>NW_020271371.1:1587237-1649178 GCF_002803265.2 Melanaphis sacchari
GGTTCAACTGATCCTAGATGTCCAAAACCATCTCCGCCACCAACATATTCTCCATTACCATCAACGCCTGCTCCACCTGTATGTTACCCTGGATCAAATGATCCAAAATGTCCACAACAATCTCCACCTCCAACTTCTTACCCATTACCAACACCAACAGTTCCTGAACCAATTTGTTACCAAGGATCAAAGGATCCAAGATGTCCGAAGCCATTACCACCACCTACGTCATATCCAGTGCCATCAACACCTGCACCACCTGCATGTTACCCTGGTTCTAATGATCCACGATGTCCAAAGCCATCCCCACCACCAACATATTATCCAGTACCTTCTAAACCAACTTGCTACCCAGGATCAACTGATCCACGTTGTCCACAAATCGCCCCTGTTCAAACTCCTTTTGTTTGTTTGTGCAACAGTTCAACTCCTAAACCTATTACACCCCCGTTGTGTTATTCTGGTTCCACCGATCCTCGTTGCGTTAGTCAAGAGTCAGTGGTATGTTATCCTGGTTCCCCGGATCCAAGATGTCCACAATATCCTTCTTCAACACAATATCCGCCTACGTATTTACCGCCTCTTGAACCATTATATGAAGGAGGAAATAATAAATTCATACAAGAAGTGACTACCCAGTATCCATCTTATATATCTACTGATGATAGTTTTGGTGGTCAGCAGCAATTGGATTTGTTTAATAAAGGTAAAATAATCGTTGATTTTTTGTAAATGAAGTATTTTATAAGTAATTATTTATATTTCGCTAAATTTTAAAAGTATTTATATTTTATTTTTGAGGAAATATATTTATTTATAATTAACATTTTGGTTTGTTCACAGCTTTAAATGGATTTAATATTCAAAGGAGAGATGTAGAGTCTGGTATTCGACAGTTAAAATCGCAGTTGAAAAATGAAATTGGTAACGAAAATTTAGATGCGTTAGATAGCTTAGGAGATGAATTGTTACTTGAACTACAAAATCAATCGGAATCTCAGAAAAAACGTTAAATCTAAATGTTCATTTAAAATTGTATTATTATAAAGTCATAGTTTTTTAATTTGCCAATTCAAATGTAATGTTTATTTAAATTGCTCAAGTGTGTTATATATAAAATATTGTTACCGTCCATCGTTACCATTTACCAATTATAATAATGTTTAATGTGTTAATTTCATGAATTTTGTATACAAGTTAATATGTTTTTTTTATTAAATGTATTTTTATATTTACTACTGAGAGTTTATTTATTTTTATTTTATTAATTAATAAAATATTGTAGTTATTTTTATTAGTTTAATTTTTAATATCAAGTCATTAACAAATCCTTTAATATTAATTATTTTCATTTTTTTTGAATTTTTATGATATTCTCCTTTTTATGTTTTTTTATACTCGATTTTTTTAAATTTTATATGTATTCACTAACTTTTTAAAAATAACTGTGATTAACAATATTTAGGATCACCTTTTTGTATGGTCACTCTCATAGATTAATCGTTTTTAAAATTACGTTTAAATAAATTATTTTGTAATAATCATACTATGTTACCGTGCATACCGTTAGTGGTATTGTAAGATATACCTCTATACAGTTGATCAGCACAAACTGCCGTAGTGGTGACAGCGATGAAGACGTTACCGTGGTAACCACAATCTGAACGATTGGACCACGAGAGCAGCGACGGCGCTGGCGGCGGGGTACACTGTACGATACAAGTCCCCAGTACCGAACGAATTCACCGACTTGAAACAACCGTTCGCTGGAGTTGAAATTTATCCCGTTACGTTTAGTGCGATTATCAGTAGAACGTAATTTTAAAACGTAGGTCTGTTGTGTAATAAGTACGTTATTGCGTTAAATCAAAATGTGTATACTTTTAGGAAATTTAAGTTTCTAATTTGTCAAAATATGTTGAAATAAGAGAAAAATGAAAGACATATGTCTGAATTCCACAACGTGAGTTATTTCTTAATTATTTACCTAAAAAATAATAATTAGAATACTTTTGAATTCTAAAATTAATTTTCATGTATTTTTTAACTATCAATACATGATATTTTAAAATTACAAAATATTATAACGTTTTCAATGAAAAAAAAAAAAAAATGATTTACTTTAAAAAAATATAAAATACATAATTATTATTATATTAAAATATTTTTTAATGTTTTTAAGGACTATTATTTTTTGGCGTTATATTAGTAAGCTAAGTAGCTGAATTTAAAGAATTTTAATGATAAATTTATGGTATCTAAAATGCTTTAATATCTTAATAATATTAATATTCATTTTTTTATCATTATTATATTATCATAAAATAAAGGTTTTGTATATTAGTATTTGTCAGCTAGTACAAAAATTGAAATCATAGGAGATAAAAAATAATCAAACACATCCAGTTGTTCAAAATGTATGTGATATTTTATATAAGTATGGAAGTTTTTGAAGTTGAAGTTTTACATTTCAAGATTATGTGCCGTAAAGTATCGATATTTATAGTGGTGATAAATTATTATTTTAATTATAATTTATAAGATGTGAAATATACAGGTAGTATAATTATTTAATTACAAATAAGTCAGAATATAAGTTAATTATGTATAATGTATATAAAGATAGTAAAAAATATTTAATACAAAACATATTTCAATAGTTGTTAATAGTGTTTATATAGCTTTTAAGTTATAATCACGAATATCATAGATAAATGTGAATTTAAAAACTTTATGAACACATTATCTGGCAAATTAGTTTCGAATAAATTGAAAAATCTGTGATTTAAAAATATAGTTGCGTGGTGTACGAAAGTTTAAAATATAGTGTTTAGTAACTTCAACACGTTTCAACCTTGCTGTTTAACTATTCGCCAGATAAGTCATGTCCAGCTGTAGAAATAGCTAAGAGAACATTGTTGTCAGAAGAAATCAATTTAAGAAAAATATGATTGTAATTTATCAAAAAAATTGAGTATAGACACGCATTTTAGATTGAACAAAATAATTCACGCACGTGTATAACCTTACAAATCGTAATAGAAACGTACGTGCTCTAAATTGTACTCGAACCGGGAAAATATTCAGACAGGACACCTGTGGGGTTTCTAACGAAATAAATATGAAATTGACAGTAAAAAGAAATAGAACTATAGAATGGAAAATTGTAAGATCCTGACCATGTAAACACGGTTGTTGCTATCCAACCAACCGGTAGCAAACCTGTGATAAAAGAACCTGATCAAATTGTTTTGAATACTTTTTACTAGAAGTACATTTTTGTTGTCTAATAATATCACAATAATGCTCTTTGATAATATTGTTGCAATATTACTAATATTACTATTACAAAAGCCTGCCCGAAAAAAAAAATTATAATAATACATTTAACTATCTTTTTCACAAAGTCAAGTTATTTGTTCATAGGTACATTACCATTTACTTTTAAATAATAACGTATATGAACCCAAAAAAAATTTCCAATAAGAAATAAAAATAAAAATTTGAAGTTTATTACATATGTAATTATATGTAATTTTTATTATATCATTATATGATGTAAGTTGTACTATATATTAACCGCAAATAAGTATCCATGCATAAATACATTCATGTGACTAAATTATATCCAATGCCATGGGTGATCCTGGTTAATCTTGATTTGTCCGGGTCAACTAGAACTGGTCTGTTTTAAATTAAGAAAAAAAAATTAATTAATTTTTTTATTTTGTTGTATTATACAAATATATAGATATTTTATGTTATCTCAGAATAAAAACACAAATATTAACTATAACAATATAGGTAGCTGTTTTTTAAAATATATGTATTATTATGTGTTATGTAATCTATATTTTATTCGTTATTTGTTTTACCTACATTTTATTGATACATATATTTTTTTATTTATTATATAATTGTTTCAATACACTTGGTATTTTTACGATGTTACTATTTTACAGATTACAGATCATAATATTATTATATAATGTATAATAGTTTTGGTTAGCTATGAGTCTGGATCAGTATCTGAGATTGAGGTGTCTTCATTGGGATTTAGTAGGATGTCTTGAGGTAGCCGAGGTTTGAGTCTCAGATTTATGGATCTCTTGCCGATGTTGTAGTGACGAGCTCCATCTACTTTGTGGAGTTTTTCGTGGAAACTTTTAAATTGTTGTGTTATACAGGTACATACATATATATATATATATATATATATTATATATACTATTTAAAATCTAGATTATTGGCTTTTAAGTTTATTATTATTATTTAATCATTTAAATACCATACACATACATTTATACTTAAATCGATTTTCAAATAATAAAATATTTATTATATCTTTTTATATTTACGAGTAAATAATGAGTATAGCGAAATAATTAAGATTTTACAGGGATGTTAGATGATTTTTACCTCTACAACAGTGTTATTCGTTAAAAAAAAAAAAACATGATAATTACACGTAATATTATTGTGATCCATTAAATAAATGTTTATAGCCGGTTTGGAATAGTACAAATGGAAACTTTAAATCATTGTAAAATATTAATTACCTACCTTCAACTATCTATTATTTATATGAATAGTTGATTCCGCGAGTATGTAGCTATTATAGCTAATGCGTAATTAATTTCAGCCGTTCTTACATTATGTTGTTATATGAGGAATGTTATGCATTAATGATTCGATAAACCTGTGATGGCGATGTCAGTGGTTTTGGCGGCGGTAGAAGTTACAGTGGTGGCGGTGATGGTAATGGTGGTTTTCGGTTGACGCCAAGAGGCTGATAAGTAACATGCATCTAAAAATGTTTTCTAAGGATACTCTTGACAAGATTAATATTTCATCAGGTTATTGATTGAAAATACACAACGACACTTCTGAATAAAATATTATACTCGCATACTTCATGCGCTACTAAACTACACGTCTGTTTCGTTTCTATAATTCGCGAGGGCATTTTGGACAAATTATTATGATGATTAATATACAACTATTAGCGCAAAAGTAGCTGGAAATTGCAATAGTCATTTACCTTAGATTATACAATGTAATTTATTTAGCATTTTTTAAGTTATAAAAAACTAGATAGTTAACTGGGAATAGCTAGATATTGATTATTATTCTATAGTGAATCATAATATGTCTATTGCATCCATAATATAACAAAGTAATTCGATTGTGTTTTAAATTGTTATTTATCTAATTTTATTTTATTTTTTCAACGTTTTTATTAATATTTATAATTTAAAATCATTTTTATAGTACCTATATTGTTGGTAATACATTCTTGTAAAATAAAAACAAAAAAAAGAACAAATTAAATTTTTAATTTTGGAGCATCGTCAGATACAATAGAACAAAGGTGGGCAAATGGGTACCGATCTGCTGTACAATAGGTGTCGTTTAGGTCGTTGTAATAAATGTGCTAAATTTGAATTAAATGTATATCATTCTATATGAAAAAACAATTCTGAGCAAAGATAGCCTGTCAGCCTATATTACTAAGTATGTTTTATGTTTTGTTTATTGATATTGACATTACGATAGGTTGATTGAAGTTTTACCAAAAACATAGCATTTTATTATTTTATAAAATATTTAATTATTATAACAGTATAATGTATTATTATATATTTATACCGCCGTATAATTATATTATTGTTATTACATTTTGAGTCAATGTCACTTTATCGTAAAAAATGTGGATAGGTTCATGGTATAAATATTGATATGTGTATAAAATATTCTATATGTTGAAAATGCCAATATACATAGTGTAATAAAATTCATTATGTGAATAAAGTTTTAAGTCTAGATTAATATTGTTTTTAAATTAAAATGAAATAACTAACATCGTTATGCTTTGTTTGAATATCATTATTGTCGAAAATGTTAACTTAAAATGTAAAAAAAAATCCACTTATTTATATTTTATGATATTGAACACCTATAAGAACTTTGTAATTTTGTAATCAATTTTTATACTCTTTAATCTGGTGAAAAATTTTTTATCGGCAATAGTTGAAAAAAAATTATAAAAATTTGACATTTGTATAAATAGCTCGACAAGAGTAAAAATATTTTGAAGATTGTATCATTTACATATGATGTTAGTTTAAGTATTTGATTAAAATTTCAAGTATCCATCGTTATTCATTTTTGAGTTACACAAAAAAAAATTGATTTTGTCGAAAACCTGTTTTGTCTATTTTAATATATAATGGAAATATTAATCCCTTAGAAGTATAAACTAAATTAAATTTGCTACCAAAAACCACTCTCTTAGGTTAGGTTGGAGATCGGACCATTTTTTCAATTACTTATTGTGTATGCGCTCAATCCTTCTCCTACTGAAAAAATTATATATTAAAAACTCAGTATCAAAATAATAACATTTAAAAATCATCAAATTAAAAACAACTATCCGTTATTTTCGTATTGTGTTTAATATTTGGAAACGTATGTATATGCGTGAGTAACACAAATAGATATCTGTGATAATTAATAAATGCACTGGAGTTGTTAAGTGATGAATATGAGAGTAATGATATGTACGTACTTAAATAGTATTTTTATTTAATATATTACATTAACTACATTGAAATACTGATTCTTAGGTTCGTGGAATAAAATGTATTTATTTGCTTAACAATAATATGTATGAGTATCTGCTTTTAAATATTTTTATTGTGTAAGATAGATGTTAAAAGAGCAATCTTAGTAGCATTTTAAATAAATAGTCTGAATACAATTATTGTAGCAGGTACTTTAAATAGATAATTTTTAGATTTTATCTATAGTTATTACTTATTGAATTAACGTAGGGAATAAAATTATCAAAAAAATATTTGCAGATATATAGAATTAATAAAAATATATTTTTGTCAAGATTAGTTTTTCTTTGAATGTGTTAAATGAATCCTGCAGGGTTTATTTTTTCACTAATAATTATTTTTGTGTTTGAATTTGTTATAAAAGTATATATTATTATTGCTACACTACAATAATTTTTCATGCATTTAATAACATTAAAAATTAATTTATTATATAGTCAAAGTTATATAATTTTTCTATAATTAAGAACATTATTTACATATTCTTATGAATTTAAATACAATAATAATTCAATCACAAATACAAACAATTGAAATATATTATATTATTATAATTATATTATAGAACTATTTTTAATGATATTAAATTAATTTCTTTTTTAATTCATTATAGTATTGCACTAATGAAACTTAAACCGTATATTCAATTAAAATTGTAAAATTGACAAAAGATTTTATCTTTTGACCTATAGTTATTAAAAAAATATTGTTATAGTAATTATCGACTATTCGAAAACCCTTTTCAAATTATTTGAAAAAAACTATTTACATAGCACATGCTGAAATATAAAAGTTCATGTGATAATAGATTTTAATAACGCCGCTGCGTCTAGATCAACAAGAGCACG
The DNA here is from genome assembly GCF_002803265.2 of Melanaphis sacchari. NCBI lineage: Eukaryota > Metazoa > Arthropoda > Insecta > Hemiptera > Aphididae > Melanaphis > Melanaphis sacchari. The sequence continues at coordinate 1,594,709 of NW_020271371.1, forward strand.
TTAATTTCAAAAATTGAATAAATCATAAAAAATAAACTCCCTTTGCTATAGACAAGAACCTAGATCATCAAACACGGCCATGGACATTTTCTGATTATTTAGCCTAGACTTTAGATAATTTGAGCTCTTTCATGACACGATCAGTTACTAATTAATGACTTGATAAGTTTTGATAAATTTGAATAAATTCAATAATATCGTTGTTTGAATTGCAATAAATGTTCAAGAAAATAATGCCCATCGATGTTTTCAAAATGTTCACGTTTATAGTATATTGTAATCATAAGTGCAGAGTAATGCAATCATTATATCATATATTAATAATTATTTTCGTAGTATTATTTATAATTTAAAATATGTTAAGGTTATTCAAAGGGTTACAGCTACAAAAATAATTAATCAATTGTCATTTAAACAATGGGGGAAAATGTATAGACGATCATTATTTCGGATGGTAACGCACTTAATAACGTATTTTGTTTTAGGTGATTAACTATGAACTAACCACGATGATGATGATATCATTAATACATAATAATATACTCATTTAGTATTGTATAATGATTTTTATGACATGTATATTATTGTATGAATATATAATATATTATTTGGCATATACATTTGTTATTCACAGGTATTACGTTGGTACAGGTCGATTGGCAGTTGTTTTGGGATGCGCGGGCGTGGGTGGCTATTGCGGCGTAATACGGATAGCTGATCTGCGTAGAAAACATTGTGTTATATATAATATAATATTATAAAACGGTGTTTACATGTGAAATGCACTAGCTCCGGACTTCGACGGTTGAACGAAAACGCAATACAACGAGATTAGTTTTACTATATATAAATGACGGGGATAGGTTGTGGAGTAGAGAATTCGATTAATCACGCCACACACATGCACGCATGTACACACACACACACACACTGAACATTGGATATATATAAGTACGCGAGTATACTCAGCAGATATATTGAGTAAGCTGTAATATTTTTCGTGAGTGGTATTGCGAGCGGACATCGGACTTAATTGGTTTCGATCAATTGGATAGGTGCAGCAGAAGAAATACGCACGTACAATAAATATATATACCTTTCATCGCATCGGGCGATTTTTTAAAATCAACGTCGTCATGTGGTAATTTGTGTTGATATATTTGTAATGTATGCACGAGATTTTGAATTATAATAAGGTCTATAATAGTTACACTAACCTAACCTTAATGTTTTTATTATCGTTTATTTTCTTAATATGTATGAGCTTATGATTATTGAAAAATTTCATTCAGTAGTTTTATATGACGTGAGAATTTAAAACTATAAAGTTATTGTTACTATTTTTTTAGTTATTCCGTGTATCGATATTTTCGTATATTAAACTTTTCTAATAACAATTAGTTTATTATAATACAATTCATAGATGTACAATAAAATACCAATGATATTACAAATGAAAGCTATATAATGTTGGTTTTAATAGTTTGTAAATTTACCTTATATAACTGTATCATACGTGCATGTTATTATGTATAATAATAAAAAATATTCGGTCTAATCTCTAACTTCATAAAAACATTAGTATAATAATATATCACATAGTTTTAAACTGTAGACGGTTTGTATAATATTATCTGTTTTTTTTTTTTTTAATATCCGTTTTTAATTAAAATTTAATATTACTTAACCCTTTTTAAATCCCGTTAAAGTTAAATGATAATGAAAAAAAGTTAAAAATCAAAAAAAACATCTTTTAAATTAATTTATAATTAACTAAAAATATATTTAGTAATATATTCATAATTACACATTTTAGTCTATTAACATTTTTAATTTAGAGTCGATACCCAACAAACAATTAAGTCTATAATCGTTCTTATACAACGACGTACGTAAATATTGATAACCGTGGGTTCTAGTATCTGAATAATAATATATATTTTTTAGTTTTTAGAACATATTATTATTACGTTGAACGGCGTATCGTGTAGGCAATACAGGTACAATATTACACTTTACATTAAGTACATTGCTTTAACGACGTTATTTATTTGACATGACTTTTCATAATTACACTGTTGTAATTGTATCCTATATTTTTATTACTATAATAATTTAAAAAATTTGTTTTCTTTTAGTTTTAATTTTTAAATATTATTTATTTTACTTTTAGAACCTAGAAATATATATTGATAAGCTAACATATTTTAAAATACTATCATATTATCTAACCATAACTCGAAAACTTTACGATGATTTCATTAATATTCCATTAAAAATCTATGCATGATCTTTTAATTTAACACTATTCAGTTTTAAAAAATCTTTAAATAAATTAACACGATGAATATTGGTTTTTAAAAGTTATGATAACAATTACTAAAAGTAAATAAAACGATGGAGTAACTTTCAATTATGCCACCAAATTCAATCTAAATTTTTAAATAAATTATTTCTTAATATTCATAATTGTATGGAATAATACAAGTATGATACAGCTACAAATTTATTACAATTCACTTTTTTAAAACTTATTGATTTATTGTTATTAATGGTTTTAAATGATTAGTATACTCTAGGTACAATGTGAGTAATGTTATAAGAGTTATATATTAAAAAAAAAAAACATTTCTAAAAAAAAGTACTTTACATAAATTACTCGATGACGATTAATATTATTATTTATTATATATACGCGTATCTTCTTACTCCGTATTTGTTAGCTCGAGATAACTTACTCGTATATCGTAGATGTAATATTATAATGAAACTTCTACAACAATACTGTTGTGGTTATATACTTGTATTTTTTTTATTCGTAAATGCTCTAACGTAATTCAATTTTAATGAAATCTTTGGGCTTACTTTTCTTCATTCAAAGTTTTATGAAGTTAATTATATTTTATAGACAATACAATTACGTGCATTTGTTTTTTTGAAGCTGAGTACTCCAGAGAACGCTATACGATTTAAATGCCGTTTAGAGTTTTATGTATAAAAAATAGATTTTAGATTTATGGTTGCGAATATCAAACATTTTATTGTTCAGAAAAAAATAATAATCTTCAACAAGCATTGTGAAGAATAACTTATCCTATTTTGTTCTTAACCTTCTGGGAGTATTAATAAAAATATATTTCATATTTTAATAAACAGAAAAACGATTTTATTCCACTAAAGCTTGTTGTTATTATTATATACTATGTTATGGAACTTAATTTAAATATTTAGTATGTATAAAAACGATATGTTGTGTAAGCCCAAATATATTTTGAAATATAATATATATACATATTAAAAGTTGTTTATTGAAAGATAGTATATTTTATTTACATAATATGTATAGATAGTAAATGTATTTTTGTCTTCAATTGCACTTTTGTTATGCAATAAGTATACTAGTAAGTCATAATATAACTGATATGTTATATTGTATTATATTTTTAGTACAGTTTTTTTGAAACAAATCAAAATGTACTTCAGTTAAAAATAATCAATATTCATATACTTTACCAACTTATAAACTTATAATTGGTATCTGGAAGTAAATTATTTAAAATTATTTTTAGTTTAACGTATTTTTTACACATAATAATATAATCCACATATAATATTTTATATAGTGTAATACATACTATTTAGTATCTAATGTTATTTAAAATAATCTAGATTATATTGAAACAGATTTAATGTGAATAATAATCATATTATCAAGTGAATTTTAATTTATTAATATGACGCATTATAATTTATTACAGAGTTTCTTAAACTTTTTATGGCCTGCGACCCATTTTGGAAATTATTTACATTTTGGCGACCCACAATAACATGATGGGTGTATCTAGTTTTTTATCCGATGACTTTTGTTTTTGTTCTTTCTATGTGCATTGTGCACCCCCTCCTCCCCCAAATTAAATTAAATAAGATATTATTAGGCTAAACTTTTTTTATCTGATGACCTGCGACCCATAGTTTGGGAACTGCATTATGGTATAAGTTTATGATATTGATATATACTACATAGTATACATAAAATTTGAAAAATAAACAACGTAATTTCTACTATGATTATTGAATTTTTCTCGTAAATATATGTTTACATATATTACATATTATAATATTTATATATTGGTACTTTATACGATGATATATTATCACTCCTTTTTTGGAATATATTGTATAATACCAGCGTATAGTTATGATTAGTTGATGAATATTATAACTATAAACATTCATAAACTCGTATTATAAAAAACAACGGTAAATTAATTTAATAATTGTAATAGAAATTTAAAATATGTGATGCAATAGTGCAATATTTAGAACATAATATTTAAATAAATATATAAATATCCGTTAATTAAAAAAAAAAAAAAAAATAGAATAAAATAAAATAAAAAAATATAACATTTCATTAGTTAAATATTATCAAAAATCTACTATAATTATTATATCCCTATAATGTTCTTTAAGCAATTAAAGCGTCAATAATATTCGATGGATATGTTTTTATTGCAACTATTGAATAATGAATAAAATAAAATTATGTAGTAATTTAAAACTAAATAATCCGAGAAAAATTCAATTTCTCCAAAAACTATTTAGCTTCAATGAGTTTCTTCTTTATATTATTATGTACCTACTCGTGTTTGCGGCTGATAAATAATTTCAATACATTTTTTTCTCTACTCATGCAATTTCGTGATATGTAATACGTTCACCACATGTATTTATTGTATTGTAGTATATAGTTGTAAATACTTTATATAAAAAATAAGTTTTCTAAAACAGGTTTTCAAAATAGACAATACTTTAAAAAAATTAATTTAAGAATATTTAAAATATATTCCAGGATTTATTGACAGTAAATAAATAAATAAAGAATCTTAATATAAAATTTAATGAAAAGAATAATCCAGTTAATGTATGTTAATAATCATTCACTTTTTAGGTGGACTATGGAGTATTGAAAATTACAATAAAATGTTATAAATAAATAATACTGTCTACATTTTTTTACTGATTAGTTGAATGATAAATGTTAAAAATAAGAAAATTGAGAGGTTTTCTCATAATTCGTTTTGTATACCGTTAGGAAAATTACATTACGTGACCACAAAATAATTTCAATGCGACGTGGCATATCCACCTTAGTAGAAACTGCTCTTCTACAGTCGAAACATGACGTGTTGCCTAAGGCATTGATTTCCAATGAGTTATATTTACACCGAAACGGCTATGGCATTTTCGAAGTATCTCAATGGCCATTCTGAACATTTTAATGGGTAACGCTGTATGTTTTATTCGTTTTTTCGAGTGAAAAAAAGACATTACAAACCATATTTACTTATAATATTATGTAATACTTTATACGATAAATTTCCTTTTTTTCAGGCTGGACATGTTCAATTGTTTTTTATTCCCAAACGTTTTTCTAGGGACAAGTTTACTATGATAATATTTTTCAATATAGATTTAAGAAGTTAAATAAAAAAAAAAAATAATAAAAATATCGTAGCAGAGAAATGTGTGAAAATTTGTTTATTTTTTTCATGATAATGTAAATGTCAGAAAATTTTACTACTAAAAATATATTGCAACAATCTTACTTGCAAAACCCTACTTGATGATCATTTTTCTTGGGTGAACTAACTACAAATTCTATCATGAACGCAATTTAAAGAGTAAACCCTACTTTGGAGAGATGTCTAAAGTTATTTGAACGTTTAAAGTGCAAATTATGCTCAGCAGAATAGTCAGTTTAAAAGAAAATCTTCGTTTATTGTCATAAACGGTTGTTTGTTGCGTGAGACGTGATAAAATTAACTGTGCTTACGGCAAGTCACTTTTTTTTTTTTACTCGACGTTTCTGGATTTAAGGATTTTCCACTCTTCTCCTTCCCACTAGTGAATAGTCAGTGTTCGTGTAATTCGACGACGCGGACAGAATATTATAGCTTAAAACTGTTTTCAGGCTTAAGCATATATGTTTAACGTAACAAATCATTTTAAGAAGCCATACAATGACTATTGTACGATTTTTGTACTAATAACGCAATACAAACCATAAGTTATTAGTTCAAAAGCATCGAATATTCAAAAGAGTATGGCCAAAGAAAATGAATAGAAAACTTATAACTCAATGATATGATAGAAGGTCATAGAACTATAAGTTCGATTAAATTTAAATTTAAAAAACGAGTTTTTATATTATATAGGTACACCATCATTAATATACCACTGATTAAGTAATTTATAGAATTTGACATATGTTTATGGTGAGATTTCAGCGCTATAAGTTCTGCGCTAGTTATTATATAGAATTCATTAATGTAACTTATAACATTTGAATAATGGAACACGAAGGGATATGATTTACTTGAGACCGCATAGTTCCACAATACTTATGCATATTATGAAACTACGATCATTTATCCGTAAAAATGAAGTAAAAGCTTTCGTTTTGGTTACTCAAATATTGTGTGTGGATTTACCTATTTTTGATCTTAAGAAACTAAAATTATAATGATGTGTTGTTAGTGTATTTCAAATTTTAAATACAAAATATACATAAAAAAATTGTACTGAAATATATTATAAATGATAAATATCATTATAAAATATTATGCAACATTTCTTAGAAAATGTTTTTATTTTTCGGAGGAAAATAGAATTCACTATATAAGTTTGAGTTATATAATATTACATCGTTTATTAGTATAATTCTATTATTGAAAAAATGAAAATAGTTGGTGTAATAAGATACAGGCACATTTATATACCTACCTAAGTTCTACAATGTTATTTGGAAAATTAAATATAGAATGTAGATCATTCTTTAATATAATTACATATTATATTATATTTATATATAAATTGTTTTTAACGTTATTATTACATATATACACATACACAAATTCAGCATATTTTATGTTTGTAAGTACCTACAACATGTATAATATTATGCTATAAAGTTTATAAATGACTGGTAAAATTGTAATAAAAATAATATTAATGTCTTAATATTGTTGACTGAAATTTTTCTCAAGTCACAGTTTTACTTATTCTTTAATTCAGCACCGGTCACTCAAATACTAAAAACTATTGTTAAATTAATAAGGCCAATCTCTCTGTGACTTATGCATCATATACCAAATACAATCAAAGTTATACTATTTAATTTAAGTTATAATTACTTACCATAACTGTATCACTTATTTTATATATCTAACATATTTAAATTAATCCATAAACTCAAATTTAAATATATTAGATTTAGAAAACGTTGATAACTTGGATGTTGATGCATATTTATAAATACAAATTTAAAAAACGGAATACAATAAAACTATTGTCTATAGAATGTATATAACATGACAATATTACCAATAACCTGTTTAATATTATGTATCAAGTAATATAATCAAGAATATCTAATCCACCTTTTATTTGCTCTGAATAGTATAGTAAATTCGACTTGGTTTTCGTTATATATTCTATGTCATATTATCAATTATCTGTACACCGTTTCTATTTCTAGACGTCAAGTAGAATATATGCATTATAATATAATATTATAATACATTCAATTTTTGAAAATCTCGTCGAGTTTCCGTTTTTGTACAGTTCATTGCCCGTTGGGTATATACATTAGGGAGTGTCCGCGTAAGATTTCATTGTATAGTAATATAGATTATTATTTCTCTATCAGCACTAAATTCTGACTCCATTTCTGGAAATCCTCCTCGCAGACTAAAGAGAAAATGGTTTCGCGATTTCAACTATATTTTTTTTTTTATTTTTTTTTTTTGTTTATTAAATGTTTTATTCAATCTGTTACAAAAAAGAACAATAAGAACAATTGAGGAAGTAATATAGTAAAAAAAGAAAAAATTATTTCTCTTTTTAAATGCATATGCTACATATTTATTGGGCGTAGTAAATTCGGGTATGGATCAATTGCGCCTCAAACAAAGTTTTTGTTTAGGGTTAGTGTACTAATTGCATTCCTTATATTTTAGGGTCAGTATATCAATTACGTTCCTTATATTTTAGGCTCGGTGTATCAATTGCCCTTGTATTTAAATTTTCCTATCTTCAGATATGAAAATATTGTAGTTCAATATAATTCAATAAACAATCTACACACAAAAATGCTTAAAAATTAAAAAAATATTTATTAATCAATTGGTTTAAGTGACTGGTTATAAATTATAATATATTTTATAACAGTATCGCAAATTTTTTGAAACATAAGTTTTCATTATTGTTAAATATTTATCAGCTTAATTGTTCGGTTGCACGATGTATACTATACTATTATAGTATTACTATATAGGATAACACATTGATGATAGCCGTTACTTATATCTTGTTTTTTAGTATTAATTTGAATTGTAAAAAAGTTTAAATGTGAATTATTATGTTACTGATATGACTTTAATTTTTGAATAATTAACTTTATTTATTTATATTATATAATTTATATTTTATACTCGCAAAAAATTAATGTGTGTATTAATTTAGTATATGATTATAACTATAACTTATAAGTTTTTACTAAGTATTTTAAAATATTTAGAGCGCAATTAGAATATAAAATAGAAATTTTAAGCGCAATTGGTAAACTCTCGTAAATTCCACTAATTTTGACCTTTTTAGACTTTTCTTCATGTATATTCCACCAGTTTATTTTTTTTTACATGAAAAAAAAAATGTAAATTTCACCGGTACAATATTTTTACTTGAGAAAAAAATGGAAATTTCACCAGTACATTTTTATTTTTATTTAGATACTCTGGATTTACCCTTTTATATTTGTGATAAATTAATTAGTATCACTGTATAGGTATGATATAAAATTATTAAACAGGCAATAACAATAAAACAATAGTAAGCAATAATAATAATAAGTTACAATAGATAATAGGTACATAATTTATGTACTAAATTCTTATTCATACATAGGTATAATATATATATTTAAAATTTAGATACTTATATCATTTTTAAACTAATAAAAAAAAAAAAATTAATAATTAATAATCTTCACTATAGTTAGTAGTTACTTATTAGTTATTTTACTATCGGTGGAATTAACATATTTTCAGGTTAAAAAAAACTACGTACCGGTGGAATTTACATGTTTTAAATTCAACCTAAAAATCGACTACTAATAAATCGGTGGAATTTTTAATCGCCCATATTTATTAGATATTATTTGGAAATTTAAATTACCTATAATAATATTATAATATTATATTATGTAGGTATTACATTTTTTCAGTAAAAGTGCTAAATATGTCCAAAACTTTGGTTTAAATATTATATTGTTATCTAATATATTTTATGTTCAGAACGCCTTACCTGCAAGAATTTAATAATTGCAAATACTTATGTTTATTGAAATGACAAATTTTATGAATGATTTATAGAAGTGATCAATTAAAAAAAGTGATTATTTTAAAAACGTTGATGATTTCACATTATTAATTCATAATGGTATGCTAATTTTATTAAATTGGTATACAGTTTCTGTTAAACAAATAATTTAATTTTCATTAAAAATTATAGATCTTTTTTTGCTAAAGGATGAATTTAATGAAAATAAAAAATGTAAAACGTTGACCGTAAATTAAAAAAAAAAATAAAATAAAAACATTAAAATTTTCATTAGTTATTTCAAAAAATAACACAATACTAACTTTTAATTTAGTTTTTGTTTTATTCATTGAACATTTAACAAAAATTATAATAAAGGAAAAAAAATGATAATTTAAAATATTGTTGTTATGCACAAAACCGTCAAAGTTATTACTAATTATTAGTAATCACTCACGGGACTTGTCGTAAATTTTACGTAAAAATAGATTTCGAGAACGTGACAAAAATAATGTGCACCTTTTTTTTTTCAAACCATTATATTATAATAATTAAACACATGTGTGTTTTATTTGTGAATTTAATAATTTTGAAATGTGTAGTGCATAACGACGATGCGTCTTTTTGCGCGTGACACCAAAGTGTTATAAACATAAAGGAATAGTTAATTTATACTATTGCTCTATAAATAATTTATATACATACACATTAATACATATATAATATATTTAGGTACTGGTAAAAGCAACTCAAGTGCGTAAGTAAAGTATCATTATTATAGAATGGGCCTACGGGTGGCGCGAAAACGATTATTATTGTCACGTAGGAAACACAATTTAAATTTTTGACACTGACACAAAAGCGTTTCGCTGCGAGTAGTCGTTAAATCGTGCACAACGATGATTCTCATGAATATATGACCAAGGACTGTTGGTTTTTATTATTTAACTGTCAAGAATATGAAGGGGAAAAAATGTCATCTTTCAATTTTCATACTGGTGGGATTGGTGCCACGCAGGTACTACCTTATCGAAAACGACCTTTGTTATTATACGTATAATCAGGTACGTTGTTGATATGTTCATAAGGTATAATATTATATTTTAATACTATGCATTTTAAATCACAAAATATAGCTTGTCCTTAGAATTTCTCTTAAACAATGTAAAAATATTCATTTAAACTTGAATGATTGGTGGATTATTAAGAATTTCAATTTTATTTAACAGTGTTATACCGTTTTTTATACACTAGAAATCAATTTTTATTGTACAAAGAAAATTTAAAATTAATCATCGATATACTCTAAATATATTAAAAAAATTGTTTAAATAAAATAAACATAATTTAAATAAATAATAAGTACATTAGGGTGATCCTTAATGAATAAATGATGATTTTTTTTTTCAATTTTTGATCAGGCTACCTTTGGAATTTGTTCAAAACTACAAAATAATGAACTGTTTAAATGATAGCAAATAATACAATTAACCAATTATTATAAAACTTTACACAGTTCCTTAGGTACTCGTATTTTGTGGTTTTGAACAAATTCCATAAGTAAATTCATCAAATTAAAAAATAATAATAATAAGAACTACCCTAATGTACATATTATAATAATATCTAATAATGATGATTAATTGCTTAAATAAAATATGTTGTATTTTATATAATTAACTGTAGTCTATACTAAAGTATGTCAACATTAATCAACAGCGGACATACATCGTAACATATATATTTATTACTATTAAAAATATAGCTATTAATATTATTATATTAACAATAAGCCTGATTAGTTATTTATTAAGGCTTCGTGTTTTTAGTATCCCCAAATTTAAAACTGTAAAAAAAATTGAGGTGACTTTTTGTGTTGCATACTTACCTATTCCATATGAAAATTCAATGTAGAATTTCGGAGAAAAGATACTGATTATCCAATTGGTTTACCAGCTAAGCTTTGAACAACAAAGAAACCCATTAAATAAAAAAATTATATCTTTCTGAGATTGGAGTAGCTTTTAGTAAATTATAATTAAAAACATTGTTTACGGTAGAAAGATTGTTAAATAATAATATGATTTTAAAGTTTACTTCTTACACAATATATACTTTTATTTTTTTTACTTTTCTTAAGCAATTTAAATCTTTTTACTGGTTTCTTAAAGGTCTATTCTTCAAGTTTGACATTTTATCACGTGCTTGCATTCGTTAGTTGTTATTAGTATTACCTATGCTGTTATGTAACTCTTTGTGTATTTTGCTCGATAATTTTTATGGGTAATTAAATAAAATATTATTGGAAACAAAAAATGTCTCATATTTCAAACTATTGTACTTAAACATTTTAAATTTGAATAAATTAATTTCAAACGTTTCTTTGGCGTATATTATGATTGTGGTTTTTATATTAAGAATATTTTCTAATATAGTTATTTTAATCCGATAACTATTTTATTCATGGACTATAATATGTATTTGATTATTTTTAAATGGAAATTTCGGTTATAATTTAGAAATATGTTCAGTATTGCGTTGTTCGTTGTGTGAGATCAAAACTTTTTAACATCATCTATAAGATATAAACATAATATATATATAATATTACATCAATATCCATGCCTAAATTCAATATAAATTATAGTTATTGGCATAATACTGATATTAATTTTATTGCAAATAATTATTATTGTCGTTAAATAAAATTCATCAATGCTATTTTACCTGTTTTTTTTTTAGATTACAATCAATTACGTGAAAGAAATGCTTTTTTATCTTATAATTTCCGAGAATATCGTTGGTGCCGCTATTGTTTTTTTTTCTTAAAAAATTATTGCAAAAGAAATTTTAGGAAAATAATAAGAAAAAAAAGTTAATATAATTGTGCGTAAGTGAGCATACTATTAAGTATTAATTTAATATTACAGAAGATTTGTATATGACTTATTAGCCCAGAACTATTATAAATATTGTTGATATGACGTCAATTATCAAATATTATTTAGCCATGGTAGTATGGAAACGAAACTCTAACACTTATATTCAAGATGGAAAATAAATAATAGTCTATTATAAAAAAAGTCTATTTTAGATTTTAGATATACTCTACAACATGCTTAAAAAAGATGTAAAAAGTAAATTTAAATTAATTTTTATTTATAAAATAAAAAACTTCAATTCTTTAAAAAGTAAAAGTTAAATATTACAATTTTTGAGTTTCTAATTTTTGACGATTGACTTTTTTTAGAACTTATGAGAACATTATAAAAACTTGAGATGGTCGATCAAGTGAATATCGCCCAACTCCATAAACTGGTATGTTGAAAATGAGTTTTAATATCATGCACGAAATAAGTTAAAGACATTATAACGGTAAAACGTAGTTGTTTTTGTCATTGATTTGAATTTATTATTATTATATGATACGGTACTATAAACAATTTTAATGCTGAAAATGTTTTCAACACATCTACGCGACTTTATATTAAATATTGTTATTTATGTCTTATGTGTAAATCTTTTGGGAGCTTCACCATATAATGATGTTTAAAGTATGCCAAAAGCGATTTTCTGTATGATGTTATTATTGATATAATAAAAATTGATTTAGTTCTATTTTTTTTATAAAATCTTATACAGTTTATGAAAGGTTTGAGTTATTTGCAATTTTTTAAACATGCTATTATGTATCTAGTATTCTAGTACAAAACGAAACATTTTAGGATCCCTCATTGTACATTGTTTTTACACACATAATACAATTTATAATTTTAACGAAAGATTGAAAACGTTTTAAATATTATTAATTTTTTTTTGATACATTGGGTTAAAGTAATAATTAATTAAGTAAAAATAAATATTACAATAAAAGAATTAAAAATAAAGTAAAATGTTTTAAAATTTAGGTGGTCGCAAATTAATATTTTATCGTATAGTTAGACGAACTCGATGATGAAATAATATTATTTTTAAAGACTGACGGTTTTTTTTTTTATGTTATTTATATTAATTATAAACATAATTTACCTAAACATCTGTCGTTGCGGGAATTTCAATATTGCTTTTGACGACCAAGTGGAATTTTGTACATTATACATAGGCGGAATTGGTAGAGTTATGCTGAGCCTTTACATTTTAGTAAAAACATAATTTAAAGTTTTATAAAGAATACTTTAATCTTTTGTTTAAAGTATCAATACGTCTAAATTGTTGAATAGGTATTTAAAATATACTCTTTTAGAATATATCTTATTTCCCCCTATTTATGTCAGTTTGGAAATATATGGTATTTATTATGTTGATAAACCAACCTAATTTAAAAAATGTAATTGATTAGTTAAGTTTAAAACTATTTATTTGGTTTAAAAAATATAAATATATATATAAAAAAATTTTGAATACTCATTTTATTATAATTGTTGAGAAGTATTTAAAGTAGTTTTTAATAAAAAAAATATATTAAAATATTTTTATTAAGTATATTTATTTTATTCAAATATTTTACTAGATATATTTTTTGGTATACATATTATGTGGAGCATGATCATATAAATGTGTTAGTTAACGGCAAAATGAATTATTTCTTACCGAATAATATTTTGATATTATACATATAATAATATATAAATAGTAAAAGCTCTTAAATGACAGAATGATTTAAACTTTGTCAATGTTATACACGGTTATACTTGCAAACGATTACATATTACGTTTACTCGATGCTATTTAATATTATATTATTTTTTATTATAATATATTTTATTTCTCTTCTCTATATTTTCTCAGATATTGAATATTAAAAATAAAAAATATTTTTGAACGTCACATATTTTATTTTATTTTTTTGTATAAAATCATATAATAAGTATCGGGATTCTAAAATTATATATTATTTTTATCAAAAATCATTACAATATTTGAATACTTTAAAATATATAAGTTATATAAATAAAACGTTTTTATATTTAGTATATTTACCACTTATGGTAAAACAATAATTCCTCACTTATCAATGATTTTTATTTGTGCAGTAAAATATGGTATATTATATCATGTCAAATATAATATGAAGGTATTCATTTAAATTTATGTACTTACCCAGAATTTAACTTTGAAACATTTTAATGATGTTATTATGTATTACAATATAAATTAAATAATATATTGTTTTTAATATTAACATATTTTTAATACTTTAAACGTTAAGTAGCGTGTTGTATATGCAAATTTATTTGGTATGTAAGCTATATTTATAATAAATTGTGTAATAATATATTTTCATATGCAAATAATAATGAAACAATTTCTTTATAACTTTTTCTAAATAACTATTTTACCGTTTGACTTGTACGATGAAAAACTAGAGAATCCATCCCCAATAATTCTCCATGCACTTTCTTTAAAAACATGGCTTAGTCTAAAATTTTTACTCGAATACGCTTTTTCTTCGGAACACGGGTGGAATACTAATGTAAATTTCTACGTTTCTCAGAGTGTAACATTAACTTTATGGATGGAGTTCATTTATTTAAAATCGACAATTTTCACATTTATAAAAACAATCGTAAATAATGCACCATTTCACTTTTGATGCAAATGAAAAATAAAAAACTTAAATATTAATGTCGCGTACAAATTAATGGATGTTTCTAAATTATTTTTTTTTAAGATAGGTACATTAAATTATTCTTTATGAATGAATTTCACTTGAGCATAATTCACAGCTTAAGCTTCTAAACATCAATCATCCATGTTGTAGTTGCCCTCTACGGCAACCAATTTCCATAATCGTAACCAATTAAATATTATTTTTAAAGTCAATCTCGCATCGTTTATTCAAATGTTCATTTCACTGAGAGCTTAGTATTATGACGTATTTGTTTTCCACGTTTTGTTTTGTTTTATATATATGTAATAATATCTACTTTAAATCTCTCCAATTTATATACTTCCTCCTGTAGATAACATTACTATTACGAGAAAATCAATACGTCTAATGTATTGCATTCACTCAAACGTCTTTATTTTCACAATTGAACACCAATACGTCTTTTACACCAAACTTTTTTCGAATTTCTATAGTGATATCGTTACAACGAGGGGAGGGATAACGTGGTTTTAGTGTTACAGATAAATATATACTTATCTAATTGGTTTTCATATAATAATTTACTGTGCTTATTCAAACCTATTCTGCATTGGCGATGAATTTGACAGTTATTAAACTGTAATAGTTAAGCACCATAGTAGAATAAATATTATTTTATAAACGTTTTTAGTCTTTTTATAATCTGTTAACCAATTATTATGCGTTATAGCAGTGTAGTGTTTCTTAACTAGTGTGTCATCGACTTAGTCCAAATGTGTCATACTGTAAATTAAATGACACACAATATTCAAAAAATATTGACATGGTTGATAAAAACTAATAGATATTTGATATTATTTCTATGATGATCAAAAATAAGTTATCTGGTATCGATATATGTTGCAAATTTTATTTTACCAATTAAAAATAAATATAACTCATCATTTTTATTTTTCATTGTGTGTCACAAAATATGGAATATTTTGATAGTGTATCACCATAACACAAAGCGTTAATGTAGAGTGCCATGCATTACAATTTTTGACGATGTTATAAAGTTTCTAATATTACTTTGATTATAAATTTTGATTATCGATAAATAATAAGTTATGTTGATCTCACATGATCAACTATTTATTGGAGTCCATTATATTCTTAAAAAATAATATGTTTTTTTTTTACAATGGTACCTATTAAAACATCAACATAAATATTTGTAAATCTTACTTACTATAGGTTCAAAAAGAGTATATATTTATATAAATATAATGTATAATATGATTAATTTATAATTGATATTTGATATTAATATACTACATTGTTACCTAAAATTTTAAATTTTCACTAATTTTACTTATAGTACATTTCACACATTTTTTTTAAATAGGGTTTGGAAGTTTATGAACTAAAAAAAAAATGTTTTAATAATAATCATTCCTAAACTAAGCAATTATTAATATATTTCACGATCATTAAAAAAAAAAAAAAATACTAAGGAATTTCTACTTTTTACCCACCTAAGTATAAAAGAGATCCAATCTTATAAAAAAAACTTTACTTGAAGTTAATAATTATAGCATTTTTTTTTTAGAGCAAATATTTTTAGACATTTGCTCTCACAGCAAAAATTTACAATAAAAAAAATCCAAAAATGTTGATAAAATTTTAAAGTATTTGTTATTTTATTACAATTTTATTAATTTATTTTTTTTTTTTGGAAATTCTTCCTATATTTCGATAAGTACATATGTGTACGAAGGTTAAAAGATAAAATATATTTATATACATTTATTCTAAGTATTATATCTTAACGACGTTTTATAAACTCAACATTTTTCTCTTAATTCTTAAAATATATTTTTATAAATTTAAATTACGAAAAAATAATTACTTTATAAAGTTTAAGAATGCCCTAAATAACAAAGATTTCAAAAAATACAAATTAAAAATTAGTTATTTATTTAATTAGTAATATATTTATTTTGTTATGGAGATAAATTTTTAGTATAAAATGTTCTATTTAAAATGTTTAAAAAGAAAATTTAAAAAGTTTAAGTCATACTTTTCTGAGTTCTAACTCATAAATTATGATCTGTGTATTTAAAATTGTACAATGAAATTTTAAATTGCTATAATTATTAGTAACTAATATTTAAAGAAAATAATCTTAATAATAATTAAATATGTAGTTAAGACTATCCTATGTCATCGAAAACACGTGGTTTATTATGATCGTTCAATTAGGTCTGTTATGATAATACAGTGTAATAGATAGGCGAAATAGTTACATAAATAAATAATCCAATCTTTTATACTTATTATTAGTATAAATTTCCGTAGAAAGTATTTAAAACGTATTAAAATGTCATTTGTTTTATTAATATAATGTTAAAATAAAATAACTCAAATAATTTTAAAAAATAAAATATTTACATTAATACATGTGACATAAACAATTTAATTTTAACTAATACAAATAACAGTTATAAATTAAATGTTGTGGTTAGTGAACCTAACGAGCAATAGAACATTATCCCTTCCTAATAATATATTAAAATTCTTTTTTAATCTATTTTAAATTATTTGTTTTTAAATATTTAATTACATAATATTATATTTTATTTCAGTTATTTCGGTACACTTCTGAAATTAATTATTAATAAAATATTTACAATTATTGATATCGATCAGACATTTTACCGAAATGTTAGAAACATATTTTTGTTGTAAAAAAGTAAAATATCCTTACTATATCAACAGTTCTAATGAAATGTATATCTTGAAACTAAAAGTGTTTTGAGAAGTGTTAACGAGAATGGTGCGGCGGACGCACTGCAATAAGTGTAATAAATAAACGTGTCCGCAAACACCTCGCATATTTCTGACTTATAAACGACGTTAATATCGAAACGTCACATGTTATTTTTCTTCCCGATTTTCGCGCGTGACGACGATGAATATCAGTAGAGGCTACAATATCGTTTGTCGGATACAAATGTCAGAGTCATCACCAACATCATTTGCGACCTGGTAAAGATCGACGGTGTTAGGTTAGGTGAACATGAGTGGTGAGGGAGAGAGTAAACAAAGGGCACGCTACAATACAGACAATAATTCTCGGGTAGCGCTAGAGGACTGAAAAGTCACCTAGTCAATTAAAAGGCAGCAGACGACAGGGAAAGTTCCCCCTAACACTTCCTCTGTATGGGTGAGACTACGATTAAGGGGAAAGAGATGAGACGATGCCGATGAGGTTTTCGTTGGGGTTTTTGCGCTTAAATAGGTGTGTACTGTGTGTGTATGCAAACACACGTTTAATCGATAAAGGGTAACTAAGCACGTGTACACACACCCCGCATACTCATATGTACACGAACAAAATCTTCCAGCAATGCGAGTACTGTATACGTGACCTCGTTTAAAAGGACGTGGTAGCCTTAGCGTGATGCATTTTTTAAATTGAAAAAAGTAGGTAATTGTCTGTAATAAGACAGTCCAATAGAAATTCAGCTGAAAAATTAAAACCAGATTATAAAATTAAAAATAATATTATAAGTTTATTATATACATTATTAACTCATAAACTATCTCATTGTTTTATATTAGTTAATTCATACCCAAATATATGGGAGATTCTAATAACTAAAATAAATAAACCAAAGAATATTATTGAAAAAAAAAATATATATGTAAACTAATAAGTTATAAATTTAATAAATGTGCAGAAAATATTAAAATTTTAAATTACTTTGAGAAAAATATGACAGATAGAACTCATTAATATTTAGCAAACTATCGCCAATTTAAAAAATTAAATATATTTTTTCATAATCCTTATGTACATTAATCAAGTTTGGATTGAATTTTTTTTTCAAAAATTTAATTTATTTCTCTACGATACATTTTTACTTTTATCTACATCTAGCTATATTTTATTCAGATACGGATTTTTGTTGTTACAAATGTGTGTATTTTTTAAATTTTTCGGGAACACGAGCTTATACTGCGAGTTGAGCTAAGATTACAGTACATAGGTGATAGGTACTATATCCGTTGTTTAGAATGACGCAAAGTTTTTGAAAAACGATAATTGGAGCTTAAGCAATAAATAATAAACTCTTCGGATGTCAACCAACCGTAATGGATTATTGCTCATTTACGATGCAAATTAAAGCAAAATGATAGCTTACCAACGAGTATGATGTATGTTGTATTTTAGTTTTTTGCATAAGTTTTCTCACCGGCACAGTGAAACCTATCGTGTGTAACGTTAGTGAACCGTTAAAGGGGAATTGAAATGGTGGTGGAGTGCGAGAGTGGGAAATAGTATTATGGGTGGAAATTATACGCAACGATGCCCACCGGATGCTGCGCTCTGGTCCATGAATAAATCTCCAAGCCACAGGCCACGTCCTCTAAGTATGAAAACAAAAGCCACGCGGATTTTTCTGACGCTACTGTGGATAAATTCTTTTATGTTGCTATAAAATCGTAATTATGACGACAGTGTTTTTATATTTTATAAGTTTACCCGGCTATATAAAGCGTGTATACATTGTCGTTGTAGTCGCTCAAAAGTGAATTTTTGAATTTTTACAATGTATACATATATATTATTATATACACAATATTTATGTACATGAACAATGCACGATTTGTGTAAATGCGTAATGTAAACTCTAAATAATTAATGTTTCATGTGTAGGTATGTGCAATTAAAAGCCATCACGCTTTACAACACATTTCGAACGTCTCATTTTGTAGATACTGTTATAATAAATGTTCTTCAAAGTATCATTATATCTATATAGTTGAATAGAATAGTAGTTGAATAAATAGAAATCTACTAAGGTTTTAACATAAATATTGATCATAATACTTAGGTTAATCTTAAACGAGTATATGGTTTTGTTTATTTTACCTTTCATTTTATGACTTGATAGTTAAGGAATTGAAAATAGTATCATATTTTATATTGATATTTGTCTCGAATTTATATTGTATTACACTTAATGCATTGGACGTTTATTTTCTAATGTGATATTATTTATACTTTTTAAATTATTAAGTAGATCTCATAATGGTTAGTAATAAATTAATAGATGTATATTTACCGATACTTTATATGTTCATAATACTCAAAAAAATCTCCACTTATTAAAAGTCAGTTTTTATTGGAACTTCTGTTACTCTGCTCCTTATATTTTAGCAACCAAACATACCATTGCTTAATGCACCAAATACGACATTAAAAAAATGAGAGTTTTTCACAAAAGATCATTTCTTGCTGTAATATAACTGATAGGTTTTGTAATCTGATTTTATATTTTTAGAAACTTCGATCCATGACTACAAATGGTGTATAATATGATTTAAACGGTACAATTTTATAATGCATTTTAGTTGACTAAAAAAATCAAGTATGGTCTTGCTATAGATCTTTGAATTTAGTAGAATTCACTGTTTTGTAAAAATAATAATTTTATGATTGTCGTCTCTGAGTTAAAGTTGTTAAAGTTGGTAAAAATAATAATAATATTATATTACATTGAAAACGTGATTATTTTTATTTACACGAATAAAAGTATTTCAATTAAAATATTTGAAACGTGTCATGCATAGTATAGCATTATAATGTATTACGTCATGATATCAATTTGCAAAAACTTATGAACCTTAAAGTTTAAAGTGAACACTATTTGGAATGATATTGTTACGAAAGAAATTTTTGACTGCGTGACACAGATCTCACTGGGTTTTAAATACTTATTAATATGATATAATATTGTTATGTCTATTTAAATATTTTATAAAAATAAAAAATAAAAGTTTTTAACAACGAATTGTGAAGGAAAAAATAGCAATTGGTTAATGTATTGAGCTTAAGTTATTAATTAAGTTCAATCTAATGTTTTTAAATACGAATAATACGTATTTGATTTTAAGTTTTAGACATTTTTCTTTACTCCAACATGTATTACTCCAACCAAAATCAGAGGAGAATTATTAGTTATGGTGAAAAACTATAAAGTTATTATTAAGATACTGCTAAGACAGTTTCACTGTACGTAATTAATTGTTATAGTTACTTAACAATCGCATATTAATCGTCTTTTGTTATGTTCATTAATATATAAGTTAAAATACAATCAAGCATTGTAATTTTTATTAAAAAATTCTATATTATAAATATAATATATTGTATAATAAATAATACATTTCTTTGAAACATTTTATTTACTTTATTGTGTGTTTAATTATTTAAATGACTTTTTTGTACTTTATGCTATTACTAAGAGTTTTTTTTTTTTTTTTAATTAAACAATTAGAAAGTTAGTTTTTGAAAAAAATGTATTAAATATTTTAATTTTTGTTATATTAATTATTATCATTGAATTTAATTAAAAATATTTTAATTTTTTATTTGTGAATATTTTTTAAGTTAAATAATCTAATAAAAATAACAATATATTATATTATTTTTATTTTTAGGCCTACAAAAATAAGCACAATTTATTTATAAGATTAAATGGTTTTCATGGTGGAGTGCATTTCATAATATGCATGTATATCAAAGATATATTTTCTACTTAATAATTTAAAGTATTAATGAAAATATTTTTGAAAGGCATCAGTTTCTACTAAGTTGAAAAAAAATATAATGATAATGCTTTTACACTGACAACGTTAAAATACATTTTTGTATTTTTGACACAGCACGTGATCCGGGTATAATTTAATATGGCAGGAAGAAATGTTCTATAATCTTAGAAAAAGTTACTTTGCTAAATTAAATCATTTCTAGTTTCCAGAGTCTCATTTCCGTTAATCGGCGCTTTTTTGCAAAATATGTTTCTACAACTAACGAAGTTTTTAATCTAGATTAAGATGCTCGGAATAATATAATATTAAATGAACAATTCTGTAATATTATATACACTAAGTTACAAAATAAATACGAGACCGGTCATTATCGACCCGAGCTTGATAAATCGACGGGTCGAGTTACTCTGTGTAAAATGTTTGCATAATAAATAATAATGTATTTAATATTTACCCATCTCGTAAAATATCATTTCATATAACTTTATAGTTGTAATACTATTTTTTAAAGTAATTCGAAAATGCTATCAAGTCTAACAATACGAAATTCGTCCTGATTCTATAAAAATAAATAATCCATAATTTACGCAATAATGTCTAATACTTAAACGCATTGAGTAATAAATATGTATAATTTTTAAAAATACTACTGCATTACGCTAGTTTTTATTTGAATATGTCTAGTTGAATAAACGTATACGCGTAATGTCCGTTAAATGTATTGTTTATTATAAAAATATAATTTAAACCCTGGTTACTCTAGTTAAAATTAGTATTTTTTATATCTGTTCTCTCATCAGATTATTATGATTAGTAGTTGTTATAGTTATTATTGTATTTAGTAATTATTGATTATGTTCAAAGATTTATTGAATATAATTTAAAGTAAAATAAATCTTCTCTTAAAGTGTAATAAATTAATATACTATATATATTATAGTTGTTTATTATCAATTATTACTTTAAGATAAAATACTTAAATTTTTAATATATTTTCTAACAGTTAATATTACTTTTATAACTTGTTTGTAGCTGTGGAATAAGCAATAAGGGTAACTTATAGCAAATAAACTTTATTATCTCAAAAATATTTTTGATTGACATACACAAACATAAAAAACCAAAATTATCCAAATCATAATTTTTTAAGGCTTAAAGAATAAAATATTAAATTTAAAAAATTAAATTTTCTGACAAGAATTATTTTTATCAATTTTAAAATTATTTCAAAAAATAATACTAATGAGTAATGATAAACATAAATCATAAACAAATGCCATGTCGTACAAAAAAATTGATTTATATGTTTCAATAAAATTTAATGGACCAATCATGGGCTACTAAATCATATTTATGATATCATTAGCTCAATTTTAATTCATTAAATGTGAATAGATTTTTTATGCAACCCAAAATAATACACATAAAAAATATCTTTAAATTAAAATGGCAAATCCTTCGTGGTATTTATTGGTTTTATTGGTTAGTCATTTAGTAACTCATATATTATAATTTATTCTAGTTCACTTCTCGTGCATTGATTCTAAACTTTACGACTGTACAATTTTTTCACTTTACGACGTTTAAGTAATAAATCTATTAAATTATTACAAAAGAAAATTTAATTTATGGACAATAGATAATAAGAAAATGTGGAAATCTTTAAACATTGGAACCTAAATATTTTATAAATGTATTTAAGTAGTCTCTAAATATAATAAAATATATGTTATGATCACGTCCATATCACATGTTAAAAATTATTATTATTTTTTTTTTTTTTTTATTTATCCTGATGATATATTGCATTTGACTACAGCAAGTCAATGAAATGTTGTTTTTTTCTAAGTTGTATGCGTTTTTTTTTTATCATACGTATCATCTCAAAACCATCATATACGTATACAGACAGATCAGGGAATTGCCTCACTGAAAAGTCAGCAAAATTTATTTCCAGTTGTCGGCTCGTAGTTTATAAATCACTGTAATATTACGAATAGATTAAATTCGAACAAACTGTCGTCATCAAATCCTATATTGCTTCCAAATACTAGGACAAATTTTTATCATTAAATAAAAATAATAATAATAAAAATATTTGGATTTTCTGCATCAGCATGATGATAATATCATTCAATTGATGAAAACCGTTATTTGAAATCATTTTTAAAATTAGTTACAAAATCCTTAAAAATCTTACCGAAATTAAAAATATTGAACAGTAAATTTAATAAATAATTATAAGAAAAAATAAAATATTAAAGTATAATATGAACAATATAGTAAGATTTGTATGTAAAAGAACACATTTTTCAATTTTTAAACAGTTTAACCTAGGATTTGATATTAGTAATATAATAATAAATTAGCTAAAGTACGAGATAAAAATAAATAATAATATATATATTACAGACTAACTAACCTATACTATAATTATTCTGTTAATTTGTCTATCATTACTTATATGACGTATAAGCTAATTTAAATAAATATAGTTAATAATTTTTACATA
Organism: Melanaphis sacchari; assembly: GCF_002803265.2. Classification (NCBI taxonomy): domain Eukaryota; kingdom Metazoa; phylum Arthropoda; class Insecta; order Hemiptera; family Aphididae; genus Melanaphis; species Melanaphis sacchari. The sequence goes on from NW_020271371.1 coordinate 1,618,795, forward strand.
ATTATTTATGTTTATTATTTATCATTTTATCAGCTACTTATAATATAGAAAAATAAATTTTATGTTTTTAAATAATATAAAATTTATTTCAAATGTATTTTAATTTTTTGTATTTTTGAAAAGTTTAATTTTAATATAGAATTTGAATAACTATTTTGGTTCAATCTTAAAAATCAGCTTATAAATTCTAGTAGACGTTATCATTGTATGAAATGCATTTTATTTAGTTTAAGTTACACCGTTTACGTTTTTATTATCACACTCACATTGAATCATAAGTTTACATTTAAAAATCATAATAATAGTAATAATATCATATTTTAAAATATTTAACTAGATATTACCAGCCTAGGTATTAATCAAGGAACATTTTAGTAAAAGACGTGGGAATTTACTGGATGGTTTAATGTATTATTGTAATGTTGTTAACGAGCAAATGTAAGTGTTGATTATTATTTTTATTAAATTAAATCATTACAATTTACTAACTATTCAAATCGTAGTCGAATATTTGTCGTATTGATACGATAAAGTATACAAAAGATGTTGCGTTAATACATTGTAATAAACTTTAATGAAACTTCTATTATGTATAGATCCAAAGAACAAAAATTTGTATCCGTTAAATCACAATACATAAATAAGTACCTAAATATACACAATAAATTGGGAATGAAACGCGTATGGTTAGAGCAGATACATTTTTGCGAGTTATGTCTAATGTGATTGCAAAGTATTATCGAATCCCTTGTTTCCTGATTGCGTACATACGATAATGGATTTAATTTGAAATTAGATGAAACACAATAAAAAAATCGTACAGACTATATAGACTAAACAATCGGTAAATTTAATTTGCAAACCAACCCTAAACCAACATTGGTTTAATATTGTCTCCCTATTACACTCAGCAGTGTGTCGACAACGTCCGACAGTTTAAACCGGAAGCCCGTACTACAGCATGCATTATCATATTGTAAGTACGAACTATGTGTTTGCAGTAGAAGACTATAGCTCAAGAAAACAAAGACAAGATTGCTGAGTAATATAGTATATATGTATGTATAATAGCGATAATAATAGTGTTGAAATTAACGTCCTTTTGACGCTAAGAAATATTTAAAAGCATGTAAAAAATCTAAGTTATTGATGAGTCAATAATTTTAAACGTAATACCGAAATCACATATATCAAACCACTCCAATAACTGCTGTTGATTCTGTTAATCTATTAAGTTGAATAAATGACATAAATATGTAGCTAATGGACGTGAAAAACAAATGTAGAATCGATCTTTTATTATTATTACTATTATTTCTAATTGTATAAACCCCATAATTATTATTGGATTTCATTTCGGCTGTTTTGCTATCAATAGTATCAATATAAACTATAAAATTATTTAAAAAAAATAAACTTTGACAATAATAATAGAAATAACGTCTAGAAAGTCAGACAAACCATTTATCATGTTAGACATTTCTCACAAAAATTTGGTCCGAAAAATGTGTGTTCTTTTGCTTAAAATTAACATTAAAGTGATTAATTTAAATTAATACTACATATAAAGAAATAAATACTTAAAATAGAATGTTTTTGCTTGATAGAAATTTAATTACAATAGTTTGACCTTAAATACTTCTCAAATAAATAACGGTATAAATAAAGACATTTTTTAAAAATAAGATAACAATTAAGTTAATTGTACTGTTATGTATATTAAAAATAAAATAAACTTATCATAAATTATTTAGTAATAATTTGTTAGTAAAAGCGATTAAAAACTAAAAATAGGTTAATTTTATGTTACTTCATTATGAATGTTAATAACTGAAAGATAATATCGAAATCTCATAATTATCTACAGAATTTATAAAATGTATATATAAATATATATCATAATTATTGTTGTTAGTATACAATATACATATTTAGTGCTCAAAACCATAATGGAAATTTAATTATTAATTGTAAGATCTTTTTTATTTTTATTTATAACTAGTTTACTACTGGCTGGCGAAAATTTGTTCGTTGTTTTAATATAATAACTAAAAAAATTGTTGAAAAATTACTGCTCCAAGATGATTAAGAACGATTTTCAAATTATTCATTTCAATAATTATTGTATTATATTACATAATAATAAATTAATAATACATATTTGTTTAGAAATTTATGTCGTACCAAGTTAATTATATTTTGGTAATTGCAGGCTATTTATTATTTTGTTGAATAAAGTTATTTTAAATTTTGTTCTTTGTACTTTTATTGAATTTAATTCATTATTTTTTATGATATCGGAGCTTCAAGTATTAACTTAATTATATAATTATAATATTTGTGTTTTTTTTTTATAGAATATGGTACAGTTTTATCTTTGTTTTCAAATATTAGAAGAATAAAATAATTTATAATTTTTATTTTAAAATAGAAATTAAATAATTGTGATGAAACTTAAATCTAGTCAATTCTTTGATAATACAGTTAACCTTTTAGGTAAGTATATTTGTTTTTAATGTAAATATAACATATTACTTATCATTTAGCTGATTATATATTTAATTCAAAAAATATAAATTGTTTGTTTATTATAGAGTTAAAATTTTGATAATTGTTAAGATTTATAGATTTATCTAGACATATTTTTTTAAGATAATTTTAAATTAATTTTCTATACTTGAATCGAAAAAAATTAATGTCATTTAAATTATCACACGAGTAAGTAACATGAGAAACTAAATATTTTTTTATTTTTAATATAGTTTTTTATTTGACTTTGGTAGTTTTTGGTACCTACTTTTACATTCATCGTATGTAGAATAAAGGTAAATATTGTTTTAAGTCCACGTTGGACGTACTTTAAGTTCTTGTAACTTTAAGGTCTCCATAATTAAACAATAGGGAATACGCAAACAACTATCGTTTTGACTTTTACCTCTGACTTTACATGAAGTATGAATAATTACTACACCAACACACACACATACACACACACACACCAACCTTTTATGAAATTTTAGTCAAAAATTTACTTTGGTAATTTATAGTGTTAAAATATATATATATAATGTCAACATGTTTTCTTGTTTTCCCTTAAGGTTAATAATATGAAAACATAGCGTAGTATTATACGTACGAAGTACGTCTGTAAATCAGTTATATTACCCTATGGATTTAGGAATAAGCCCATGTAAACACATATGCATCAAGTACCACGGATATCATGGTACACAAAATATGTATATTTGTATTAGTATATGTTGTATAAGTGTGTGCCTATTCCGCTTCGTTTCATGAATGTAGTCACGTCTAACTAAAGTAAAGTGAATATAATTTTTGGACCCAACAGAAAAGGGGACGGGTACTAACCAATTTTAAATTATTGTCGTACGAAGTTGTCTACTTGACAGCGCAGTTACTTTTTTATTTCTATCGACGATAAAACAAAGAACTTACACAAATTTCCAAATAATGAGCGTTTTAAAGTAAAATTTATGATTGTACTTTTTATATATTGATAGCTATTATAATACATGATGGGAATTAACTTGTATGCAATCATTAGTTACTATACACGTGTAAATATACTTTTATTATCAAAATAGGTGTAATTTTTAACATAAAATTGGATTTAAATATAGGAGCTCAAAAACAAAAAATTGCAATACTCCGGAAATGTTAGTTAAACGTTTTTTGTTGGTAGAAGGCTCAACATTTAATACAAAATTCTTTATATTAAATGTCGTTTTCTTAATTAAAAAATCACAAAAATCTATGGTCACAATATTTTTTAGTAAGCATTTAAATTTAGAATTTTGACAAAATTCTTTATAATATGTCTTATTTTGTAATATGAAATTCATAAGCATTTTTATTTATACCTTAGTTTTTGCAATGTAATACTAGGTTTTTTATAAGTTTTTCAACCTATGTCCTATAAATAAAAAAATTAAAAATATTTTACTGAAAACCCAAATTTAAACTCAAATTTAGACGAAATTATTTATTTTAAGATGAATAACGATGTTAATTATTTTGTTTTAATTTAAAAATATTTTTTCTGAAAATTTAAGACTTTTTTGTATACTATATTATTATGAATTTTACTAAAGATAACATTTATTATTTTAAAATATTATATATTTATACTTTGAATTTTTTTAAATTTTTTATGGTATTTATAAAAATATTTTATTGAATTTTCAATTATATAAGTTGATGTAATATATTGTAAATATATTATATATCCATAATATCATTATAATTATTAAATACTAATATTATAAAAAATGAAATATTTTCGAAAAAATATTAAATAATTTACTTTGATACTAAAATTAAAGTAAATAACTTTAATACAGTTATATTAAATATCCGTACAGAATTGTTTTTATGTACAATGATATATTATTGAATTCAAATTTAACACATCTATAATTGTAACCAACTCAACACCTAATTTACAACAGAGCGGTACCCGCTTGCCTATCTTTTTTAACTTCATTTTTTTTTTTTTTTTTTTACAAGCCCATTCTTGACATTTTAGTTGACCTATAAAAATGAGTTGGTATTTTATTTATTTTTTTTTTTTTTTAGTACATATAATAATATATACATTTGGTTTATTGACATTAATTTTGTTAAATACACAACATCGCAAGCCGCTGTTTCGTTGAAATTAAACTTTGATAATATTTTATTTTGTTCCCTTAAATATTTTAAAATACACCCTGCATCCATATTTATTTATTTTTTTTTAGTGTACAACTTAATTTTATTTTATGTTTGCAACGAATTTAAATTTAATATTTCTAAAAATTATTTGACATTTTAATCCTAAACCGGGATTTTAGTATCTCTAAAGTTCCATTTAAAAAAAATCAACATTTATTGAGAAATCATTTGGAATTCGTTGTAAGCGATGTCTGTGGGCAATATAAATAAAAATTTAGTTTTTTTTTTTTTTTTTTCAAACATCATTAAAATATTCTATACTAAGATTATCGTGGTTTAAATTTTTATTTTTATTTATCGTTTATTAGAGAACTCACCCGATTACAAATGGTGTGTGATCTACTATTATTATTTTTTAATTTAAGAATACAACCACTACATGCATGAAATACATTACATTAGAAAAACTACAATCATGCATTTTAATTTTTATTATAGTATTATATGTACAAAAAACATAAGATGTTAAAGACTTATAATTATTATATTATGTCTGTCTTCATTGTGAAAGGAAATGGTCTCTCATAACATATAAATTGTTAATCTACCAATTGTATTTATAAATAATTTAGTATAAAATATATTTTTATAACGGTCATAATATATTATTTGAAATATGGTGTAAATTGGTTTTTCTTTATACATAATATATATATATAACCAAAACACTTTCATTTCTCAAATGTTTAATTGAGAATATCAAGTACTAATTAACTATATAATGTATAATATTGTTATTAAACATATTATACGTATGCCTTTGTAAACTGAGAATGATTTACAACAAAAAATGTCGGTCACCTAATATATACATAATTTTTCTCTCTAATAGTTTATTGTTTATTATGACGTTATTCTGCTATCTAGGTTCTGATAAGCGTGTTATGTAGGTGGGAAAAATAATTATTTCACCCATATTTAAATTTTGTGAACAAATATAAATTATAATAGTTATTGACAATTGAATTATAATACATTGTTTGATAAATTTTAATTATAACATAATATCTACAATGAAACTTGAAATTGATAAAGGAATTATTATGAAAATTAACTTTGATAAATTAATTTAGTTTCTCTAAATCTATGAATTTGCCATTGATCATATAATTGTATTTTAGCAATATTACGTGAGTTATAAACACATATAAATGTTTTCATAATGATATATTCCCAAAATAAATTTGTCTATTAGAAAATAGCATCAAGTGCCATTATAAAGTAAACCGCACATTGAAGTACCAAAATTGCCTATACACCACGCCGGCAATCAATAGATATGTATAATAATATATTATTATGATTTATGAGATATTATGATATTAAAATATAACATTTTATCAAAAAACAACAACTTCTAAAAAGTAAAATCTAAACAATACACATAGTTGTGTGTTTTAAATTTAATATCAGAGTAACAATTCCAAATACTTCAGTTATATATAATCATATTTGTATTTAATACGATACATCATAATTAATAATAATAATAATTATTATTATTATTATTATTTATTTAATCCTCCAAAAGTAAATTAGTACAATGTAAACAAAATATTCAATATAGAGTATAAAATATCATATATTCATTATATTTATGAAAAAAAAAAATAATAATAAATAAAAACCGATTTAAAATTATTAGAATATCTAAAATGATAATAAAAGTTTATTAACTAGAAATAATTTTCTCTAAACTTAAGGTTATGCATATTTTCACTCTCATTATTCTTATTTAGTTAACACAATGTAGTTTCTGTCATTTGGTTAAATAAAAACATAAAAATAAATTATTGTTAATCACTATAGCGTTTGAAATCTTCTACTCAATAATCAATCATGAAATCCACTTTAATTTCCTAGGTTTTGAATATTACAGTGGAACCTCGATAACTCGAATCGGTTGGGGGCAAAAAAAAAATTCGAGTCATCAAAAATTCGACTTACAGAGGTTACACATATGATATGTTATAAAGTAGGAGCCAAGACATTCTTTCGAGTTATCGAAAATTCGACTTATAGAAGTTCGAGTTATCGAGGTTCCACTGTATTTTTTAAAGTTTAAGAATGAAGTATATAATCGACGTTAGAGAAAATTTAAGTTCAATCATATCCAAACAATAGTGTATTTAATCTATTAAATCTATTTTTCATATATATATATATATATACGTAATATCTTTCAAGTAACATACTCCATATAAAATATGTACCATGACTTCATAATTTTTCTCACAAATTAAATTACTAACTAAATATTTTAGATAAAAATAATAACTTTGTTGTATTTGAAGAAAAAAATTTTAAGTTCAATAAGGATATAATATATAGTTAAAATTTCTTAAAATTGTACTCACTAAACACTACACATTTCATAGGATTTTTAAAATAATTTCTAAAACGATAGCCGATAGGAAATAATCAAAAAACAGCAGACGGTTTAAAGTGTCAATTTATCTATTATTTTTTAGTGACTATGTAATTGTTGAAATCGAATAATAAAATCTACCCGAAGTTATTTATTTTCGAACCCACCCTAAAATTCTCATCTTTATTCTTTTATTGATGAGTGCTGTATAAATAAATAACAATAACATTATGAAGTCTTTATATGCCTAATATATAATAATAAATACTGCAATATGCAGGTATTGACTTATAAAATATTACTTTCAGATGACGCGTAAGGGTCAGCGATTGGTTACAAAGACATATGTCTGCCGATGTACGCATACTGAAAAATATAAAACTTATATTTATTTTATATTTTAATTAGGTAGGTCATTAAAAATAATCCTTTTTATACTTGTTTCGTACATTATCTCGGCAAAATCACATAAATCGTTTCATTTTAACTATACTTACAATACACACGTCATATAATTATCGTATTCTCATAGTAAAATGCGGATTGTGCACTCGTTTATTATACAATGGTTTGCAAAATATTTTGATCCGTATCCCGTATACAAAAGCTGACTGTGTCATGGTACTATTTAGATGTATATATCTGCTGATATGTGTATGTATAATGAATAAGTGACAGAAGTTGATATCCTAATAAATATAGTGCTCGTATGTGAGTTTTGAGAGTTTGTATAAGCACCCATTTGTTACTCCCTTAGATGTTATGATACCCGTGGATGGTGCTTTAGCAAAAAAAGGACAAGAGAGAAAAAAACGTGCGTGAATGTAAAATGAGAGGTAGAAGCGATGATGAAAGTTGAATCGATAAACACGCAATTTTTCATAAAAAGGATAATAAACCACTTATTCAACAAATAGTAATTGTGCACGCCTGTCTGTGGTTTGCAAGGTAAGTAGATGATTTATGCGTTAGTTAAACGTTGAGTTTTCTTAGTGGCCAAGTTAACACTTCAAAAATTATTGCCTATTTAATTTTAAAGAAAATAATATTTGTCATTCTTAAGGCTTTGATAAAAAATATTAAAAAATATATACATATAAAAAGTAGAATATAAATAATATGGTTATATGGTTCTTTGAATCCCATAGACGCCATTACACTATAATTACGCTAAAACATAAAGTAAATTTTTCGTTGGTCAATCCAAAAAAAGTAAAATTTAGTTAATAACTGTCATTTTTATTTTTTTGTAAATGTGTTTTATATCATATTATATATTAAAAAGCCAATGAGAAAACTATATTTTTTTAAACAATAATTGTGTTACTAAATAGTTATTTTTTTCTTTTCCAGATGGATTTAATTTTCAATAATTGATTATAATATTATAAATACTAATATTTTACATTAAAATTATAAATATTGCGTGTAAAGGATCATAGATGCATTAATTTGGTACCAACTATAAAAATAAATAAATAATATTTCTGAAATATTGAAACATAAAAATTCAAACTTTTGCGCTTGATGTATTTATCAAATAAATGTATTAAGTTATTTGTAACAAAATTGAATATCTCAAATTACTTTAAAATACTATAATTTAGTACAAACTTATCGATTTAAATTAAAAGAAGTTTGAGTAAGAAATATATCATAAAAATTTGATTAAAATGAAAATTATTATAGAACAAATAATATTATAATAGTTTTTTAATTAATTTATTTTTTTAAATTTAATGTTATATGTATTCTAATTAATTAAAAACATCATTATTACTATTATTTCAACATAATTATATATATAAACATACACAAATATTTATTTTAATCAAAGATCATAGGTAGTTTTATGGATGGTTACCTGAATAACGTGATATTATCTATGTTAAATATCAAAATTTGTCCAAAAATAATATTATTATTTAGTTGCAAAAAGAACATAAAATGAAGCAACATTACATTATGAAATAGTAAAGCGTTGCTTTACTTTATAGCAGCATATCGTAGAGATAAAATTGTCTTGTTATACATTTTTTAATACAATTTAAGTTTAATACCCTTAAGTTTTAAATCGATTTATCTATAGACTGGTCGAATAGCATTTTTTTTTTTTTTAAATTAGAATATATTATCTTGTCAATCTATCGAATATCACCAAATAAAATACATATTTATTTTCAAATAACTTACGGCAACAACTTTAATAGAAATCAATTGCTTATCACAAGAGATTTGATGTCAATCTACATACATGTTTGGGGTTAATTGAATTTTGGATATAGAGCACTGTAGTCATATTATCGTGAAAAATGAATAACATTGTGTTTTCGATTGATCTGCTTTAGAAGTTCACGATTACTGATACAAATATTGAAATATCTGCAACAAAAGTGTTTCCTATAAAATTATGACCGATAATACTATTTTTGAACTTAACTGAATAAAATTTTCTCTATTTAGTGACATAGTTTTAATAGGAATTCATAATAAGTATATTATGTACAGTGCTTAATCATTACCACCAAACGATTGTTCGTTTACATGACTGCCTCCAAACCATTTCAAAATTGTTGCGTGAGTAAATTCCAGAACATTAGGCATAAACATTTTAATGTAAATAACAGCCTTCAATCAATTTCATGAATGTGCACTATACCATCTCAAGAACACTCGAAATTTACGCACACATGATCAAAAATGAATATATACAGAGTGAACTGATTTTTTTTTTTTTAAACAACCGTTGAGATATTTTAATTTTCAAGAAAACTAAAAATGTGAGAATACAGCACTGTCAAATTGTCTAGTATACTTTCTCTTGCGATACATTATCACTTTATTAGACACGACGAGAGTATCCTGTTCACGACATGAGTTAAAGAAATACAAGTTTGCACACTTTGTTACGAGCAAATCCCTTAAAAGCTAAACAAACATCCACCTATGTTAAATTTTAAAACGAAAAGTCAAGAACCTTTGTTAGATAACCTTGAAAATAAAAAAAACAATTACATCTTTCATATCGTTTTTTTCGATAATTCACGATAAAATATACAATGTAAAATTATATTTTAATAAAAATAGATATCAGCTTTTTATATTATAGTTAGAATAAATTAAAAAATATATCAATATTTGCATGTTTAAACATTTTTTATAATTTAAACAGGCAGCTATGTATATATTATAATACAAAACATATTGCAATAAGATTAATATGAAGTTAATTTAAGTATAGTTTGTTTTTACGGATACAATTTAATACAGTCAAAAGGTTTTTTAAATTAATGATTATATTATTTTACATAAACTAACCAAAAAATCGTTTAATATTTATATAAATCTATAAAGGTATAAAGCTGCAATATTGTGTAATGAACGTAAATAATTTAATTAATAACTGTTTAAAAAGTTCAGTATAAAATATTATGTTTTATAATACCATTTTTTCATAGATTTTTTATAATTTTCCTTGATTATTGTAAACTTACAATACTATAAAACATTATTGCACATTGTAATTAGTAGTTTTTAGATGTCATGAGATTACCAACTTACATTTATAAATATTTATAAATCGAATAAAAATTAGTTTTCTTTAAAGTGTTTCCAAAAGTACCTTCTTATTATTTAACGATCAAAATTTCGAACCATTTTTTGAATTAAATAAAAAGAAAGTTTATATTTGATAATATATTATATTGTTATTTTATTTATATAAAATAGACATTATCTATCGTCTGTAATTTTCCGGAATAAATACCGAATTAAATATAAACCATTTAAATGCTAATTACCATAATTGTACCAAACACAATAGTAAAGGACATACTATTTTAATAAGTAAAATACGATTTTGATAAAAAATTTATGAAAAAAGAGCATAGAACACTGCGTAGATGTATGCTTCCTTAATGCATTTGTATAGCGGTTTCATAAAATCACAACAACGCTAATGGCAAAGGAGATATTGAATTTTATAGTTATTAAAAATCGCGTACTGCTCACTAATTTTCACAAAATATAATTATAAAAATAAAAATAAAAAGAATATGGTAGAAATACAACACTTGATCAAAGAATGTGTTGAATGGAAGTTACTAGCTCTTAAAAATTATATCGTAAATATGACGAAACGGTTAACTAGCCGCACAACAAGTGAGACTTCAGAAGGAGGTTGAAGCAAATGTACTCATAAAAAAACATGAAATAAATATTAACATTTACTATCGCAAAATAAATAGTGTAATATCTATGGCATTTTATGTTGAGGGAAGCTGACAAACCAGAGATTCGTTTTATTTATTATATATATATATTATTATGATATATCAACAGTTTACGGAGTTCACAAATTTCAAGTAGTTTTACATATTATTATTATTTCATCATTATATATATATATATATATGCAGTGTACACAGTATATATATATATTACGCGTAGTGTTTCCCTTTTAGAACATGACCATTATCATTTTGAGGGATATTGACAGCCGACTATGAGTACTCGTTTGCAGAAAATAGTCACCGCTTCGAAATTATTAACGTCAAAGCTATTCAGAACATGTAGTAAGTAAATTCAATAAATATATAGCTTACACATTGACACGCATTTATTATTATATTATATTTATTTGCTTATTTAGAAAAGAAGTCTGTTTTATCACATAAAATATTTTTCGTGAAATGTATAATATTTTTGGAGATTGACAACGACTACACTCAAATATTATGTTTATAGTAGAAAGAGAGAGAGTGATTATTTGTTGTTGAACAAATCAATATCTTAGAATCTACGAGGGATTGTCAAATCATTTATATTTATTGTGGTTTTTTTATTAGTTGTTCTTACAATTTCAAATCATTTTTAAGTTGTTACTTCCAGGTTGATGAAAAAAAAAAAAAATTATTCGTTGTATAATAAAACTAAAACATCAATTCACAATCCGCGTAACCACTTTCAAAAATTAATGACTCTTCAAAGCGAGTATAACAACGGTCAACGGAGAAAATAATATCATTATTATTGTGGAACGAACTATGAGTACTCGAACGCTGTTTAAAAGACCGACTATGACGACGACGACGAAACAATAATAATATTAACAATACTAAAACCACAACGGCTGTCGGAGATTTTCTTTGTTGACCACTAAGCACACACGCTTTTAGGTCCGAGAAGGTTTCGTATTTAATATTGCGTATTGTTTGCCGATAAGATTTGAGCAAAAGTTTTTGAAATTTTCTCGCCATGGTTTCTTATTGCACAAGTGTCTGTGTAAATTATTATGCAGTCATATTGTTATTTTAATTGCTGAATCGTAATGACGTTGTTTCAACGAAACTTGTTGTATAATATGCTTCCTATAACATGATTGGTGGTTTTCTTTTTTTTTTTTTTAATTTGAGATTCATAATCGTACTTTAAAGTTTTTTTTTGTTTTAATAATGTTACAATAACGAAACATGATAGATCAAACATCAGAAATAGTTGTAATAAACGTCATTATTCTGTCTTTTTACTGTCAAATCGATGCCATTACATGTATAGTATTATAGATGCACATGTCAATTTGATTATCTTCATTTTAAATGGATCCTTGAATGCACCTGATCTTCGTTCCCCGATTTTCTCACATGTTCCATCTTACCCTACCAATTTTTCAATGTTACAACTCATTCAGCCTCTTTCAATACGATATCCTTTTTACAGAACGATTTTCAAGGTTTGACCAATAAATTATAAGTAAGTTATAATCTAAGACTTTTAGTTTCGTTTGTTAATAACTATCATAATTATTAAAATTATTTATTTTTTAATTACTTTTAACTTAATTTATTTTATTTGAGACATAGATAAAATTCAAACAAGTGTTAAATGAAATAATATAATATATTCAATAAATGTCTATATCATGCATAACGGGTTCGCCCATACAAATATACAGTTATTAAAGTATAACAAGATTTTTTTGTTTTCGTGATGAATTAAATAAATAATTTTACCAGTATTATAATATAAAAACTAAAAAAAAAAAACATTTATGATTACTATAAAAATGTATATTATTTTATCGCTGCTTAATATCTGTGTTCTTGTGTTCTCGAGTTGAAAATATCGAGTAACTTAAACATAAATAATTCTCACTAGACATTTTGAGTAGGTCAGTATTTATAATTTAATACATGAGAAACATTGTAAAATTAATCGTTAATAACTACGTATTATGTTAGTAAGATTAAACTCGTTTATTTAAAAAAAAAAAAAAAAAACAAACATATCGATTAATATATTTTTTAAATATGACTTAAGAAATTGTATTTCCAACTACGGGTCTAGGTTTTGTAATGCAGTGTGCATATTGATTCAATGGTTTGTCTAAATTAAAGTTTTTTTTTGAACTTGAAATTGAAATGATTCACTAATATAATATGGTGTGTACCATAAATCATAATCTTATATTGTTGTTGCATATATATTTATCTCCATGTGCACTCGGAACGTTTCAAACTTAAACGAAACGCCCTCACCACCGAGCGTATACTAAACATAAATTAAGTCTATTTTCTTCAAAGTACATGACGTTTCTAATGGCTTTAAAACCAAAACTTTGTCGTTTGTACTTAGTTACCCATATGTGCAGAGCCAAATTAATTCACTACAGAATTCGGAGGTGAGATGTATTTTTAGTGAAGTCGGTGGTTGGGTGTATACAGCATATTTAGCGACGTGTGTTAAAGACCTGTATTTTACGATAATAAAACTAATTAGATTAATAATTATAATTAGCTTTTTTTTTTTTAAATTCGAGCTGTTCAATCGATTAATTAATTATAACATTTAGACTAACCGTTTGTTATTTGCATTTTTGTTTATCAGTAAATGATAGGAATTTATATTAATGTAGCTTTAACGTTGCTGCAATAATATGTTTTTGTTTTGGCATATTAGACTTGTTGTTAAATGAGAAATATATTAAGAACACACCATTTTAAATTAAATATCTTAAGTTTTTAGTGTTTTTGTGGTCTGTTTGAGCCATTATTTCTATAACTTAAACATTATTAAATTATCCACATTGCAGTAGGTAATACAATTTAATGGAAAACTGAAAAAAAAGTTAAAACTGAAGTCTTGTCAATATTCATAGTTATCATATTAAATAATAATAATGATATCTTATGCGAAAGTTGCATTTTTATTATCAATAATAATATTATGTTAACTTATTATTTATTCATTCTGTTCGCAAATCATAATATATGTATACTATTAACTATACTAATTATATGTTTGTAAATAAATAATACTATTAATAAAATATTGTACTATAATTATGCATAATATCATCATATTTTACCTCTTTTATATTTTTTGTGTTGTAATTATAAGTCCCCAATACCTTTTTACCGATCGTCGAGTTTAAAACACACTCAAATGAAATTATTTCTAATAAAAATCATCTTACTCTGTGTACGACAAGTGATGACATATTTAAACTAAAGTGACATAAAAATCTGTGTTAGGAGCAAATTCAATAAAATGTATTCGACAATTGACAATGTGGTATTAGACTTTGTTCCAAAACGTAAAACCGCATTTGATAGTGGATAGTGAATTTAGTTGATAGTGGATACAATGGCCTAATGAAATGTAATTTTACGACAAACAATGTACAAATTAGTATGTTATGTGAAGTTCGAATAATGGATTCCAAAGTATTTGTGTATAGTGATGGCACATCTATATGTAAGTGGTATCTTTTGTAATTACTTTGATTGAAAATAAAGTAGTAGTATAACAATACTGCAACTATAAATTCAAATTTCTAATGACAATTTTGTGGTATTCTGTTTACTTTAATAAATTTAGTTCGCAGTTAAATCATGTTTTATGTAGTCTTTATAAAAGTTATATTTGAATGTTGTACGCAATCATTTCTCCCATTGTCATTTTCGTATTGAATACAGTATAATATAATATATATACATACATTTATTTCTAGGTAAGCATATTTAATAATATACTGTAGAAAGCTCTATAAAGGAAATATAATTTTTAGTCATATATTTATTTATTTGAATTACAATACTTTTTTTTATTATTTTTTCAAAATATACGAATGGTAAAAACATAAATAATTTTTTTTAAATTTTAAATTTTCTTTTTCTTTTCCAAAACAAATATATATGCTTTATGTTTTTTAAGAATAATAAATTCGATTTATATATATATATATATATATAATACATATTTACAATGTTCATTAGTTATTAATTCTGTGTTGTTACATTTTTCTTTGAATAAACATTTTTGCAGCAAACCCAGGTAAATAAGTAAATTCGTATTATGATGGTGGAGGTACCTCCAGGTGGCATTTTCAATTGATAAAATAATAAACAGTACATACTAAATTTAATATTTAATTTAACCTCATTAAAAAACTATAACACGATAACATTATAAACCTTAAAAGCTCGTAAAAAAACTGAATACATAAAAAATAATGCATAAAATATGTTTATTATTCTTTGTTTAATTTTTTTTTCTATTTTAACGTTTAAGTACAAAGAAATATAATTTTCACTGTCAAAAAATTAAAATATTTGAGAAGTGTGCGAAAAAATAATTATTAGCTAAGCGTTAAAATTCTAAATACATCTTCCTTACAACAAGATATACATTATTTTGCGTTATGCAGTTATGTGAAGGCGAAAGTTAATAATTTATATCACTTTTTAACACGAGAAGTTAGATAAAAAATATTTTAACAATATTAATTATATTCGATTGTATATTTAAATCTTATTAAATGTAATAGCCCACACCATTTGTGTAAACTATAAATAAACACATAAGGCATATGGGTTATTAAAAATATATTTTTGAGTAAAATAATTTGTAATTATATATTGTTTCAAGTGCGGACAGTCTAACTGTATGCAAATGCTTTTATAGTAGTCCCGAGTTATGTTCGATTTTTTGCGCAAAACCGATCCAAATCTTCAGCCACTTGGCGTGGATTTTGAACTGTGTCACAACCTTGCATCGTTAGCTCAACTTATTGGCCCTTTGTGGGATGGAGAGTACCAAATTTTGAATATTGTAACTATGAATGCATACTAAATAGTTTAGTGCATGGTATGTATAATATTAATTGAACATTTCAAAATGCCGTTACTCTTGGTATCTTTGGACTTGCGATTAAATTACGCATTCCTATCTTAATTTAAACTTAAAACTGATATATGCCAATTATGATATTAATTTTTAATTAATATAATTATGATCAATACAACTAAGAAAAAAAAAATATAAACAATCTCCAAATATATATTTAAATTTTACAACAAGTATATCATATTGTAATACTTCATCGAGTAAAATTGTATAGTCATATTAAGAAATCTCTGATTTTAGAAAAGCTTTTTACTAGTATTTATTGATTTTATATCAATATAATTTTATTAACATAAATATTACTTGTGTTTAGATTTTTTGAAATACTGAAGTAAAATATCTATTATAATACTATATAATATATACATAAATGGTCATACAGTTATCGTTTGAGAAAAATGTCTATAGATAGAACTGATAATAAACACGTAATTTTATCGAAACATATAATAATAATAATAATAATAATAATAACAATTATTTGAAGGACAAAATGTTTGGCGTATATGTACCCGAACCATTATATATGTATCTGAAATAGACTAACATCGAGATACCAAGTAAAGAAACATATAAAAATATATAAAATACTGTATAAGCGATATTATTACTACCGTAATAAAGTGTGGTAACGACCGTGAAACAAACAAAAATAAGATACTTATGTGCTTTAATGATCAAGTTTTCGGGTACCTACTACAAATATGCGTGGCCGGAAAAGATCTTATACGGGGTAGCCAATAAAACATATATTTAATATACATTTAACATAGGACGATGTTTATTTTAGTTTGCGATAAACGCAAAAGAACCGCAGAACTCGCTGCGATAATGAACTCTGGGTATTTAATGAATATTATGTACCGATATTATAGAAATCGCTCAGTGAATAGATAAGTGTTAAGTTTAGACTGTGAAAACAGGCTTAAAATTATAACAACTCGACCGTTAAGTTGAGATCACGATATATATTAAATTGCAGTGTAAAATATAAAAACAGATAGCAAGATATGCATAAATCATTTCGACCGCTTGTAAATATATATACATTATACGGCCATGATTACAAACTTAAATTAATAGCCTCAATTTAAGTACAATAACGGTTTTACAGTGGGTATTTGTGGTTTTGCGCTTAAACTGCGTAGGTATACTATATTATGGTAGGTATCAATAGACCACGTAAATTATAATATAGTTATTCCTGGATAACGTGTAGTTCTTTGTATGACATTTCGTAAAATTATTTCAGTGCATTCCAAACTTATTCTGGACTCTCACAGATATATTTTAATATAGAGTTTGAATACGGTTGTAATAAATCATGTTCCAAAGGAATTCGGTGCACCAACGGAAATTATTATACGTATTTTGATCGCATATACAAATTCATTTTGGACGGATGAATCGTGCGTGTAAAAGTTGTGATAAAAACTTATGCGGCTGTACACAACTTAGTTGGCGGCCAAACAACAAAATGGAGAAAGTGCATAAGGTGAAAATAAACAAGTGGCATAATGGGTGTCACCAGGTGGTATACGAGAAACGAGCTGCCCCAGACAAATGGTGTTAGCCAAGTACTAACGCCGAGATTCGCAATTGCTGTGACACAGCGGAAACAACAGAGCACCATTATGTTTATCCCCCAAAACAATTATCTTTTAATTTATAAGCTTTAAACATATACTTTATTTAAATTTAATATTTTTAGTAATTATACATTAATTAATTAGCTGTGTGGTGTGACATCAACTTTTGGTGATAATTTTTTTAATTTATCTAGATATAACTGTTTGATATTTTATTCGTATAGATTATAAATTATAGTTTTTTGGTGGATGAATTAATTTGATCTGTGCAAAATATTTTAATAAAAAAAAAAAAAAAAAAAAATAAAGAAGCTTTATTTTTTCTATAGATAATGTTGCATACTTGAGTGATCTCAATCATCTGTAATATATTTCTTTTATCATCTGAATAAAATTTAATATATATATATGAATTGTGTTTAAAATGCATAATCAAAAGTGGATATGCTGATGAGCTTAATAAGCTTAAATGTCACTCTGTGAAAATCTTACTTAAAAGACACCTACAACTTTTGCGATCATATTTTTTATGTAAATAGTTATTTATCAGGAATATATAGTTATTATTTATAAGATTTGTACCATACATGATCTATGTGAAGAACTATTTTTAATTGCTATATTATGTTCTAATAATTTAATATCTCAGATACATATTACATCGACTATTGTAGGCTATAAAAGTTACCTAAGTAATATATAATTAATAATAATAGTTTCAGGTTCCATATAAAACTGCAAGTACTGAACATATATCGCGATGGTTTACAAATCAATATTTTTAATGTTGAATACGTTTTGAAAGAAAAAAAATATTTTGATACTTATTCAAAATAATATGACCATAAATTAAATTAAATTTACAATAATTTCGTAAATAGAAAATCTGTAATAAAGTTACTTTATTTTTATGTAGTTAGTGTCTAGTTGAGTTGTGTTTAATTAGTAAAATAAATGTTGGAGCTGGGTATGGCAAAGCCCTGTCGGATTTATAAATGTTATATATATATTATGTAAACACTGTATAATTTGGCGTTCCTAAAATTTCATCTCTAGCAGTTGTGGTTACACACACATAAATATATATATATATATATAGGTATAGAGTCTCTGTGGTATAGATATAAAGATACTGCAACACGGACACGAATCGTAAATATGTATATATATATATATATACATAATATAGAAAGGTCTTAAATGACCCAAGAATTTGTTGAAAATACTACATGCGTATTTGTAGGTTTTATATTTTTATAATTCACACAGTGATCAAGTAACAATAGTAATCGGCTATAATAAGGTTAAATTATTTTCTTTTTTTTCTTGTGTATAATATAAACATGATAAATCTATCTCGTATCAATAAAACTTGACTATATTATACCATCATTTAATATTGACATATAACAGCTAAAAAATAATATTATTTAATGTAACTACCCGAAATTTACTAGAAAAATCACATAAAAACCAATAATGCAAGTTTATGATTCTATTTAAAGATTTCTTAGGTTTTTAAAAATGTCTTCCTTTTATTTTTTAAAAACTATTCACATCAATAGTAAAAGTGGGTCTTTTAGCAGTCATTAAACTAACTCGAATTCCTTAAATTGTGTATTAATTTGTGAAGATAACCAATAACACGGGAAACATGTCAACAGGAATTTGAATTTTTTAAAAATATGGTATTAATTTTATAACAGCATTGCGCAGTATTACTATAATCTGTATATTGTTATAAAAATATTATAGCCATTATTTATACGTATTATTATTACAAACACTGCGTCCATAAATGATATTGTTTCACTAAAAAACACATTTTTAGTTAAAATGTTTGTACATTTTATACATTATTAATGATATACATCTATATACAGTTAAAAAAAATATAGCAAAATACGCGGAAAATTAGATCGTATGCGCATATTTAAATTTACAAGTCATCAAAAAAAGCCATATTAAAGTTGCATTTTAATTTATTTCACATAATTAATTTTGTTTTTCAAATCACATTGTATTGCGTTGACTGATGGTCAAGGAGCATTTGTACGCCATGACTATCGAATGAACTGACTCTAAAAATAATAACAATACTTAATAATGATAATAATTGTAATAATAAAAATAAAAATACTTGGGATATAATTTGGCTTTTTTATCAGAATGTTTTAAATTACATCATTCACTCGTTCACTCTGCTCTCAAAGCTATACATAATACATTTGACATATTTAATTTTTTCAGGTTTATTTTTTATATGTATTGAAAAAATCAAAAAAATCGTGCAGCTTAAAAGCTTGAATATTTAATACAAATTTCAGCATAAGTTTCTTTTATACTTATTTAAAAATATGAAAAATACATAATCATATTTTTTGTTTTAATTATAAACCTTTGATATTCAAAATTTTACTAGATTCGTCAAATTCACAAACAATTGGAATTTATTAAATATACATAGTTAAAAGTTTACTAAAAAAGAAAAAAAGAAAAAAAGAAATAATAAAATAAAATTGAATGAAGAATAATTTTAGTTGCTTTGTTGTAATTAAAACATATTTTTTATCAGTATTTGAAATTGTATAATATTTTTTTTTTTTTTATATATATATAAAAGCCGCTAGTATAAACTATGATTGTATAATATTATATATCTATACATAACACCAACTTCAAATGTGTATCTAAATATGTATAACTAATAAGCTATTCGTTCAAATTTTAATTTTCATATATCCAAATACTTCGAAAAATATTCTGGTCCAAAATATGAAATTAAAACGTGTGCTATGATTCAAAAAAGTAAAAATTTAATGAATTATAATAATAAAAAATATTAAAAAAATCATTTTTTAAAAAATATTATTGTTGTATTTCACCTTAAATTGATGTAAAAAAAAAAATGTAAAAAAAATGTCAATATATTTTGAATCAAAGAGTATTATTTAATAAAAGAATCATGCAGTACACTTAATAATATAGACTGACAGACTGTCTTCACTGAGAATCGTTGTTCGTATCCAATAATAATTTATTATTGAATTCCAATTGAATACATACTCTATATTGACTAACTGAATGACGATGTGCATTTGACATTTACTGTGTATTGCAGAACGGGTAACCACTTTTCTTCTTTTAGGTTCTAAGCAAAGCGATGAATGTATTAATTTTACATTTTTTTTTGATATATACAAGATAAATATAGTCGATAAAATGCTTTGATTTTCAAAAATGTAGGTGATTTCTAGAATAAAATTATAGCTGTTTGTACTTAAGAGGTAAAAATTAAAATTACCTTTACTAAAATTTTCATCAAATGATTAAATTATATTTTTCATTATATGATAACATTTTCAAAATGTTCTAACTATTTTTGAGCTATTTTTTAAGTAAGAAAGTTTTTTAATTTTCATAGTTTATTTTTTTTTTTTCATAAATATTGGTTAAAAATCATTTTCTGCATAGAGATGTTCAAAAATTGAATAAAAAAACTCCTTATTAGTTGTTAATTTATCGATTAGAAAAATAATGAAAATCGATGATCACAATATTTTTTTATAAATTTTTAAAGCGAGGTATTTAATAAAATTCGTTTAAATCTCAAGGATATACAAATTTTTTTATAGTAAGAAATTTATAAAAAAAATTGTTTATAAATACATATATAAACAATTTCTATCAAAAACTAAATTTCAAGTTTGTATTTGGATTAAATTACTTATTTAAAGATAAAAAACGATTTTAAAAACATTCATGGAAATTTAAAACATTTCGTATACTTTATAATTATGAATTTTACTATATGCAATAACATTTTTAATTTATTTCAAGATATAAATTTATTTTTACTGTTTTAAAATATTTACAAAAATATGTTTTTTTATTTGGTAAAATATGGTTTAAATTTTTATTATTATAATAATTAAATATTATTAAAAATATAAATTCAAAATTTTTTGAAAAATGAATAAACCTACCATTTAATAATAAAAGTAAAATAAATATCTTTAATATAGTTATATAAAAAAAGCATAGTATCTTTTCAGAATTGTTTTTCGTATACAATTTTATATCATTTAATTTAAATTTAACACACCTTCAATTGAGACCCACTCGACACCTAATTTACAGCAAAGTGATACCCATTTAACTACCTATTTTTAAATGTATCTATTTCTTATTATTAAATTCAAATTTCTATCTTAATTTGTTTCACAATCATGTTATTAAAATATATAAATCTAATTTAGATATTTATTTTGTTATTATGATTCAACACTAATTGTATTATAAGTATGATATTTTGTAATTTTTGGCAGATTGTACAAAATATCAAATTATGAAGGATACTATATCACATCCAAATTGGTCCAATAAAAATATTATTTAATAGACCGCGTGGCCTAGAAAGTTGGGCACTCAATGACTTTTGTCACGCATAGGAAATTTTCCTTACGGGATTGGCGGGAAAAAAATACAACAAATATTAAAATTTATACGTCTTATATTATGCAAAATGTTTTTTTCTTAATGCATCGATCGGAATTTAATTAATATATATTTCAGCTATTTCTTTATTATTCAAACTCTTAATTATTTTTTTATTCTATGAATAAAGTGAATACACTCAAGTAAGGCACTTAGACTTCCCTTTCAATTTATTCTTAGGACGGATTAGGTAAATATCTGAACATAAGATGTTTATACTAAATTTTAATATTCATAACGTTGGTTCATTGTATATTGCTATACTGTAAACCTCTAGTAAAAACAATAAATGTAAAAAAATGTTACATAAAATATGTGCACGTATTAAGAAAGACATTATATATATATATATTTATTATTTCAAAATTAGAACTTCTAATATCTTGATATTAATTTTGCTGTTATTTCTTAGTGACAAACTGTTGTTAAATTTAATGACACGTATTTATACATGTAAGCTATATAGTATAATATTAAAATGTAATTTTACTATAGACAAGTAATTCAATAACTGATTGACTTATAAACATGTATGCAATGCGTATTACATAAAATGATTGTACTCGAAATTTAATCAATATAAATTATAGTATTATAAGTTATGTAGCTTGATTAAAGTCACACAATAATTATTTTTGTATACAATGCTGTTTTTAATATAATTTCTTACAATTAAGTTTATAAGAAATATGAAATAAAGTTTGTTAAGTAATATCACAGAATACTCTGAATATTCGGAACTGAATTCAAAATTTCCTTTGTATACTATGGATATTCAAACATAATAACGAGTATATATTGTATAAGTTGATTCGAAAATTTTTGTTTTATTATTGTTTTCGGTATATAATACCACGTGTTTATCATATAATTTTTTTTTTTGTAAATTTCATTTGTTTCTGGTACATATATAATTGTTTAATCGATTATATTTAGACGTTATATTAGTTTTATTGACATGGAAATTTTTATAAAACTTCAAATGGTATAATATTTAGTGTATCACATAGGTGCTCTAAATGTTATTTAAGGTTAATTTGAATTTGTTTTGTATTAAAAACAAATTAAAATAGGTATGCACATTTTTTAAACTTGATCTGTTTATTAATTTATTTATCTTATAAACAATTCATATAATCACAAATCACGATGTCATTATGTCATTTATTTTAAGGCTATATTACATAATATTTTCGAGTTTATATCATTTATTAGTCTGTGTAAATGGGGTAAATGTATTTTTCATTTTATATTATATTTTTTCGAAAATTGTTCAATAATATGATGAGTGTGTTTATAAAATAATATTATATCGGAAATTGAATTGAAGTGCCCAGAAAAATATAATATTTTCAATCAAAATACGCTGTATGTGAATTATTTTATGATTTTCCACGTATTATTTCTCCATACTCACATTTTGCATCTATTAATGAAATCGAGATGTATTGTAATAAATCAAATCGGTCTGTATTTTTTACTGTAAAACAAACATAATCATTGTGAGAACTATTTAAAACATTAGACATGAAATTTCTTAGGAATAAGTCATCATCAATCTTACGTGTTTCTCATTGACAAAATGTCCGGAACAAATTGGTAGGTATAACGCGCACGGGTTGAAGAATTTTTTTTTGATATGAAACGGAATTAAATCCACGTCAATAAAAATGAAAAAGTCCTTGTGTAAAAGAAAATTATAGACATTTTAATTATAGTATAATGAAGATAAAGGTGAACTTACAAATAGTATATATAATAGATATTTAGTGTACCCGCAAGTGCAATAATTCTACTGCTGTAGTTTGCCTCATTCTTCCATAGCCAATATTGGTGCTAGCGAACATAAACCAGCATTATGGAATAAAGTTTTTGTAATAATAACGTCTGGAAAACAGCGTTCGTCTTCTTTTTTTTTACTTGATTGTCAATTTTATATATACGTATTTTTCACTTGACGAATTTTTCTCATTCTTTTTTTTTTTTTGATGGACGAACAAAAAGAATAAGTTTACTCCCCGTTTACTTTGCCACCAAAGACGGAAATTAAAGGGTGTGTGAAAAATATGAAAAAGTTACCAATACAATTCTGCGCAACTACTTGCCCGAATGGGTCGACACAACGACACAATGCAACCGATTTACGGCCAAATGTTCAAAAATATAATAATAACAAATAATAGTACTGAACAATTTATTTTCTCCCTTCTCTCGCTCAATCTCTCTCGAATATATACCACACGTATAAAGGTAAATATTGTTAGAAAATGAACATTTGTTTTATAAATTATAAACTAAACAGGGATAAGTCAACAATTCTGTTGAATTTATACGTAAACGTATAAAATTTCAAATGGGATGAAACGTATTTATTTTTAATTTATTTCTATTATTTTACCTACGTTAATATAACAGAATAGCAACCGGAATTCAAAGTTTGCAATTACCTATAGTACCGATAAGAGGTACAACCAAACAAATGTTTATTTTACTTGACCATTAAGAGAGAACCTCGTACCCATGTATTTTAATAACATTAAAGTTAGACAATTTTAATAAAATTCTAAGAATAATTTATATTTAAATTATAAAATAAACATAAATATAAATTCAAAATGGGTAATTAATGGTAACTTTCATGAGTTTATATTATATCACTACCTACCAAGGTTGTTTGTGGAATGATCACATGTTATCAAAGATCAACTATTACTTTCTGGAGAATAAATCTGTTTTACAAGAATAAAATAAAAAGGTTTTTCATATCGAAATTTTCTACTTAAAATATATTATTATTTTTAATATTTCAATTCTTAAATACTTTGATTTTCTTTGTTATTCTTTTTATTTTTAGAGAATGGTAACATAAAACAATGTTTTTCTTCTCGGTTTATCGGTTTTTATGAAATTGTTGTAGTTTCAACAATTTTTGGACCTATTACCCATTAATTATTAAATAGTTTTATACGGATCAGTAGTTGCTATAGATTTTAGCGATTGATGTCAATATTGTGGAACATACGCGATACAAAATAAGACCTTAACTATAAATCAAAATTAGAATTTTGTATGAGACAAAAAGTTAAAAAAAAAAAAACGTATTTTTAATTGCACCTGCTGAATTTTATATTTCTAATCCAAATTTGTTGTCGAGGCTTTTAAACAAAACGACGACAATAGTGTGAGGTAAATTGAAATCATAGTGGTATTAAGTCTACTTATTTGTATATTTATTTATTATATTATTAAATCATACTAATATAACTACCTACATACAATTCTATTCAATAATTATAGTTTTAAGTTATAACGTCTTTGATGAGTAAAACTATATACACGATGTTTTAGGCTGAAACTTTTAGAAGCAAAAGGCAAAGTTTATAAGTAGATTTTTTTTTTCGGTAATATTATTCAACGTTGTTATACAATATAATATTAGTGTACAAGAAGCTTAATATCTTCATTGAAATGGTATTTTCTTTGTTTCTTAAACACATTAGAAACATTAACTACATTGGAAAATGTTATTGTCCGGGCAGTAAACCGACGTGAAAACAACATTTTGCACATGATATTATATAATCTATTATTGTTATGTTATGGGCAAAACGGTATACCTGCAACGTAATAAATATTATGTTTTACACCGTGGACGGTTTTAATAATATTAATTTGGTTCACAGCACTGCATTACTAGTTTTAGTGCCGAAAATTAAATTCAATGTTATATAAAAAAAAAAAATATCTTTGTTCGATTTGACCAATCCATAGGTTAGATATTTATTAATATGTATTGTACAATAGTATATACAATATAAATCAAACTATTCGTTTATTAACATTATGATATAGTTAGTATAGTAAATCAACTACCTACTATAGATACATGATTTTATATGTGGTGAAAAATACTAAAATTTTCAATTTTTAATATTTATACATCATACTTTTTTTTTTTTTTTAAACTCAAATAAAAGATTAAATTAATATATTAAAATCTTATAGTTCAAATATTTAAACATAACTATTGCAATGGTGTGTATAAACCAGTAGCCCACCAATAAATACATATTTTTTATTACAACTGTATGTAAAAACATATTGTTTTAAAGAATCATATTGTTTTTTGTAATGTGGTGGTGAGTAGAATATACTATTTTTAAGTAAAATGTTTTAAAGCAAAGAAGAAAAAACTAAAATATAAAACAATGACACTCTAATCCTCGGAGAGTAAATATTTTTACACTGCAAAATAAATTTCAACTTTTTTGGTAAGCCTTTTAAAAATGATTAACACACACAAGTATTCAACCCAAGTTACTTTAAGACCATATTATATAAATTTAAAACTATTGATGAATGAATATCCGATGATGTTTGCACATTATGTTATAGTAAAACGTAATATAAAATTGTAGTTGTAATAAGATTATATCAACTATTTTAAAACTTATATTTACAATGTACAGATTGTATTTCATAGACTATTTTGTTTTTGTTTTTTGATTTATACGTTTATAAATAAACTCTACACGAATGTTATATCTTATATAACGAAGGTATGTATAATAGTCATTGGAAAATAAAACAATATACCAATCCTGAATATTCACCGTCATATATTAATCATATAATATAAAATTATTAAAATTTATAAAAAATAAAACTATTTATTTTTCAAATAATTTTATTTTGATTAAATTTTTTTCTGATAACATGTTTATATATTTGACAAAAACGTTTCTAATGTATTATAGATCTATTTTAATAAAATCATATTAACTGTCGTGTTATATTGATTGATGAAAACCTATTATACATTTATTGATATTGATTTTCCTTATGTCTTCTCTAAAAATAAAACTCACTATGTAATAAGTAATAAGTAATTACACTAATAACTTCTAGTTTCTACATAAATCAAAAGTTATATTAAAATCTACACTCAGCTAATTAATGTGATTAGATTTCATTCAAATATATTTACTTTTTAAAAACACATTAGTTTTTATGTTAGTATTTTTTTTTTTTTAAATACAACCCAAAATATTTTTTAATATAAACATTGGATATCAAATAGTCGTTAAACAGTTTTCGGTGTCAAAATCTTTTCACTGCATCGTGTTTTTTTTTTATACAAGTTTAAAATAATAATTTGCTTGTGATATAATAAAAGCACTAGCTCCAATAATTTATATTATACACAATAAGATACTATCATTGTATTTTATATTAAATTTGAAATAAGAAATGATAATTGGGTATTTATATATACATATTATATATGTATATATATTAAGTAGCACTAAAATTTTTACTGGATAATCAAAATTTAGTATATTTTAATAAGGAAATTTCCATATATTAAATAAACAAATAGAAAAAATGGTAATGAAGAAATCCTAGTAATTATAAATTAATTTGGAAAATGTTGATAGCAAATTAATACGAATAATAATACCACAATTAAAATCTTATTTCAAGGTAACTGGTAAGCAAAGGGAATTAATTGCTAATGTGCCTATGATCTTATTATAATTTTCTGTACAGATAATAATTTTTTGAATATTTTAATTGTAAAATACCTATCTTTTTTAAATTATGTTATAAACTATTAGTATTTCGTTACTACAGATTTCTAAAAAATAGACTATTTTTATCAATCACTAAATTTAAAACATTTAATTACCTTAACCAGTATACGAATGAGACCATAGTTCTAGGTATTTTTAATAATAATTTTGGAAAGTTATATGTATAATTGTTAAATAGTATTCATTAATCATAAATCATAGTTGGTGTAGGTATATTAATATATAAAATAATGTCGGGTATAATTCAAAATATAATTTTTATTTTATATAAAATTCCAAAAAGATGTATGAACAACAGATAATGCTCACTGTATTTTCCTAATCTAACGCAATTAATCATAATTTACATTGTATAATATTATTATGTATTTGTTCATTTAGGAAGATATTGTGACGCGTAATGGTTCTTAGAGATTAAACAATTTAACACTGCTAATATCTTAAATAACATTGAGTAACGTAAAAATGTGTACAGATTCTTTAAGCTCATAAGTTCAAAAATAAAGTAATTAAAATAATTAACACAATTATAATACTTAGAAAAATAAATTAAGACGTACCAAACCAAACACAAAGAGCAAACATTTTCGTATCTCTTAACTCTTAAGTGCCATTACTCAGAATTCATTATGGGTTAATTAATTATCTATACCATCAAAACGTTTTATTAATGAAACAGTGAACAAAGGCATAACAAGTTTAATTTTCAAACTTGGTAATAATTGATGTTAGAATATTTTACATTAATCGTGCACTATTTAGTATTTGTTTTAAAAATTGGCATTTGACGTGGCGGATAGTACAATAAAGTCATTAAAGTAGTTTTAATAAGTGTATTTAATTGTAGTAAAATGATTAGAAATTAGATTATTAGGTTTATACTATTAAACAGTATTTTGTGTAGATATACTTTAATGTGCAGGTTGATTTATCCTATTGTATAGTGTACTTAACAAGATTTGTGCACACCCAACCTAACACTAGAATGTATTAAAAGAATAATTAATGTTTTATATACTCTCATCATGCTTAGTCAGATCTATAAGCTTTACCCTTGCCACAAAATGATGCATACGTATACAGTGTCCTAGTTGAAAAAATCAATCAATGTTGATTTTTATTTATTAATCTTAAATCCTATTCAGTGTATTTGAGGTTACAAATTACTATTTGTTATTATTAGTTACATCGATAATTACTTTTTGGTACTACATAAGAAATAATCCTATCATAGAGCTCCTTTATACATTAATGAAAATAAATTATTCAATATCAAAACTATACGTTTATTCACTTTTCTGCATTCAGCTAAAAAAAGGTTTCCAAATACATCTGTATAGCCCATCTGCAAATAAAAATAGGGTTAGTTTCAATTTTTTTTTTTTAATTTTAATTTTTGGTTTAATATTATTTTGATACAAATTTAACAATACAGTAAGTATAAAACAATAAAAAAAAAAAAAATAACTAAATATCATAATTTATTAATATAAATTTACTTTTACTAGAATATTATTGAATAATATCAAGTAATTAAAATTAACAGTTGGTCGATATACGCTCATATCTAATATTATCTAATCTAATAAAGTAATAAGATTTAGGATACATATGGTATATTTTGATGCGCTAAGAAAACCTAACAGTTATATTATAATGGAACTACGTGGTTTAAAATACTATAACCATTACTATGAACACTTATGTCAGTCATGCATGAACATAAATTTGGTATGTTATGTAAAAGAAAATGATTGAAAATGAATTTTATAATCAAAGACAATTTCGTTTCATTATTACTATTATATGAATTTGATTCCATAAAAAATAAAAAGAGTATTTTATTTGTTGCATGGTTTGTTGAATTTTTATGGTATTATCTTCGGCTCCAACGAAGCTTTTTGACGGCAACCCAAACAATATATTTTAATTGTATAATCATTTGGCTGTATTTATTTTATAAATTGGTTCATTGGTTGCATTGAGATTAAAATGAATAAATAAAGTCTGAGTCATAACGCGAGTAGGCGTTTTTGAATAATTTCAAATCAATTGAAGTGACTCCAATACGTAGAATCATGGTTCTGATAGATTATTCATACATATTTATGATATACTTGACAATTTTTATATTGCAAAGTTTCAAAAAAAAAAAAAAATTTAAAACAACAGTCGTGCTTAAAATGATTTAATTTAGTTAATCTTGTTTTATAATGTGTGATTGTGGGATAGTTGCATTAAATTTATTTGCGGTTGTCATAACATTATATTTATATATTATATGCAGAAAGGTCCGCCTTCATTTTGAATGCAATATTGTCATGTTATAAACAAAAATGATAACAAAATACTAAAATATTAGAAGGGGAGAGAAATAATCGACGGGAAATATTAGTTTTGAAGTATGTATTTATAT
>NW_020271371.1:1649578-1713207 GCF_002803265.2 Melanaphis sacchari
GTGGTGAGTAGAATATACTATTTTTAAGTAAAATGTTTTAAAGCAAAGAAGAAAAAACTAAAATATAAAACAATGACACTCTAATCCTCGGAGAGTAAATATTTTTACACTGCAAAATAAATTTCAACTTTTTTGGTAAGCCTTTTAAAAATGATTAACACACACAAGTATTCAACCCAAGTTACTTTAAGACCATATTAT
Source organism: Melanaphis sacchari (assembly GCF_002803265.2). NCBI lineage: Eukaryota > Metazoa > Arthropoda > Insecta > Hemiptera > Aphididae > Melanaphis > Melanaphis sacchari. Next base: position 1,649,780 of record NW_020271371.1, read on the forward strand.
ATAAATTTAAAACTATTGATGAATGAATATCCGATGATGTTTGCACATTATGTTATAGTAAAACGTAATATAAAATTGTAGTTGTAATAAGATTATATCAACTATTTTAAAACTTATATTTACAATGTACAGATTGTATTTCATAGACTATTTTGTTTTTGTTTTTTGATTTATACGTTTATAAATAAACTCTATACGAATGTTATATCTTATATAACGAAGGTATGTATAATAGTCATTGGAAAATAAAACAATATACCAATCCTGAATATTCACCGTCATATATTAATCATATAATATAAAATTATTAAAATTTATAAAAAATAAAACTATTTATTTTTCAAATAATTTTATTTTGATTAAATTTTTTTCTGATAACATGTTTATATATTTGACAAAAACGTTTCTAATGTATTATAGATCTATTTTAATAAAATCATATTAACTGTCGTGTTATATTGATTGATGAAAACCTATTATACATTTATTGATATTGATTTTCCTTATGTCTTCTCTAAAAATAAAACTCACTATGTAATAAGTAATAAGTAATTACACTAATAACTTCTAGTTTCTACATAAATCAAAAGTTATATTAAAATCTACACTCAGCTAATGAATGTGATTAGATTTCATTCAAATATATTTACTTTTTAAAAACACATTAGTTTTTATGTTAGTATTTTTTTTTTTAAATACAACCCAAAATATTTTTTAATATAAACATTGGATATCAAATAGTCGTTAAACAGTTTTCGGTGTCAAAATCTTTTCACTGCATCGTGTTTTTTTTTTTATACAGGTTTAAAATAATAATTTGCTTGTGATATAATAAAAGCACTAGCTCCAATAATTTATATTATACACAATAAGATACTATCATTGTATTTTATATTAAATTTGAAATAAGAAATGATAATTGGGTATTTATATATACATATTATATATGTATATATATTAAGTAGCACTAAAATTTTTACTGGATAATCAAAATTTAATATATTTTAATAAGGAAATTTCCATATATTAAATAAACAAGTAGAAAAAATGGTAATGAAGAAATCCTAGTAATTATAAATTAATTTGGAAAATGTTGATAGCAAATTAATACGAATAATAATACCACAATTAAAATCTTATTTCAAGGTAACTGGTAAGCAAAGGGAATTAATTGCTAATGTGCCTATGATCTTATTATAATTTTCTGTACAGATAATAATTTTTTGAATATTTTTAATTGTAAAATACCTATCTTTTTTAAATTATGTTATAAACTATCAGTATTTCGTTACTACAGATTTCTAAAAAAATAGACTATTTTTATCAATCACTAAATTTAAAACATTTAATTACCTTAACCAGTATACGAATGAGACCATAGTTCTAGGTATTTTTAATAATAATTTTGGAAAGTTATATGTATAATTGTTAAATAGTATTCATTAATCATAAATCATAGTTGGTGTAGGTATATTAATATATAAAATAATGTCGGGTATAATTCAAAATATAATTTTTATTTTATATAAAATTCCAAAAAGATGTATGAACAACAGATAATGCTCACTGTATTTTCCTAATCTAACGCAATTAATCATAATTTACATTGTATAATATTATTATGTATTTGTTCATTTAGGAAGATATTGTGACGCGTAATGGTTCTTAGAGATTAAACAATTTAACACTGCTAATATCTTAAATAACATTGAGTAACGTAAAAATGTGTACAGATTCTTTAAGCTCATAAGTTCAAAAATAAAGCAATTAAAATAATTAACACAATTATAATACTTAGAAAAATAAATTAAGACGTACCAAACCAAACACAAAGAGCAAACATTTTCGTATCTCTTAACTCTTAAGTGCCATTACTCAGAATTCATTATGGGTTAATTAATTATCTATACCATCAAAACGTTTTATTAATGAAACAGTGAACAAAGGCATAACAAGTTTAATTTTCAAACTTGGTAATAATTGATGTTAGAATATTTTACATTAATCGTGCACTATTTAGTATTTGTTTTAAAAATTGGCATTTGACGTGGCGGATAGTACAATAAAGTCATTAAAGTAGTTTTAATAAGTGTATTTAATTGTAGTAAAATGATTAGAAATTAGATTATTAAGTTTATACTATTAAACAGTATTTTGTGTAAATATACTTTAATGTGCAGGTTGATTTATCCTATTGTATAGTGTACTTAACAAGATTTGTGCACACCCAACCTAACACTAGAATGTATTAAAAGAATAATTAATGTTTTATATACTCTCATCATGCTTAGTCAGATCTATAAGCTTTACCCTTGCCACAAAATGATGCATACGTATACAGTGTCCTAGTTGAAAAAATCAATCAATGTTGATTTTTATTTATTAATCTTAAATCCTAATTCAGTGTATTTGAGGTTACAAATTACTATTTGTTATTATTAGTTACATCGATAATTACTTTTTGGTACTACATAAGAAATAATCCTATCATAGAGCTCCTTTATACATTAATGAAAATAAATTATTCAATATCAAAACTATACGTTTATTCACTTTTCTGCATTCAGCTAAAAAAAGGTTTCCAAATACATCTGTATAGCCCATCTGCAAATAAAAATAGGGTTAGTTTCAATTTTTTTTTTTTAATTTTAATTTTTGGTTTAATATTATTTTGATACAAATTTAACAATACAGTAAGTATAAAACAATAAAAAAAAAAAAAAAATAACTAAATATCATAATTTATTAATATAAATTTACTTTTACTAGAATATTATTGAATAATATCAAGTAATTAAAATTAACAGTTGGTCAATATACGCTCATATCTAATATTATCTAATCTAATAAAGTAATAAGATTTAGGATACATATGGTATATTTTGATGCGCTAAGAAACCCTAACAGTTATATTATAATGGAACTACGTGGTTTAAAATACTATAACCATTACTATGAACACCTATGTCAGTCATGCATGAACATAAATTTGGTATGTTATGTAAAAGAAAATGATTGAAAATGCATTTTATAATCAAAGACAATTTCGTTTCATTATTACTATTATATGAATCTGATTCCATAAAAAATAAAAAGAGTATTTTATTTGTTGCATGGTTTGTTGTATGGTATTATCTTCGGCTCCAACGAAGCTTTTTTGACGGCAACCCAAACAATATATTTTAATTGTATAATCATTTGGCTGTATTTATTTTATAAATTGGTTCATTGGTTGCATTGAGATTAAAATGAATAAATAAAGTCTGAGTCATAACGCGAGTAGGCGTTTTTGAATAATTTCAAATCAATTGAAGTGACTCCAATACGTAGAATCATGGTTCTGATAGATTATTCATACATATTTATGATATACTTGACAATTTTTATATTGCAAAGTTTCAAAAAAAAAAAAAAAATTTAAAACAACAGTCGTGCTTAAAATGATTTAATTTAGTTAATCTTGTTTTATAATATGTGATTGTGGGATAGTTGCATTAAATTTATTTGCGGTTGTCATAACATTATATTTATATATTATATGCAGAAAGGTCCGCCTTCATTTTGAATGCAATATTGTCATGTTATAAACAAAAATGATAACAAAATACTAAAATATTAGAAGGGGAGAGAAATAATCGACGGGAAATATTAGTTTTGAAGTATGTATTTATATGTGATCTACGGTGAAACCAATATGTAACTGATATCTCTAAATATTTCTATCAAACATTTTTTTAAGTTGACATATACACATATGTGTATACATTTTGACGGAATGATAAATACTTGATTCAAGTGCATTTGATTAGGAGGAATTCAAATTAACATGGGAAATAGCATAATATTTTAACAATACATTTTTAAAGGATGTTAAGGCAAGGATTGAAAGTGGTTGACCACCGTGTATATAAATTGTTGGCGAATGGGTTTCGGGGACTTAATAAACTTCAGGTGCCTGAGGGTCATGCATATTTGTTTAAAGTATTTCTACTTCGTTAATTTCTAGATGGTGATAATAGCTAAAGCTATATGGTTTAATTCAGCGTGTGTATGCGTAAATGCGTAAAATATAATGTTACTTTATCACGGCTCTTAAACATTAACGAGTTATTTAATTTTTGGAAGTTTTTCCGAAAGTATCTATAGAGCTAGATACTATAACACCATAATACGTCATACCTAAATATATCTAATTATATGTTGAATACCTATATCCTATATTAAGCTATAGGTCGTGATTTCTAGTTTACTGGTGAATGGTGATAAAATTGTAAGAAAAGAAAAAGCAATAGTCAAATCATGAGAATTACTAAGTCATACAACATCACCCTCTACATTTGTGATAGAAAATAAGTTTTTAAAAACAGCATATTATGTTATAACTTATAATAAAAATAAAATATGTGATATTAAAAATTATAAATCAAATAAAAATACAAAGGTTTTTTTTCATGATACAGTTAAATTTCAAACTAATTATAACTTTTTTTACGTCCTTTGGTTGCATTTGAAATCTTAAAATAAAGCCGCAAAAACATTCATCAATGATTTATTCGGTTTAATCGTGTAGAAACAAATAATATAGACAAAATAAAAACACGTATTTATTTAACGTCTTCTTTAAAATAATATGCAATTCATAATAATTGATTATTATTATACCTGTACAATTTTTGGCGTTTATTTAATTTATATAATTAGGTTTATTTATTAATATAAGAAACTGTTTTAATAATAATTAGAATCTATAAAATAGTGATAGGAATAAATAAAAAAAAAAAAATTCCTGAATGTTTACGGATAAAGTTTTGGCTGAAAGTACTAAAATTATACTATCAAAAATCTACCCCTTATTCAACCAATGAAGCCAACGGCTAAGCCGATAATCTCGTCAGTTGAAAACATGCGTGATGAAAAAAAAAAATCAATACACACCATGTTTACAAGACCATGAAAATTACGCAAATAATAAACGCGACAAAAATGACTTTTTTATATTTATAGATCCCGAAAAAAAAAACGATAAAGATGGCATAGTATCTATAACCGAAAGGTATTATAATAATTTTTCAATTGAGTGCGTGTTTTTTTCTATTGACATACGATTCGATATATACGAGTGCTGATGCGGTACGTTCTATACAGCTGTTTTGACAGTGAGTTGACAGAAGTGCACAATATATGAGTGTATAAATAAATAAATGTATAACCATTTTATCTCGGCGTATAATGGTCTGGCGTATATAATAATATAACATGGGTTAAATAAAGCATAAATTAAAAACCAAAACAAACATATTTAACCATAGCATCTGTGCCATGTAAAACGTTAGTCTGTGCATCGAATTACGGAAACATCAACTCACAATTCATCCGGTGTGGTCCAGGTGTCGCAATTTGATTGTGAATCCTCCGCGATCTCTTCTCGTTATAGTTGCGGACAAGCGGTGTGAGTTCAAAGTCTGTATCGGTGTTTGTGCACTGGCTGTTGTAGAGAAAAGTATAGATGTTGGAAATGGACAGTGCATGGCTTTATTAGACAATATAGAGAGGGTCGTGCGTATTCGAATGGAGAAGAGAGAAATATTGTTTTTAAAACTGCCTATCATTATGGCGGAGGTTTTTACTTAATACTGTTATCTAATTATGCTTAAATTTCTATAACCTTGAAATACATCACCCTTTTCGTACGATGCGCTCAAATAGCCTTTCCATTATTTAATATCAACGGCTAACAGTCGGTGCTAGATGTTTGTCTAACGATTGTATATGATTACGATTCGGGATTATATCAGTACCGAAGACGTTTTAATTGATTAGATATTATCAATAACTTTTACGCATGATAATATTATATTTTTTTTTATACGGATATTTCGTGCTTATAATACTATTTCGATTAGATATTTTGTTTTTTTTTTTTTTTTTACTGTTTTTGGTGCATACTCATTAAATAGAATTGAACACGTATAAATATTTTTCGACCAACCCTTTCATACATTCAAACTGTATTAATAATATAGATAACAATACACAGCATTAGACTTTTAAAATGAAATTTTGATTCAGTAACTACAACCGTTCATCTCGGTAATATATCATCTATGTGAAATCAACCATATATATATATATATATTGTGTAATGTGAAAAACGATCATGACGTGGTGAACTCCTAAGCTATTGAAAACAATTCCAAAAAATATTTATCCATTTGTAAATCACATTTTGGTGTCTAAATTCCTTTAAATTACAAGGAACGTACAAAATACAATTTGAAAAAAAACCATATCATTGTAAAGACGAAATAAATTCTGAACAAAGAGGCGAATATAAAATAAGTTATTTCCTCCCTGTTTATAACCAATTGGTGTTTGACACCAAAACATAATTACATTTTAAATTGAATTTTTCGCTGAGAGTTTGAACATTGTGAGCGTAAAATGTACCTCGTCACTCTGGCCGAATCATAACAACAATATACACACGAGAAATATACGTGGACTATTAAAAATACGCTTTTTTTCCAAAAGATATATTATAAATAATCTGAAAATTTGTTTATATTATCAGATGTGACTTTTTTTTTTTATTGGTTGAGTAAATTGAATGAAACATATAATTTATTACATTCAAACCCCGATCCCATGCGTTGTTTTTTTTTTTTTATAATGTTTTTAAATATCTCATGCAAATAATTTCTACAGTGCTTCACCGCTAAATAATTGATACTATAACAGACATATATATATGTATGATATATACTTCTTTATAATAACGAAGCTAACTTAATTTTTATAAGTTTGTAAGAATATGTGTAACTTAATTGGTGTGTGTTGTATATTATATAATATTAACACATTCATCTAAATCATAGCAATTTAAATATTACTATATATCTTAAAACAAAAAAGTATCTTAACTTTTGATTTATTTGTTGGGCTTATAATTTTTTCTAATTTATGGTTTATAATTTAATGTTTTATTTTGCACACTATTATGTATTTTGTTTAGTTCACATTTCCCTATTATGTTAAATTATCCGATTAAGTGTTAGTTTAATGACTTATAATATATTAATATGTATATTTAAGTTAAATTTAATAATATTATTTATAGATATTATTTAAAAATGAATAGTCAACATAAAATCAATGTCATAATAAATATATTATATGTGGCTTGGCGTGGCGCGTTGGCTGCTACTAGTTGCGAAATGTGACTGAGAGTAAGTAACGGTCATAGCTACTAGCTCCCAGATGGGTGACCACCCGGGATCATAGTAGTTAAAAACCTTGCCACACATACACGTGTTTTCTATCAACCGTAACAATCGTAAAATACAACTTACCGTACTAACCTTACCCCTTACCATAGTTCATAACCCCTACAAACAGCTAATGACCTTAGTTGTCGGGCTTAAAAAAAAAAATATATATATATATATATACATGTTAAGATATCGTTTCGAAAGAATTCATAGCATCTAAATATTTACAATGTTATAATAAAAATATATAGAATTTGTCGTTTATAAAGAACCACTTGATGATAACTTTAAATTCTCAGTTTAAGAATATAAAATTAGATACACTTAATACATCCTTCAATAAAAAGAATAACATATTTATTTTTTTTTAATTTAATTAAAACAAACATTTTATTATTATCAAAAGAAAAAAATGTAAAAAAATATCCTCTATTATAATTATGTGTATAATGTATTCAAAAATTAACATGGAAATTAGGTCGATATTTATGAATTTCAAAAGAAAAAAAGTTGTATGCAAAATATACATATACCTAAATACCTACTACTTTCAAATTGTTTTTATCTTGATTATTTTATTTACATGAATAAATAATTAAATAATAAATGAATAATGAATAATTTTATACGAGTGATTATATAAGACAAATATAACTTATAAGAAGTATAATTTATCAATCTCTTTAATATTATAAATAAAAAATAAAGTAAAACCGATTTAATTACACTACTTCAACTATATTATAATAGTAAAATACCAAAAATTTTGAATTACTTATATTACGTGAATATTACACTAATCATGAACTTATAATCGATTATAATCAAATATAATCACAAAACATTTATTTTTAGACAATTTTGGTCAATATTTGTTTTTGTTGATTATAACATATATCATGTTAATTTAAACAGCTTATGACAAAGTTTCTTTCCGCACTAAATTGTTATGCGTTAAATTATCGCAAATAATTATGTATATTATGGATTAATTGTCCACTTCTTAAAATATAGAAAATTATTGTCCTCAATAAGAGTTTTTTTTGGAAATGTCAGAACTTCCTAAACAGAGTCATTTATAATCATTAATGATTTTCCCTCGCAGATACAAAATGATTATGAATAATACTTACATCAAATCCTAGAAATGTTTCGTTTTGTTTTTTAGCATACTAAACACAAGCTTTTGGTTTATTAGTGTGCTCAACCATAATAACGGAAATGAGGTTTGTTTATTTTAGCGGAACATTATGAATAAACTTAAGTTGAAAAACCGAGAATATGGCTTTGCTGTCTAGTAGGTCAGTAGGTAATGAGTATGCATCTTTATCATGTAGATCACTGTAATGGATTTGTAAATTTGAATTTATTTAATGACCGTTCAAAAAATCATTCAAAAATTTTCGTACGCAAAAACGACGCTGAACGCAAAAATTGAATTTCACATTTTATTCCTTAGCATATTTATTATACGTTTATATTAATATTACCTAGTAATCTTTTTTTAAATTAGTTATTTGGTAGTTTAAACTAATTATAATTTCAATAACAAATATAATATTATTATTTTATATACCTAATATTACTAGCTGCTATCAACTTATAAATCAATAATTAAATATTTTAGTACGATGTGACTAGGTTTGTGACATAAATAAATTTAAATGTATTTAAATCTAAATATTTTGATAATTTCATATCTTGTAGAAAGAAATGCAGAAAAAAATAGCAGAATTTTTCAAGAACATTCAATTACATAAAACTAATATTTTTTGAACAACAAAGTAGGATTGGCTTATATAATTTTAAAATTATTTAAAATAAAAATAAATCTCATCCTGAAAAACTAAATATGATTAGATATTAATAAATATTAATAAAAATTAATTATTTAAATATCTATTTATATTATAATATATATGTGAAATAATTTTCTATAAATAATATAGGAACTTTCAGTTATCTAATAATAATGGATCTATTACTATAAATAGTATAAATCTTAGTAAAATCATTCGGGAAATACCTTATCATTTTATGATTATCACAATTTTATATCATAATTAAGTAAAAGTATGGTGTTTAATTTTTACATAATATTATGAACTTACATCTCAAAAAATAATATCTTTTAAAATTTAATAAATCCGTTAGAACATTTTAATCAATTAATTGTATGTACATTACTGAAGTTGCTCACCATCAAAATACGTATTATAATATAGCGTAATACAAGAATTTTATAAACGTTATAACTTATAGCATTTATTTATCATATACTTATATTCAACAATTAAACACCTTATATTTCGTTTGGTTACGTGTTTGTCTTAAGTTTATTTATGTTAATTTTCTATTTCTACGTCTGAAAATAATAGTAAAATGTGTTTCTGTTTGTTTGCACAGGAGGTGGAACAACTACTACGTCATGCCAATGGATACTAATCGACAGATAAAACCTTCCTACGCTGGGATCCTTTATTTTTGGTAATTTTATCATATCTTACCGAATTATTTTTTAACATGCTGTATTTAAATAGTTGTATGTAGATATATGCTGACAAGTACATGTGTTTAGTCACCCCAACCATATGATTCATATACTTTGATGAAAGTTTAATGATCATACTTTTGTTTAGTTACTATTAAATATATCATCATAGTATTAAGAAAATTTATAATAAAAACTTTTTTTTAAATAAGCATGTTAATTGCATAAATCTTAATGCTATTTCTAGTACTAATTAGTAAGTAGCGTTTATGATTCAATACTATACTCAAGAATTCGATTAGCTAGTTACGTCCGTTTATCGCATCTTTATAACTTAATGAATAAATTAATTGACAAAATTAAAGTATATTCAGCATGATTCATTTTTGACCTTTCTATTAGACAAACAATGAAAGATGTTTAGATTCTAAAATCTTCAAAGCTTTACGACGAAACTCACCTATATAAATTATAGGCATAGACGTTTACTACATTATTATTTCATGCATAAATATATTAAAATTCTTAATATTATTGACTGAAAATAACATAGTCATTCCATTGCAATCATTATTATTTTACGACAATTTGTATGCAATATAACGATACAGTACAATATTAAATATAATAATGGATATTCAAAAGAAGAAACAAAATCTCTCAAACGAAAAATAAAAATAAAATGTTATAATAAAGAGACAATCGATCCAAAAACCTAACCGTTGGCAAAATAGACTTACGGTTACCTTAGGTTACAATGCATGTGCTTTGTGTATAAAAAATAATATGTATTGTTTCGTTATTATAATATAACAGTCGTTCGTCTGCAGCCACTGAGCCGAGTCACATGGTATAAATATAAGTTTGAATTGATTAAAAATATGGTGTATACATATAAAAATATGTAATATATAAAAATATAAAAATATAAAATATAAAAATATAAAATATATATATATATAAATAATATCTACTATATTACGTATTCATAATACATTCACTAAGATATATCTGATATAATATCTGTGATTGAAATATTTTATGAAATCTTAAAATTAATTATACGTTTAAAGCATACATATACCCATATTCAGTTTTTTTTTTTTTATATGCTAGTGTTCTACTATTCCCCGATAAATTTATACACAAACAATGAGTCAATTTAAAATTAATTAAATACAACCTAGCTGTTTTTATGCGTGGTCGTAACTATAAAATGTTATATACGGTTTTTCAGTGAAAGATTAATATTTAATGAAAGGTTGAGAGGATACGAATGGGATTTTATGTTAACTACTTAAATTTACTTGCAAGGCATCTTGTATAATTTTATGCATACCCATGTATTCAAACAAAATATAAATTTAATATATCTTACCTTACTAATGCCACTAATGACCTGGTAGAAAAAAACACAGTCAACGATGAAATTTGACTGCAATTATATCACAGTTACATAATTGTAGATTGCCGTAAAAATATAATATTATTATACATTTCGTTTATCACTTAAATCAGCTCCTTGGTAAATACTGAACTGCTTTAAGATTATACACGCGTGTGATATATGTATAATATATTGTCAAAAAAAAAAAAAAAAAAATGAATATTTTAATGGTTCTTTACACAATAATATTATCATTACATAATGATATGCATGCATAATACACTAAATATCTATTTTATTAAACATGATTGACTTTTTGGAAAACATTCATAAGTTTTCTACATTTCTTTCATGATGATAGACTTAAAAATATATTTGAAAAGTATGATGTCTGTTGAAATAAAATTAATGAAAATATTCAATTAAAATCAAGACAAAACAATTGAAAAATCCAAAATGAATCGCAATGTACTGACTAAGCCTAAAATTATTCAGATTATAGTATAATTTGACGTGTTACAATTTTCTATAAAAAAGTAGTTTTATTGCTTAAGGTATTTTTGAAGTTGACTTCATTCTCAAGTAATTACCATAAACGGAAATGAAAAGTCACGTTTTAAACGTAAAATACAGAGGAAATTTACCGTTTGCAAATATTATTTGGGGCCATTTAAAATTATTTTAAATGTCACTAATTATGATAATTAAACTTAGCATTTAACATTTTCACCAGGCGTATCTACTTCAATATCTGTACATTTATACAATTCCGTTAATACAAAATAATATCCAGTTAGGGTTAATAAAGTTATGCAAATTATTATTGTTTTATTTGATTTGTTTGAATGTTTGAAAATTACATTGTTTTTTAAATCATTAATTAAGTCTAATAGAAATATAGAATAATATTAGCTCATAAATATTTTTATATTTTAGCTTTTTGAATTTTTGACTGACTTAGGTTGACACCCTGCAGTTTATATTTTTAACGTGGAAGTTTTCTTTTTTTGTACCAATGTCACAAGAATCTAAAATCCTCAAAAGTTTTTACACATTAGAAGAAAAATGAATCTACAATATTTTTAACACCGGGGTTAAATCTAGCAGCTTTTACCACTTCTGGAACCATTTTGTGAAGGTAAAATTATCATAAGTTATTTTATTCAAGATTAAATATTTTCTGTACATTAGCGATTAGCCTTTTAAAAAAATAATTTAGAGCTATTTTTTAGCGTTTGTTGATATTATTCTGTATGCATTTCAAAAATAAAGACTTCTTGAACAATGGAAATTTCGTTATAACACAATAATTGCTAATTTGATATCTTTTATCATTGATAAAATAAAATATACAACATGATACATACATTGTATATTTAAACAATAATATTATGTTTCGTATATTTTAATAGTTTAATAACACTAATCGTATATTATGACATCTACCGAACGCACGTCAAACGGCAAATTTTACAGTGCATACTATTGAAGCGAGGTATATAATACAGTTTGATGTGCAACGATTTAGCATACCTAGTATGAGTTTGTATGTTTATATTACTAATTTATCAGTATTATATTTGTATAATAACTATAGCTTTACTAAACAAGATTGGACTTTCACAAAATTCTGATTTTAATTAAACATATTTTTCACGTCGGACGATTCGATGAAAAATACTCGCTAATAGAACTTGATGTTGATTTATTATTATTATCACTATTATTACAACAATTGACTCAAAGTTTAATAGAACAAAGAAAGAAAGAAATTCGAATTATCGAATAATTTTCGATAAACTCAACGAGAATCGCGCTATTGTGTAACTTTTCGACAGTTACTACAAAGGAATTCGTTTAATTTTAAGTCGAGCACCGCCAGATGTAAAGTTGACTAGCTATATAATTATTTTTATTATTATTACACATGCTAATTGTAAAAAAAGTCATTTATTCTGTATTATAACGTAATACAACTATATCCTGTGTTTCGCAAAAATGTGTGCATTAATAAATCATAACCTAACTTATAAAGTGATTCACCGAGCATATTCACCACAATTTTTTCATTGAACAATGAATTTATTCAAATTATTCTTTTATACATTTTTAAACATACTTAAAGATTATATTTTCGAATTTTCGAGATTTTTTTATACTAATTAAAGAAAGCCCGACGTCAATGTGAACTTGGTATATTTCTTACGAGAATCCCGTCCACATATCTTCTACAGAAAATTCTTTGATGGATAATTTTGATGTATTTGTTCAAAATTTGAACAAATAGGTTTTTATTGACTATTGTCTATTAAATATGTTCACTTAAGATAATAGTTCATAATATTAGGCTTGAAACTCTTGATAATTGATATTTATCTATTAACATATATAATTATTAAATATGGTTCATGTATTATAATACATTGTATACAAATTTTATAATTTATAGTAAAAAACAAGCTTGTTTGAAAAACAAAAGTTCGTATCTCCATAGAGCATTCTTTTAGTAGTACTAACAATCTCAATTATATAAAATATAATCTTTAAGTTTATTAAAAAATTCCAAAATACAGATTATGAATAATTTTATTGTATTGATAGAGAAAAAGTCGTTGTATATGCTTGGTGAACTGTTAAATATGTAAATTCTATATCTTCGTACATACAATTTGGGGTTATAAGTACGCTTATAAAAATGATTACACTCGTAAACATGTTTATTTGTTGTCCATGTACATTTAAACAAAATATAATTTTAATTATTTTCTTTCTTTTTTTTCTTTTTACTATTTCAGAACGTATTTTATTTTACTATGATTTCATTAAGTAAATGTTTTTAATATTTTTTTTTAATACATTAAAAATGTATTTTATTTCTTGAGATATTGTCTGATGTACGAATCAAAGAATCAAATAATAGCAGTATGTATCAAACGGTATATCTATACATTCGCATAATATGTTATTTAGTAAATGCTTGCTCTTTTAAGGCATACGACTAACGTTGTGATGACTGTATTTGGTGAATTTCATAGTATCTATAAATACTTATTCACGTTGGTATTTTTTAATAATACTTTTTTTTTAATGTACCTACTATTGTTTGTATTAAGTTATGAATGGAGTTTTTATATGTATAATATACGTTGTTACAAACAATTGCCAAAAAGTACCAAATTAAAATATTCTATTTTTTTTTTTAATCTAAAATGTGTTTAATTTGTTTTAATATACATTGTATGCAGTCAGAAACCCCTCAATGTTCTAAATTTTAAAGTTTTTAAGTGTAGTAATAATGGTATATTATGTGTTTGGGACCGTGTGTGAGATGCCTTCCGTTCCGGAACTATTTTCGTCTATAAAAACAACGATTGCCGCCATTTCGTCAATTAGACTACTGAGTCCAATGTACTGTTATATATATATATATATTGTAACAATAGATTACTTTTACGACTGGATATGCCCGTTCAAATAGAAATTCGTAACTGGTCGATTCAGGACAGAACTGACTATTACGAGTATATAGTATATGTTTATAGTGCGTTGTGTAGTATACGCTGTACAGCAAGCAATTTATTTTCCCGTGAGTCTTGCGGACAATCGTTTATTCGTAACAATTTCAGACTTACAATAATTAAACGTTATAAGTATGATGTTGAAAATATTAAGCTTGTGATAGTTTTTCCTATTGTATTCTCACCATTCATATTATCACTGTGAATATAGTGAATTTTCAAGTATTAACTTTTATAATTATGGTTTCATCATAGAAGACGATGTATTATGAATAACAAATTATTACATTTTCCAATACGCTTAGATAAAACCGAAATATTATATAATTATTATTTTATTTTATTTTAACATTTATTATTAAATACACAATCTGTAATTATATTTTACAATAAGCCTATATGATGGAAGTGACATGGCTTGAGTAACAGGAGATAATAAGCCACCCATTAATTGTTATTAATTAAATTCTGTTCTACGAAACATGGACAATTTTATGGACACAATTTCAGTATACAATCTAGTATTTAAATAAGTGACGTATAAAGTATAATTATATTACTATTTATTATACATTATTGGTGATCATTTGAAGTTAACATTGTTTATAGAATAATTAAGAGAAGTTGAGTGATCTTGTAGACTCTGTAGTCCGTGAGATAATAAATAAAAAAATAGTGTAATACTCCAACAAAACCAACACCAATATTTTTGCGGTTATACATTTATTTTGATTTTTTCTAAAAAATAACAATTATAAATACACATAATGTATTACGCACTGGATCCACTATATTTACAGAATATACTATATACGTGTCATACGGGTGGCTGAAAGTTTGGGACTAAATCTCTCTAATGATATATAATAATCTGTGAACTTAAGTCCAGTGTATCGGTGTTTCTCAATTATATTGCTCGTACATTTGTTTGTGACCCACCGCCGTGCTTATCGTTTTTGCCGTTCTATCTATACTCAGCATATTACGATTACAGTAAGTCATGACTAAACGAGATGCTATTATTATGATTGTAATATATTTTTTTGTATTTTATGTTACATATTTTTCATTAGAAATTTGCCACCCTAGGCGCCTGCATAATTTATTACCGAATTGGTCTAGAACTTTATACGTTACATTTGCTACAAATTACAACAATAATGCTTATTATTATCATTATTTTTTCGTTCTTAAATAATTACAAATAATATTTTAAATTTAAGCAATATGATTAATAATTTTAATGTTTTTATATTATCAGTTCACCATTAGCACCCTTCGTATGTATACCGGTATGTCACGCTCTGTGAGATTTTATTTTATTCCGTTTAATATTGTAATAAAAGATCCATTATTATATTTATAGCTGTTACATCGTCTGTATTTTATTTAATTAAGATTATCATAATCACGCTATTTGTAAATTTTCTTTTTTTTTAATATCTAATATAATTTTCTTTATTGAAATACTCATTATTATAACGCCGTAGAGCGTCATTAGTCGTAACCTACTATTTCGTTATCTCACGCCAACTTACTTTGGCTTTCCTTATCAAACACCACTTCGGTGGTTGTCTACGTCTGTGCTGCATAACAATACGCTGCAATTTTGTCTAAAAATATAATTTAAATTTAACCATCACAACAAAAACACAATTATCTATACATTTTTCTCGGCTGTAGTTTATAAGCGTAAAATATGATCCAAACGCAACCCGAAAGTGCAAAAATAAATATTCCATAAGCTCAAAAAAAAAAAAAAAAATATAGCTTTTTAACAAACTGTAAGCGCAAATAAATTTTACAAAAATAAAGTGTATTTCATAAGTTAAGTATAAGTTAATATTATATTTAAATTGCATAGTTATCTTAAATGATCTTCATCGTAATTCGTAACGATAAAATACGATATGATAACACCAAAGTTTAACTAAACTCGATCACTGTTGATATATTTTTAAATTATAAAAATACTATATATTTAATTTAAATGAATAATTTAATTTCATAATTCATAATTTTAAAATAAAACTTATAGTGTAACGTGTACAATATTTATGTTTACGCTTTTATCCTATTACTAAAATATAAAAGCGCGAAATGAATTTGCGCTTTTGGTCTATCGAAAAATATTGACGATTTGCGTCTAAACAGTTTACAACTTTATCTATGTAAAACCATCAATTCACCACCTTATGAATATATCTCAAACCTAACATTACATAACAATTTAAAAATGGAGAAACAGTAACCTTTTAAAAAAAATCCTCTCTAGACACTCATCTCATAAGTCATATCTAACCTTGATACTCTCAAAATTTCTGGAAATCTCTCTAAGAAGGCTAAAAAACTGGTGTCATAACCTACTTATGGTTTAACGGTTAAAAATTAAATTAACCAAAAAAATTAACCAGTTAGGTTAATGTTATCATTAGGTGATTTTTTTGGTCTGCTACTCACGTAATAAATAATTCTTATATTGCATATTTTTATTGTTCTGTAGGAAATATACCTATTGTATATACCTTTAAATAAATTTAAAATAAAATAAAATTACATTATCATTATTAAATAATATACATTTTAAAGTTTTAATAATAATGTTTTGTGTAGTATGTTTTTGAACAAATTATGTATAAATATGAGATAAAAAAATGTTTTATATTGTTGTTATAAAATTTGAATACATTTAAGACTGATTGGTAGAATAATCAAGTTTGTAGAGCTCAAAAATAGGAATAATGTTACATTTTTTTTTTTTTTTTGAAAAATTATAAATGGAATTGATTGTAATTTATTTCACCGTTCTTTTTTTCTCTAAATATTTGAATGTATTTAAATGAGTTATATAACTTAATTTGTTTGATTATGATTTCAGGTTCCTCTATAACACAGATTTATGAATTAGCTTTATTTATTTTGCACATTATTATTTTAATAATTAATTTTCCCATTTTTAAATTTATATTTTACAAAATCTAATATACCTAACCTACGTACCCCATACTATAGTTATTCGCGAATGTTGTAATCTTAAACTGTATAATTGTTAACAACTTATTTACATAGTATGTTACATAATATTATTGGTTCAAGATAATTTAATTGTAAAATATTATATAGATATTTTTATTTAGTTTTAAACTCGTTTTTCATCGAATGTGGTTTGAAAAAAGTAGTAAAATTCCGGTTTAGTCAGTCCTGAAATTGACAATGAAATATTGACAAATAAAATCGGATATGCGATAATTTAAGTATTAATGAAGCAAAACGTAAATGTAAGTCAAACATATTTACCTTATATTGAATTTATATATTATTGATCATAATATTGTTCTTTATTTACATAATACGTTCATACATAGTTATCTATACGTTCTGAATTTTATGTATTTATGGATTATTTTGTGGTGCGTTTTAATATCACGTATTTAACCTTTGGATTATTAAAAAAGTAATCTATGAAATGTTATAACAGTAATAATTCATATTTGTGTTGATTTTTCAAATATGAGAGTATATTGTGATATTTACACATATATATATATATATATATATATACATAATGTGAATATAATATGAATTAATAGTTTAAATATTTAATAAAGTAATAACATATCACATTGAACATACAGTATTAACGATAACGCAATATTCATTCTATATACACTAAAATATTCTGTTTAAGAAATTATGAAAGTTAGTTACAAATTAGAAAATAATAATAAACTTTGTTTGCTATAAAAAATAGAGTTTTTTCGACAGGAATACATAGGTATATTAAATGTTAAAAATTGGTTGTTCAGTCAAAAATATTCACAGTGAAGAAAGTTATAAAGAATTGCGTGTATGTTTATTGCATTCTAAAAAATACTTAATTAATGTGGCTAAAGAATATTGGCAGAGAAAATTAAATTGTTTTCATTATTTAACCATAGGCTTGTTGGCTTGTTAATTCATATTTAGTTTCACAACCAGAATTTTATAAATAAAATTTTATTTAAGAAGGTGTTGAAAAATCAATAATATTTCTTAAAAATGGAAATGTACTTCAAAATAAACCTTATAGTTTCAATTAGAAATTAATAATTTTATAAAAAAAAAAAAATAATAATAATAATAAAATGTTTTAAGTGTGACTTAAAAATAATAATTACAATATATACAAAACTACACATTTTAATCGAGTAAATTTTTACACTTAAGGTACATCAAGTATATTTTCTTGTCATTTTTTCTTTATACTTTTTTAGATGATACGTAAAAAAGCTTCATATTGTACACATCTTATCTAAATGGCACTAAGTAAAATGGAAACTATACGGAAAACATAAATATATTGGCTAGGTCTGTACAAGTTGATTTTTTATCGATAACTTACTTTGATTTCTCGTTAGAATGACGTCTATTCCTTACAAAATATAAAACAATGTGCAACGCAATACAAAATAATAATAATTTTTTTTTATATTTTTTAAAAAATAAATAATATTGTATTATATTTAAACTTTAAAGATTAATTAAAATAAGAGGGATAATTGCTCTTATTAAATGCACTTTGCGTGGCCCTAGGGTGAACCTTTTATTATTTCTTTTGTACGTTTTACCTCTCAAGAGAACCGCAGGGTGCTGCTTGTCATTTATATATCTACATAATATTATACTTTATTATATTTTTCCGTTTAATGATAATGAACGTAATCACGTTATTCTAGTAGGTAAGATTAATGGTATTCGGACGTGATAGTAGGGGAGGGGTAAATTATACTAAATTCCGTTACACAACTGACAAAATTAAAAAAAAAAAAACAACTGAATTATAGATCGGTAAAGCACTGCTGTAATTTTGAATATACAGACATTTATTCTAAAGCGACGATCATTCCATAAAAAACAACTGTGTGATAAATAATATTTAATGAAGTAGCGAAAGATTTTCAAGTGTGTTTGATTTGCTTACTACTTTTGCATTTTTTATATACACCTTATATTAATGTATTAACATAAATTTTTATTTTAGGTTATTTATACAAAGCAAAAATAAAAACAAATTTTGGTTAGAGCGAAAATAATTAATAAATTTATTTCTGAAAATATTGTACCTATAAGCATACTTGTTATACGATAATAGTATATTATAATTCAATATATTTATGTTATATTATATTAATTAGAGCGTTTGTATTTTCTATACATTTATTATGGATGGTTAATTAATTGTAGATATTTTTTTATTTTTTTTTTTTGTGTAATCTTTTAAATTACTTTTAAAAGTTTAAATTATAATTTTGGTGAACATCAATATTTTTTAATTTATTTTTTTATGATTCGAAAGTAAATATATAATTTAAGAATTTAATCAGGAAGATCATAATAATATAATAAATGTCAAACGGAAACTTAACATGGTATACGTGAATGAAAAATGAATATAAATTTATGTTTTGTGAATAGAAAAATATATGAGACACGGGTCGGATATTTTGATGGCCAAAAACATTTTTTTTTTTTTTTTATATATTTATGAATAGTTTCCGTCTTTGGATAATTATATACGGTTTTAATTAATGTTCAGTTCATGTTAGATGATCATCTGACATGTGACAAAATATTTAGTTGGTAGCTAATTTAAAATATTATCTCAGCCAAAATTAATTTAACATTTATTTATTTTATTATTTATTAAATTATGCAATATTTTATAATTATCAATATTATAATGACGAATATTATTATTAATTGTTTATTTACATTTAAACACGCACATTTTTATATATTTAACATTGGTAGAATATTATATAAAATAAAATATATAATTCAATAAAATATTAATTAAATAATAAATGAATCTAAGATTATCATTTAATTTGGAGACTAGGAATTGAATAAAAAAATTTAATTTATAGAACTAATATGTATAGTAACATAGCCTCTCTTAGGTAAAGTGTTGAATATAGTATATATTATTTTAAACATTATTAAATCATAAATGTATGTTATGTTTTCGATTGATCGTCATTAAATGTTTTTCCTTATCCAGAATATTACCAAAAATATAGTAAAAATTAGTTGTTAAATAATTTCGAATGAATAAATGTTTTTAAATTATAAAACTATTTGTAAATACTGTCAATGTTATTCAAATAAAAATAGAAATTTTACTTTTAAAAGGCATAGAAATCAAAATTTATATAATTTACAATTGCAAGTTAAATAAGTAGGTATATAGCGTGATAAATGATTATCAAAATAATTTTTATAATACAAAGATAAATTAAACAAATATTTTACATAGTTTGATGACCATTATAAGTCCTTAAATATAACTTTCTAACAAATTATTATTCAGTTATCGATTAAATCTATTATTAATGATTTTAATAAAAGCAACAAACCAAGTTTTTAACTATGCCATTAAAATAGTTTAATAAGTCGAATTATTCGTACCTAATCGAGTAAACATAATTAATTTTTAATCATATTAATTAATTTATCAAATAAAAATTGATTTGCAAAGTTATTGAACTACCATTGTATGTATTAGGTATATAATATATATATATATATAGCACATTAGTATAGCCAAGTCTTTTTTTATCGATATAGTAACTTGAAAAATGTATTCTGTGTTTTTAGACATTTTATATATTATTTTATTTATTAAACATTCCAAAATACTTATGTACCTAAAACTTTTAAACTAATGTTTTCTCAAGTTCTAAAATGGTTTAAACGCCAGTGTAGATCAAAAATTCGATAAAAAAGTTTAAAAACTTCTAAAGAATATATTTTCTAAAACCATTTTAGCTTATATAGTTATATAAGGGTAATTAATGAACTATAGTTCAGTGTAATTGATAGATTTTTTTCATTTAAAAATATCTTTTACCCGCAAAAAAAAATTAATACTTGCTAACGATATTTATTTTTGATTTTTATTACACTTAAAACAGTTAAAATTGGTGTTAAAGCGAACATGTTGCAAAAATCCTATTAACAGAATAAGTTTTCTAAAATGTCAACTTTATTAGTTTTAGATCTGAGCGGATTTTTAAAATTTTTTGCGACACACTATCTAATAATATTTAATATCTGTATGCTTCTACATCCTCTATTAAAATCTTGTACTTGGCTAACAATTACAAATATTTTGACAAAACTAAGAAGGAAATACAGGCTACAACGTTACTTATAAATTATTTCTCTTATGTTATGCTGCATTTTTATGTAGAGTTGTTAATATTATTATTAAAACACGTATCATGATTGTTTTGTTTTATTTTTATACAACGTGCCTACAAGGTTTAAATGTAAATAATTCATATTTTTTTTACAATTTTAGTGGTAAATATAACATGTGTCACTCTTTCAATTTTATCGTTAGAATTTACCTGATTGATTTACCAAGCTTACATAAATTATAGTACATATACCGTGAATAACTATGGTAAAGAATTGAATAATTAGTTAACATTTTAATATTTCTAAATTTTGCATATTTTGTTTAAACTAAAATATTACTCAATTATATTATACATGTTACATAAAATATATACTTTTTATATAAAGTTACAATTATTTTACATTTTTGATTTTACGTAATGTACATTTAAATAATTGTCTTAAAAAATAAATATTGCAATGAACTAGATTAATAAATAATTTAAAATACACACTAATACGTAAAAAAAAAAAATAATAAAATGCTTTAATAGGTAATAGTAAAGTCACACAAATTATAATATCATTGCAGGTATAATATTGTGTGATAATATGAAAAATACCCTTTTTTAAGTTTGATGTAATGTAAATTACCAAAATTAAATTTTTAGATATGATACAACTTATATCCGATAAACAAATATGGCGAGTGAGCGATTGCAAGAATCCATTTTATTATTTTAATAATTAATATATTTTTATAGAATGTATACAAAATGCATATTCGAAATTGTTAAAATGCAAAAGTCTAATTTCTAAATTGAGTTTTCTGTTATAAAAGTAATGTTTAAAAACATTCAGACAAAAATAAGTCTACATCCTGATTATAATTGTTATCGTATGAATATAAATTATATATACAATATGTAGTACAATATAGTTTAATTATACTGTTGAATCTGAATGTAAGGAAGATAAAAAATGTACGGTAAAAAATTGTCGAAAATACTGTCAAAATAACGTCAGCCAATTAAAATGTTTTCATAAAATATATTATTATATATTAAAATAATTGGAAAGTAAAATGTATAAAATTGTACAATAAACCCAGAAGTAGATAATAATTAAAATCGATAAAATATGGAAAACCGTTTTATATTATATAGGTACTTGATATTATAAGATAAACAGCAGCGTGCGTTTTATTTTATTAAAAACCATGATTTATGTGTTGTTTTGTGCGCGGTGGCCCATCTATTGATTGTACTTTTTTCCCAGGGAATCAAAAATTTAATATCGCAAATGGAAGTCAATTTCAGATTTCGGACGCGAGTGTGAATTTCCCAACCGTTAATACTTTTGTTTTCAGTGTTTCGTTACAATACGTTCTACTATAATAAATACAATATAAATACTACAGTCTGCAAGTTAACTATCGATAATTCGAAGTCGGTGGGACTTATGAAATATTTAAAATTATCGAAACGTCGAATTGCTGAGAGGTTCGAAATATCGAAAGAGTAAAAAAAAAAAAAATCAAAATACTGAGTTATGAAAAAATGTTTGTTTTTTATTATGTTTATGTAGGTATATAATGGTTAAATATTTCGGCAAATCGAGCGGAGTTACAGCTATTTATTGTTTTTAAAACTAAAATATGAAATTATTAATATTATTATATATATTTTATTAATTATGTACCTATATTAAATTATTATTATAAAAGATTATTATCTTTTTAAAAACTAAGTACTCAATTGTTTTCTTTATGCCTCATTGAACTTAGTTTCATTTTTTCAATACTATTTTCTAGAATAAATAAAACTTCAAAAACTTCGATACTGACTTCTGACTGAAGCGAAAAGTTACATAATTTATTAATTTATTCAATGATGAACTGCCTTCTTTCAATTTTCACAGCAGGTAGAGGATCTGTGTCGTATTTATGTATTCATCAACGCTTAATTTATTTTCAAAAATTTCGGCGTCAGAGTCGACTCTCTATACAGCAACATCTTTACCCGGGTGAAACAAGATTGCGGATGATCACTATGAGACAAAAGATATTATATTATTATTTTATGAAAATGACACGATTCCGGACGAAATTAGTGAAACGTTGCCAAATTGTGCGACGCAGTTTATCGAGCTCAACGGTTGTCAATTTAATGATAGGCTTATCGTTCGGATGTCTAGCGAGCATCATTTATACCTATTTAGCAATGCTTAATTTTTTTGTACAGTGATCTTAGCATACTTATATGCTTACCGGAAAATGCACATTCTGATGTCTTTAAAATACTTGTACTACAATCTTTATTTGTATATAACCATTTTCTAATCATATATTTTTGCTGTCAACTAAATCGGTATTTATTTGTTTTGTGTATAATTAATTCTTTAACACATTCTGATGGTATAATTTAACAGTTTTCCATAGATTAAAAAAAAAAAAACACTATACTGCAGTATTTAACAGAAATTATTTGCAACATACTACATTGAACACACTCAGAATTCCCACACTATCGAAATATTATTTATAAATTTGGCAATATACGTTCGCAGAAGTGTCATTTTTGGGGCTCCATTGTTAAACCATAATCGTCCGCAATCGTGTTATTAAAAAGGTTGCTCTGATAAGAGCCGTCCGCAGTCGTACATATCCGCTTTATCCACATTGTCATAATCAGTGAAAAATATATTTTTTTGAGCTAGCAGGAAATTATGTTGTATCCATTCAATATTTACCTGATCGTTTTCTATTAATTTAATTTCTGTGGTAAATCTAAATTTTTTAAAAACACTCTAGTATTTTAGAAGTAGCCACATTTTTCTACGCTTTATCAACAAATATCATATCTGTCAATTCCCTAATGTTTAACGGCTGTTTACTTCGAATGCATTCAAAAACATTTTTTACAACTTTTTAGTGGTAAAAACTCTTTTGATTTTTAATTTATCTTAGTCGAGTGCCTGGGATTTCGGTTATTGTAAACTGTACAATTGTTTAAAGACAGTAAAATTTTGGATTTTTGTTTTTTCA
This sequence comes from Melanaphis sacchari, assembly GCF_002803265.2. Taxonomy (NCBI): domain Eukaryota; kingdom Metazoa; phylum Arthropoda; class Insecta; order Hemiptera; family Aphididae; genus Melanaphis; species Melanaphis sacchari. The sequence continues at coordinate 1,674,651 of NW_020271371.1, forward strand.
TCTCTTTATTGAGTGGAACTAACAATTCATTAAATAATTCTGTAGTTATTCATGTCATTTTGTTTGAACTGTAAGTTTGTTGGAAATTAACGTATGCTCTTAAAAACCTAGATTTGGCATCTTCTCCTAATAGGAATGGAGTTGACTTTTCGGAGCCTCCCAATGTTTACTACTAGTTAAATTGTTAACCTGTTTTTTCTATATTTTTCCCAGTAGTATTTTTTCTCTTTAAAGGTGAAATTTTATCTAGTAAACATTTAAAAATAAATTGGTTTCGTTTGTGTTAAACACATTTCGTGGCTCACATTTTAAAAAAAAAAAATTGAGTGTTTATGATACCACTTTGAACACACGTTATCGTTCATATTAGAACTTTCGCCACAATTGTTATTAAAACAATACCCTTTATTTTCTTTAAATTTGTTAACCAATTATCACTAGCTGAAAAGTAATATGCCTAAATCTTTAGTGGGTTTTGATTATTTTTTTTTAGTAAGAGGTCACACGCGGATATATTTTGCTTTCTGCATTGCCTAACCCATTGTACTAGACACTCTTCTGGTTTTGAATGCTCACCTTTACTATTTTGTTTCCTACCACCGATGTAGCAATGGTTTAATTTTCTTTCAAACTTGTAGACAATATATGCTTAAAGAAATATCAAATGTCTTGTTCATGTCGGGTTTTTGTCACCTCTTTCTACCGCATCAATGAATTGCTTTTTTTTCCAAAATGGGCAAAGGTTTGTATTTTTTAAATTTGACGTTCTCATATCAAAAAACTAATTTTACAAAGATAAAATAAAAATAAAATAAAACTACTGTCGGCTTTCAACGAATTAAAATACGATAAAAAACGATTAAGAAATAAAATGCTTATGATAAAGTAGGTACTTAGATAATAATTCTATAGTTATCGAAAATATTAAGTTAAATTTATACTCAATTGTACAATAAATTATTAACAAAAAGATTATAAAGAATACATTTGATGAATAAACTTCGAATCGCCTAGTGTTAAGCGGATAAAATTTCGAATTGTCACATTTTAATGACAAGTTTTCCCAAAATTTAATTTCAAATTATTGAGTATACTTAAATGATTTTTTTTTATTCGAATTACAGCGATAATTTTAAGAGAACGTGCATTCATTTCGAATTACCGACAATTTCGAAAAAGTTATCGAAGGTAGCAATCTTAGGTATAACTATTGGATTTTTATGAAAATAGCCACTTTTCGACGATCTACTGCTAAACTACACAGCGTAACCTAACATAATATACCCGATATAATATATATAAAATATTTTTTGAAATTGCAGTATCGGTCAAACTCCGTAAATACGATTATATTAGTGTGCAAAACCGTACCGCACTCGTCGAACTCTACCCAATAAGTCTTCCGTTTGCGAATTTCAATATATTCGGGATTTGCATGTATCCGTATAAGTCACACACCGGAGACACGTACGGACTTCTGTTCTATACACACACACACACACATACACACACATATATATAAATCCGTACGCCACATAAATGTGACTCCCGTATTACGTATTCAAAACCCGACGGAAAACTAGGATTTTTTCACCTTACGGCATGTACCATGATTTTAGCGTCGTAGTAGTCTGAATGGTCTTATACATTATTCCATATTATTTTAAAACTTCGATGGTCATCTATAGTTGTCTGTTGGTAGGTATATATTTTTACGAAAAACAATTATTATACCAAATATAATGGACATATGAGGTTATTGACTTTGTTGGAACAAGTGGCGCAGAACAGTGGTACGTACTGCGTATTAATCATACCATATTATTAAGTCAATAGATAATAATCACATTGCGCGTTCGAAGAAAATAAAAACTGTTACAAGCAAATTTTGGTTTTGTGATAATATTATCGTTATTTATAAGGGAAACACTTACTTTTATTTTTTTTTTTTTTGTAAATTTTCAAGTATTAATCGACAATCAAAAATGTCAAATATTTATCAAAAATCACGTATTGCATGATTCAATATTATTAATACTTAAATAGAATTAAGATAAAAAGTAAGTTTAACTGTTTTCCAGAATAAATTTTCAAAATTAAAAAATAAAATTAATTAATATTTACTTTACAGTAGGTTGTAAGCAATTTTCGAAATAACTACTGTTTTTCTTATCACATTTTTTCATAATATACTACGAGTTTTTTCAAACTTTTTGTGTAAACGGCATAATAATAAAATATAATTATTGTTGAACCAATTCGATAACTTCAATGGTGACTGTAGCTTCATATTTAAATAATTTTCTGAAAAAAGTTTGTAACGCAGATAAAAAAAGAAGAACATTTTATTTCTAGATTAAAATCCATTCAAAAATGACACTGAAATCACCATCTAGATTTTTAACTAGCTCTGAGAAAATTATACAATATTATACCGATAAAGTTTGGAGGAATTTGTGTCACATTACCAAAAACGTATTGAGTATAAATGACAATTATGATAGAAAAATAGTTAAATTTTTCCCACATAATAATGAAATCATTTTCTCGAATAATTAATGAATTTTATTTATTTTTTAGGCACCGGAAATCTTACTATTTGAATACTTTTTATAATGATTAAACGGAAATAAAACACTTGTATAATTTTTTTTTTTTGATATTTTAAGAATTAGACTAATTAATTTATAAAATATAACCAACATGTTTTTGATAAAAAAAATGGTCGTGTAAGATAAAAAATAAATAGGTAGGTACACGAATAATTGTCAAAGATTAAAAAAACATTGAAAAATTCTTTTATAAAAATATTAATTAATTGTAATAAAATGTATATTTCAGTTTTTCCAAGCTTTTTCATACTTAGATATTGTGGAATTTTATTTAATAATCGGTAATAGTATATACTATGATAAAATAAAAACAACATTACCAAATAGTGATATGATATAATATGGGATGCAGTTCATGTATACAGATAAAACCAATTTGCTCTGGAGCGCAATAATAACAATAATGGCAATAGTATAACATACATTTTCTAATTTCATATACTTTACTAGGTAAGGCTTACCTCGTATATTCATAATATTTTATAATTTTGCACATTATTATATGATATGTAGTAAACATTTATAAACATCCTAAATTATTATTTTAAACTGTACAAAATCTATTAATTTCTATGTGTTTATATGTGAATTATGTATATGTATTTTAAAAAGTTATGTATGTATAAATGAAATTGAGGTTAGAAAATTATTTTAAAACGGTATTTATTTTTGTTTAAGTTTTGCTGTTGATCGCAGCGTTTGTAATACTTCGTTCTAAACTACTTATCGGTAACGATAAAACTAATGAGTAATGATCTAATTTTTGATATTAAAATATATATATATAGGTACACAAAGGAAATATCACAATTTTATGTTATTAATAAAATTCAAAACTTTGAGTTACCCACGAAAATATTAGAGTTAAACAATTTTTTTTTCATATTGTTTAAATCGAAAATTCTAGGAACCGGAGAAAAAGTTCGTGATATCGACAATTTCAAGTTAAAGAAGTTTGAAATAATCAAGTCCGACTGTAACAACATCCATTATTAATAAATACAATAAGTAATTATAACATAATGTCACATCAAACAGATTTCCAACGTAGCGTTCACCGCAAACAAAATTTTAAATAGACCACGTTCTCTTAAAGGAAGTTTTTGGTACTATCAAATTATTTTTATCATCTTTTTTTGTATTATTACAACTTAGTCGTGTTATTTCACGTAAGTTTAGGTCACGCTTAATTTATAACTTATAAAGAGGAAAATTATATAGGAAAAAATTCACTACAAAACCGTGGTAAAAAATGTGTGTGCGTGTTCGTATCACCAAAGGAATGTGAATAGAACAAGAAACGGTGTATCGTTTCAAACCAAATAATGTTATTGCGTAAGACATGCGTTGTTTTTGAATCTAAGAATGAAGTAATTAAAAATTATTCAGTGCCTTTGCGGCGGTCGAATGGAAAATTGGAAAACATCGTTTAACTTTGGTTTTCGCGTGTTTAGTTGGTACATCGTTTAGAATAATAAATGCATTTCACAGATTCTCTCTGCGACAATCCTGCCTGAAAAGAGTGAGTTTTGCATTGTCTGAATTTTGTTTTAAAATAATACTTAGTTGAATGTTATTACATTTTTTCAGTAGTTTTATAGAAATATATATAATATAATAAAGTTATTTATCCTGATATTATAATATAATAATACATTTTTATAATATTTGGATTATTGTTATTATTATTATTATTATTGAACTATTTTAGACTATTAGTGTGAACATAATTAGTCTCGAAAATCATTTAAAATTATAAATAAAAATAAACTATGTATTGTTTCTATAATATAGTACATCAGTAAGAAAGGAAATGTGGAAATTTATTAACGCGGTAAAATTTTAAAGAAATTTATTTAGAAGTGTACCTAAACTTAGGTATTATGATAATATTGGAATACAAAACAACTGAACTTTAGGTATAATAATTTGTTTTCGATAAGAATCTTTCTGACAAAAAACACCGTCGATTTTGTATTCAATATAAGGAACCAAAACAGTTTGACTGATTAGACAACAGCTAGAAATAAGTTAGCAGAGATCAAGTGATCAAAAATAAAATTATAATTTAGGTGCCCATGACTCACGAAGAAGGATAATCATAAATTGTTTTTGAATGAGGAGTAGAGTAGTTATCAATGTTTTATTATAAATGAGTAAATGGAAAATTGGTTATAACTTAAGTAAGATTGTTTATTACAATAAACGAGGTGTCGAACTTAACTACACTGTCTTTGACGGTTATCAACATAGTGAATCAGTTAATTGAGCAGAAATATTTCCCATTAGTAAATTGGTAATTTGGTAAAGTATTTAGAGTACGTTATAATTTTAGTGATTTGATGAGGACATAATGCTTGTAAATAAAGACCACCCTAAATGAATTTATAGAACACATTACATAAATATCAAACAGTGGTGTGGTGACAGAATGAACATTTCGAAAAATATGCATAACGTGTCATTGTGGCCATGAAGCAAGTCAATGCCAAACTGAATAAATATTATATTATTTTTTTTTATTTCAAATTTCTTGCAAACACAAATATCAGTGAGCCAAAATTACTTGAGTAAACTGGAAAATGCAGAGAAATTTAATTATTTCTGGAATCGAAACCTTTTAGACCGTTTAAATCACAAAAAGGTCTTTGGATAAATTAATTTTTACTTAAAGTAATGAATCGTACGATTTGATTGTCTTCGAACCCATAAAATTGAAAAATGAGTCAGATACGATGTTTTTTTAGCCTAAAATATGACGTGAAAATACGTAAATAATATTTATTATTATGACTTCATATACTCTTACTATTATGTTTTAAGGTACATTTATTTTGTATAGAATAAACTGTAACGCCCAAAACTCTAAAGATTATTATTACTTATATACAACTTAGATGATTTTATACATCAGAGTATAGGAGTACTGAACACTCATCTCTTTTCGTTAAATCCGGCAGAAGTTAGTAGTGCATTGTTATATTTTGAAATCAAAGTTTAATAAATTGTATTCAAAGTTTGACTTTGAATCGTATATATAGGTTATAGAGCTCTGTTACGACAACGCTTGCTAATACTTTATTAACATCATCTACAATTGTGTTTTATATAGGTCATTAGAAAGGTATTATTTTCGGATAACCGTCAATGAATATTGAGTATATTGCAATTAATGCATTTAATATTATCCAAACTCTAAACGAAATAAGAACAGTTATTACGATTATTTATGTTTAATGCATAATATAATATGCAAATAAGTCCTCTAAGCCCTCTGTAATACATATAGTTTTTATAATCATAATTTACAAATTTACTCCTTGATTGAATATTTGTCATTACTCTTTACTACATTATGCTAATATTTAAAATTATACTATTTAACGTTAAATTTTAAAAATTAAATTTTTTTCTTAACCTAAGACATTCCCTTCCTACTTCTCAAAAAAAATAACACAGTTGAATTAGTAGAAATCAAAATAAAATTAGTTTTTTAAAAAAAACTATTTTTTTTTTTTTATTAAATTAACACTTGTTTAACTATTGGTATGAATATTATCTTGCTTATTTTGAAATCATATCCATGTTAATATCATATAAAAAATTAAACACATGAGTTATCATATTTATTACTATATAAAATTGTAAAGGGGTTTCTACGACCACGCTAACCGAAAAAGCTGTTGAATCAATTTGGCTGAAATCATAAACTAAAAATCAATATAATAGTCTTAAAAAATGTTTTATCAATAAACAAATTAATTAGAATTTTTTTTTGTATCTGTATTCATTTTTATGAAAATATGTTTATCATTAATAAAGCTAGAAACATTTCAATACGTTTTCATTAGCCATTTTTTATATTTACCTGCCGATCACATTTAACGATAAAATTTGAAAAAAAAAATTCTGATTAACATCGTTAGAAAACAAAATAAACAACCAATCACAGGCGAAGCCGTGACAAGTCGGGTAATAGTATAGTTATAAAAAATAATATATATTTTAAGAGTAAAATTAAATTTATTTAACACGTTTTATTATTTAATTTCATATTGACAAACTTTAAACTTGTTTGATTAATAATTTGATTAATTAGTTGATGATCAATAGAAAAGATTTATCATAATATGTATTTATAATATTATAGTAACATTTTTAAACAAATAGTCAGATATTTACAGACTGAATTAGATATTTGATGTAAATACATGAAAAAACTTTGAAACAAATAACTAGTGCTTTAATAAGAGAGAAAACTTAATACTTAATTCCATAAAAAAACAAATATTTCATTAGGCTCGCAAACTGTTCAAAAATGAAAAGACATAATTATATTGTATCACCAACATTTGTTGGTACAACGTGCCGATTATATTTTCATTAGGTTTAGTATGTTCGTGTTAATTTGAATGATCAAATAAAATATTGATAGCATCATCATTGTCAAAATCATTACTATCATAACTATAATCTTACCTAATAATTAGTGTCTATCAAAACACCGTTATGCGAATATATATTTTAGATAAGTTATTTGTGCTTGTAAATTATGTATTTTTTTAAACTACTTAAACTTTTAAAATATTTTAACAATCATCATTTAATGCAAATATATAAATTAGTGGTTCTAAATAGTGCATCGTTTTATAATGGTAAACATGAGAAGGCAATGATGGTTGAATGGATATTTAACTTACATATGAAGCCCATACTTATACTAAAAAATAATTATATGTAATATAGAAAAATACAGTTTGATAGGAGTTTAAAGCTTTGTAAAATATAAAACACGAGCACTGTGAACAAACGCAATATAGAAACGTCGGTAAATGAGTAAAAATCACGTTAGAAACTTATAGCCAGCAAGACTCAGGTACTTGAAACAAAAATATTTTTAATTTAATAAAGTCATAGTTGATTTGATAAAATCACTCTTCAGGTTTGAAGAGAATAGAATTTCTAGTTATGTATTTAAAGTATAAACTGAAATATTCGGTGAAGTACGACTCCGCAAGTTTGAGAAATCGTGTAGTTTTCAATAGCTCTTGATAAACACACACGATTCAGCGAATTTCATATATATATATATATACATATTTCCGCATAATTTTAGATGCAATATTGCCATTCCAAAAACGTGTACAAACAAAATGTATATTATTATTGTACTTAACATAATATATTACGAATCAGTTTGTGCTTTAAAAGATTCTGCGCTTTTGAGAACAAATACCTATCAACTATTTAATATAATTGTATACATAAAGATAATATTTTTCATATACATCATATTATATTTAATATTTTGTAAATATTATTTTTATTATCATCGATAATTTTGTATATAACTTACAAGATATAAGTTCGTAGTTTTAATAAATTTGTATAATATATCGGTGCCCACTATCCATCTCTATATAATGTTATAATATTCTTGTTTGGATTCTGGTTTGTACATAGTTAATTGGTAACTTATAAAGGCAGAAGTAGTTAAGTTACATTTGAATAATTAACAATGAAAAAAAATTAAAAATCTAATTAGTTTAATTAACTTAAAATAAATCATTAAAATTTTATGACAGTATTTTATCATTGAGGCACAAGCTGTTATAGTATCACACATTTTAACAATTGATATACAATATATCATGATATGGAGATACGATGTATTAATATCCATAATTTTGATAGATGATATAGAATGCATTGTTCGAATATTAATTATAAAGTTTAAAGCACAAACGCTATTTTGTAATATATTATGTTGTAATAATGATATACACTTTGTTTATACACGTTTTTGGAATGGCGACATTGCATTTAAAAAGATGCGAAATTGTATATATAATATATGTGTACCTATATGACATTTTCTGAATTGTACTGCAGCCGAAATATTGATGAAATAATAGTTACTTTTAATTTGTTAAAGACATTTTCTCAGTTTAAAAAGCAATCTATTATTAATAATTTAATTGTTTTATTATATGTTTAGAAAAATAATAAAATATTTATTCCGTTTTGAAAACACATTAATAATTAACTCATCAGATTTATAATTTTTGTTTAAATTTAGCAAAAATATTCTATTAATTTCATTTTGATTTTTTTTCTTTTTGAGCTATTTAATAAATTTATGTATGTTGTATAATTTATTTAATCTTTTTTTCTGACAGTGATATCTGAAATTTTTTTTTTTTTTAATGTGTCAAAAACGCTTATTACAATAATACCTTTCTGTGAATGTATATTTTTTTTACCATGTCAGTTTTACACTGATTTTTTAATCTTTTGACGACATTAAAATCCGATAGTCACGATGAAAACTCACCACTTACGGCTCATTATGATACACGCAAAGATCAGTTTGTATTTTATTATTTTTTTTTTTTTAACATAGAATATATGATATATTAGTACAACGAACGAGCTTATTGAGAGACGATCAAATAAAAAAAACTGCCTACAATTGATCTCGTAAAGTTGATATACGTCTACCATTACAGGTGTCTGGTATACATAAACTATATATATATATAATATACAGAACACGCGAACACCATCGTCCGGTTATAAACTCCATAGTTATGCGCATATACGGGTAATACCCTTTGAAATAACCATTTACTAGCATACCATATTGATTTACGGAAAAATAAAATGAACAAGAAAAAGAAATTTCATATCAATTGTACACATTTGTTGTAGAATAATGAAAACGAAAACATACGAAACGTTACGTTCCAACATTGATGTTTATATCTGGAAACTCATAGCTTGTTGTATTAATAACTAAAATATCAATTAAATTATCTAAATATTACATGAGATGTCTTTAAGATAATACTATAAAACGCACTAAGTATTACGTCACAAACGTTTAAGACAAATCATATAAAACTTTAGTTTATAGAAAAGATGTACAAGTAATATTATTTTTTTTTAAGAGTAATACATTTAAAATTACATATTTTCTGATTCTTAATCGAAAGCACAATACTAATTGATTAATGTAGCTGTAAATATTATTTTGTGCATGATATAACGTATGGCCATTTTTTTGAATATTTGTAATCTGCAAAATATGTTATGTATTGTATGAAAAATTGTCTTAAAAGCCAAATTCTTCAAAAATTGCAACTATTTAATTATTTTTTGTAGTAAACGAATTCAGTGTTCAAAATATAATGTTTTAAAGCACTTAGAAAAAAAAAATTAAACCCACGTGGTATTAATGACTATATGTAATAACTAATGAGTAATGAGTATTAGAACGCGTTCTAATAGTAGACGCGTTATTATATGTGTATCATACTGTCCCGTAATTCTTCTCGCCTTATGACTCCTGTCGTCAAGACGTGCGTGTGTAGTGCTCGAACGTATCGCATGTGTACCCTTTCGTAATAATAATATTACATTTTTAACGTCTATATGACAAAATATTGACTGAATCTGACATAGGTACAGCTGCAGTCAGACGCCACGAAAAAGCTTTACAGTATAAATATGTGTATCTAGAGTGTTCTCGTTTATGTAGGTATCGTAAGCAGCGCACACATGATATGATAATAATAACATACGTACTATTTGGCGTTTATTTTTTGCGGTTTCAAATGGGTGTAATGGGTGTAGTCTAAAAATATTCATCGATCACTACGATACCACTACGATGTACTACGCGCGCTAGCTAATGCTAAATACACGTTATATATATAATATATATGCATATATGTATTTTACGTAGAGCGATCGCTTCAGTTTTGTGTATGACACAGTAGTGCGAGGATTGTGAAGAGTGAACGCACATAAGATGACGTTATAAGGTCATCATTAATATATGTCGTCGTTCATGATATCAACAAAATTGCACACGTGTGATTTTTGCTATAAAATATTATATAGATACTTCAGATACTTGCAATATTTCGTTCTGGTATAAAATATATAGTATGTATATTGCACAATATATAAACACTGATCAGAAATTTTGTCCTATGATGAGTCAAATCACAGTTCGGGATCAAAGACTACAGACCACCACGCACGTATGTATATATCGACATCGTATATGTGAGTGCTACTAGTTTGGAGAAAAAATCGGTGGAAATAAGTCAGTTAGCTTAGTCTTATATAATATTATCATTATAGTGTGAAAATAATTGTTAGGTTGCTGTAATTTACAAAAGCTAATAATTGAATCATTTTTTTTTTTTTATAATTATCAGTTTATCTTTTTGCCAAAAAAAATATTATTACTGTGAAGTGTTTATGACTCTTGTATAGTAAAACATAAACGCTGAACCGTTTTATTAAAATTGTATCAAGATAAAAGAAATTCATGTACGTGTCTAGAATCTCGATCGCTGAATTGATACTCAACCAAAATACACATATATTATGTTATATTAGGTGCTATGCTTTTACCTGCACCTTTATAAAAATAAAAAGTATAATAAATTTAATTAGAACTTATTACATCATAAAATAATTCTTAATGAAGAGTCATTTATGCTTAGTACTTGGTGATATGTTAAATCTCAAAATGACTATAATACAGTATATCACTTATAATTGGATTAAGTAGATTTGACAGTAACATTTTTAGTTAAATATTTCATTATATTATGTAATTTCATATATATATTAGTACAGTATGAGATTTTTAATAACTAAATTATTGAAGAAGAAAAAGGAGGTAAATTAAAACTTTTTTTTTTTTAATCGTCTAACCGTTTTTTATTTATAAACGTATTTTATTGTATTTTTTTTTTAAATAACGGTGAATGATTATAAATTATAATATACCATACACGTATACATTATTATTAATAATAAACGAACAGTAATGAATTGTATCGTTAACTTGGTAAATTCATATATAAAGTCAAGTATATTTGTAATTTTGGTAGTATGGATATTTAACGTGTAAAATATTTTACGTCATTGATTAAACGTGATAAATACTTTTGACATAAGAATTGGGTGTTGTACAATTAAATATATTGTCACTGTGGAGTGGAAAACCAGTTAATAAATAATTTCACGCATTGAGATTGATAGAATTATTGCGAAGTATTATTGAAATACTACTAAAATGCATCATGTAACATATATGGCTTATGAAATATTATAATTAATTTATCACTTTGAACTTTGAAGCGATATCGTTCTATAACTTAACATAAGATAACATTTTCATTTTGCGAATAATGGAAGAAGTTGAAATTCCATTTGCTGAGAATGTTTTTAATTTCGTCCCATACTGGCTGCAGTTGTTATTAACTTTAAATGTCTATTACAGAAGCCGCTTTATACAATAGTATATAAAGAATTAAATATTATGCAGTAACTCGAATTGAGGTAGCAGTTATAATAATTTCATTCAAGCTAATTAAATTATGTGATGATCTCTGAGTTTATTTAATTAAAACGATTTGCGTTGTATAGTTTTATGTTCACGGTTTCTGGTTATTCAATGGTACCCTTAGTTATTTTGTGTTAACAATGGCTCGCTTGATTATTATTATTATTGTTATTGCTATAATAAATCCAAACAAACATTTCAGATAAAGTATTTTACAAATATTTATAAATTTATCTTCTTTATGACTTATAGCGTTTTTAGTTTAACTGTATCATAATAGTCAAAAAGCGCTGGTAATTATAGTTTTATATCCGTTGAGGTGATATTATACAAACTTTCAACTCATTATTTAATTTATTGGTTCTGAACTTCCAACTCGAAATTATAATCTGTCGAAAATAAAAGACGTATGGTGTATTATTTATAAAATATATGGGTCGTTTAAATCTCATTGTGATATGGGGTTTTTTACATGCTATTTGTTTCTATATTTTTTTTTTTTGTTTTGCTTTTTATAAACTATAAAAAACACATCACAAAGTTTTTTGCATCACGAGTAAATCGTTATACTCATAATTAACATAAATGTAAAATGCATAATATAAAATGTAGTATTAATAATATTTTCTCGTCGAAAGACAAATAAAACTTATCAGTTATCAGCAAAACAAGATCAGTTATAATTTCCCATAATACTTTTTTTTTTCCTTTTTACAGAAAGCCTAAACGAAACATGCGTAATAAAACCATCAAATATACCATTGACTGTGCCAATTTCTCGTCAACGCCACCGTGTATACTATTACTGCAGTTTGTAGGTGCGTGCGTGCGACTTAGACAGTCAGACCTAATAATATGTAAAGCTCATTAGACCACCAATAAATGTAAATGTATAACATTAATAATTCATTATTATCATTTATTTTACATATTTGTATAAACGTATTTGAGTTTTTGGTCACTTTATCAAAAATATGTACTTAACCGCATGATTAAATTGATGAAATTAAAACCGTGTATAATATGTTATAAACTATAACCGTATAATTATTTCAATACTAATATAATCGGACTATTTATTTTAGTTCTTCAACATTTTCCAAAAGCACATAAATTGTACGTGTATTTTCTACATCAATGTAGCTAAACATTCTAAACCATCCTCGTACTACGTGTTAACTTTGTATCAACACCACCATTTATAGACATTGTAGTTTCATATACATGAATACAAGCTTGTGTAACAATACAGATTAAACTGCATAGGCTGAAACGCGTACAATGTTATTTTTACTATATTACTCTAATAAACTTTTGATATTAATTATATGTTCTAAATTAATTACAAAATATTATAAATATCATTTTACACTAAAATATTAAGAAATTGTACAATCGGATCCATATGAAATGTTAAAAAATCGTTTTACAGGCAATTACAACTATGCTGTTTATTACACTAAATCTATTTCTGAATTTTGCAAAAAAAAAAAACAGTAATTTATGTTTTATTATTATTGCGAGAAGAGGCCAGAATGAGACCCTCTTGATCGCCGTGGACCGTGAACGAATATGTACAAAAATAAATCAGACATCTACCAATTCATTATTCAGACACGCAAGTGTCTACCCACTAAAATATCAGTCAGTGCTCCGAGGTCGTTGTCGTTTGTGTGCACTCGGATCCATATTTTAACATAATAATGTTGAGAGATTTTTAGATACCGGAAATCCGAAAATCCGTAACTTTATCCGCACTTGGAATAAAAATAAATACGGTAAAGTAATTCATATAGTTATTATTACACATTTCTAAAACCTAATATAAATTAATATATTAAAAAATAAAAAATTAGATTTACGACTTAACATATAACTGTATTACACATTATTTATTTATAAATCATTATGCATTAATATACCTATTAAATTTAAAAAATAATATTTTAGATAAACTATTAAAAAAAATAATGTGATTGGTAGAAACTATATAAAATCACATATCATAATTTTATTTTAAGAAATTAATTAAACTTTACTGTGGATGATTTGTTATAATAATACAAAATTATTTCATTAATTAAAATAATTTTAAAATATGAAAATTAAACCTAACTGTTTATTATTAACGTTGCTTATTTCAATGGTTGACATAATTGTTTTAATTATTTTGCCATTAAGTATTATTAACAAATCTATGAATGAAAAAAAAATATGCTACTTAAATATCCGATATCTCTGTGTTTGAATTTTTGTATCTATCAATTTAAATAAATATGTTTAAAAATTAAGAAATTCTCAAGAAAATTTAGAATTTGAATGACTATACTAATAATTTTTATAACAGTTATATATAACTCTTTTCATAAAATCCAATATCTAATATGTAAATTTAATACTGATGTTGATACCTACTCTATTGTGTTTAAAAATTATTTTTTGAAAATTATCACAATAAGTAAACTTTATGATTTGACATAAAGTTTAGTACAATGGGTACTAATAACAACGCTGATATCAAATATAATTTTGTTTATGTTATATTATATTTGATAATAATAATATAAAGAAAATAACAAAATGTAAAACGCTCATTTATATAATATACCTATAACATTATACTTAATATTTAGTACTATTAGAATACAAATTTAATACGTAAGCATGAAAATGTGTATAACAACTATCAACGAAGTATATCCAAAAGAGGTCTCTTCAACCTATTATTATTGTGCTATTATTATTATATCAATTAAGCTTATTGTTCAAATATTAACAAATTGCTAAATAAAAAATTTCTATGTTAAAAAAAAATAAACAAAATTAAAAACTATTAGTTAATAATGTTATTGATATGATACATAGTTTTAAACTGCTTTAACAATTTTAAAACTCAGAGAAGAAAAATAAGAGTAATATAGATTTCCTAACATTAAAATGTCTATAAAAAAAGCTAATATTTTTTCAAAATAACGATAGTATAATGTTCACAGAAGATATAAATCTAAATTGTATGCGTCGATGACAATACTTTATTGGAACGTCATAAATTATCAAGGAGGCGTCGGTGGGCTTACGTTGGCGCGTTTCATACAATTTATAACTGTTGTACATATTACAAAGCACCCACTATTCTTGTTTCTCGTTACCGAATACGACTTTATCGGCTATAATTTAAAACAATAATATGAAATGTACAGTACTCGGTTGTTTATATTTTATATTATACTGTTTTAGATTACATACATATATTATATACTTTATATACATACATTTCATATTATATATGAACTTCATGTCTTCATACGTATTTCGAATAGAAGATTTTGAGCGTTGGACATACACGTGCAGATGTATATATACACCATGGGTTATCATCTCACTCACCAAAATATTTTTTCTTCGAAAATCTCATCCGATTTCCCTTGGCATCCAGTGATTGATAATACCATGGCCACCGCTATGCCATGTCTTCTTCCGGTCTGACAAAGCTCGCCCCAAACACCGCCACACCCCTTTACACACACGCGTGCACATCCGATCGTCTGCCGTCACAAGCCTGTTCAAATGATGTATCGACGTGCCACTGTACCCCGCTACCTACCTTGTGAACGATGGTTAATGGAAAACTACCTAAATAATTGTCCGATTCACTATTGGTAGGTTCTCTCATATTGGTCATCTTTTTTTTTTTTTTGAAAATACATTAAAATGTACAAATATACACTATATAGGTATATTAGAAGAGCATACTATTATACTACTATAAAGCTTGAGTTATACTTTCACGTATGGTTTTTTTTTAAATATCATACATATTAGACTTTGATTGGAGCGATAAGTATATCAATTTTACGATGATATGTGTGTTTTTATTTTTATTTTATTTTTTGTATCCGATGCAGTAAAAATATTTTATATGTTGAAGGAAGTCAACATATGGAAACCAATTTTGATAAAAATCTACTTTGTTTTAAGTCATAATTCAAAAATGAATAACTGAAGTTACTTATAGAATTTATCTAATTTGTTAGACATGAAGTAATTCTCCAAATATATTTGATTTTATTGTGATAATTATAGATATTTTACTTTTTTTATTTAATAAAGGTTTTTTTTTTTATTTATGTATTATACAATTTTTTATTTTTAAAACTATCTATTTGCATATTTTAATTTACTAAGGTAGAAAATATTTAATTTCCATAAATAAGATTTACATAGACTATATAGTGTGATTTTAAAATAATGTTAAGACTTTAATAAATTTATTTATTTAAATTAAATGATAAATAGTAAAAATATATGATTACTGATTAAATATTATTGTGAATCAGGTGAATCCTACTCAGCTACTAACTATTATATTTATTTTTTAAAGGAAAGGTTGTAGTTCTCCAGACTGTTTACACCTTATGGACGTTTAAATGTTACTAAAAACATTAATTCATCTGATATTTAGAAGTCTCTGATTAATTCAACTTTTTCCAAAAGAATGTGAGCAATTCAATATTATATTATATAATTAAAACCTTCTAATATCAATATAATAAAATACTACTCTTTCTTTTTTCAAAAATTAATTACCCTTTCAGTCCCGACTTTTCGTTTTAAAAAAAAAAACATTTTTTTTTTTTAATTGGTTCTTTTATTTATCATGTTAATAAGTGACCTTGAAAATTTCAAAACTTTAGCATTTACTTTTGGAGAATTTATTCTAATGTACATAGGGACTTGATAACACAAAAATAAGACTTCAAACCAAACGCTACATATTATTATTATTTTATATGTACTGATTAAACATTTAAGTTTTTTTTCGAAATTATTGTAGTTTATTGTGTATAAACCTATCCAATTATATTTATTTTATTTTTGTTAAATTTAAGAAGTGAGAACCAGCAATACAATATTTTAAAAAGAAATATTCGTATTCTATTATTATAAAAACTCGCAGCCACGAGATAATAATCATTTTTAAGATTACATAAAGTATACAATTGTATCAATAGTAACACTAATAATATAAGAAAAAAAAAACGGTAAAATTACGTACCGATTTTACAGAAATCGATAATTACAACGTCAGAATATAGCGAAAAATTCCGAATGACTGACGGTCATTCCGTATATTATTAGCGTATTCTCGCGTCATCGGCCGTTCGCGTCTCGTGTGCTCGTGGAGAACCGGCGAGTCCAAATGTACATGTGTTACAACTCCTATAAACTTTATTATATTGTAAGTGAGATAACGAAAGTGGCGGAAAAACCTCAACGAGCATGTTAGTAATTGAAAAAAAAGTATAAATATTTCTACGTTATCATAAACATCCAGACAAGAAAAAAAATATCTAGAAAAATAATCATTATTTGCTTGTCATAAATTTTTCCTTTATATTTTCTCCTCGTAATATTGATAACACTATTGTAGATATTATATTTTATTGTGATTCTACACATAGTTACCAATTCATAGACATCTCAAACAAGCGTTCTTATTATTATTTAATTATCAAGTATTAAAATGTATGTACATGGGAACTGAAAGGGACTTCTACAATAATTTATTTAAATTTTAAATTTCTACGCTGGTTTAATAATATCTTCTTGAATTAAATTATTTTACTTATTTCAATAATTTAACTCTATCAACAGATTCTTTCATTCTAAAAAGTAGTCTTCAGCTGTTGAACATTTAATTTATCAAGATAAACAAGTGCACAAATCATCATTTTTATAATAATATAATTTATCTCAATAGTAATATGTATACATACGAGTGAATTAACATATGTACAATTTAAACTGCATGGGAGTTTGTTACTCGTACAATCAACACATCGAATATTTACATATTAATTATACATTATGCAAACTGTACATAGATAAGTGTTCATCTACGAACAATCTAAACAATATTTATTTTTTTATACACAAATTTGATTTTTTTTATTAAGCAATATAGACTGTTAGTCAATAAAATAATATTGTTATTTTTTTTTTTTTTTTTGATTCCGTTACAACTAAAAATCAATTATCGTTTGGTAGAGCAAAGTGAGAAATTAACTTATAAAGTTTAACTTGAATCAACCGAAAAATGTAGTTCGAAATAAATTCATCAGAGTACGACGAAGACAAATTTTATCAAATTACAAAACCTCTTTTCTTGTCACAGAACGACGAGTAGCGATAGACGATTTGCTCGGCTAATTGAATCACTGACCATCCCATGACGGGGAAAAACGACCGTAATAATTTTTGCTCGTAGGGCTGTAGTGAATAGGTCCTGGTGACTAAGTTTCACTAACTGTATTATAATATATAGTGGTATAGAACTCGCTGTAGTCTTTTTGAAGTCTTCTCAATTCACGTTAAAATTATTTCAAAAGTTTCGTCATCGTTCTTGATATCTTTGAACTATATTTAATATGATTTTCCGTTTATTTATCGATCAATTGCCACAAAGATAAAGATACGTTTGTAGAAATGATTTCAACACACACACACACACACATATATATATATATATATTATATACATAAATATATACAATATGCTTGTCATATTCTTATTAATTTTCATAAAAGATCGATATTTACTGCGAAACCCAGTTATAATCACCACAGTATCTAAAATTAAAATTAACTAACACAATATTATTTTCATTAAGTATTTTGAAAACAACTGTATTGAGTTAAAATATACATAAATAAATATTATTAATTAAATTCAACACACATATTTAAAATTTTTTTTTATTATTATACCTATTTCTTATTTCCAAGTGCTTTATTATTAGGTAGGTTATCAAAATAAAATATATACATTTCATAAAAATTATATTTGTATAATTCGCTGACTAATCCAACAAATCAAATGAACAAAAGTATCCTATAAAGAACACTGATTTTAAATCGGATGGCATTTTTTTTAAAATATAATTATGGCAGTTATTGATTGAAGTTTTTTCTATCTATTTATACTTCGATTAATTAATATAGTATGTTTTGATAAACTGCTGATATAATCGGTTTTTCTGTTAGAGCCGATTAATATGTATAAGTATAACCCCTGTTTATATCAAAAGAACATAACAAATCAAAATTTACTCAACAATAATTATTTAATTCAGTTTATTAACATTGCATTTAGTACATAATATAGTGAATCATTTTCACTAAAAATTGTTTTACAGTATTTAACTAGAATGCTATATTATAACGAAAATTAAACAAAACAACAACGTGTTATTAGTTTATTATAATATCACGTATACTGGGTAATGCTAATACTATAGTATCTATGTATAGACTATATATTATTTTATATAAATATACACGTGTTTGAATTGATTAAAGGTCTTATATAATTCTGTTCTATTTAATTTTAAACCAATGTTCAAATAAAAATAGCATCACATTGAGTAGATTTTTTTATTTGTGCCTATTGTCTAATGAAATAATGCAAGTGAAATATTTATACATAAATCATTAGTTTCTAGTGGACGTAATATTTTCATACTAATATTAAAACTAGTAACTTTTAAATAAAATAGTATTATATGTGTAAATTGTATGCATAATAATACGAGTAGTACTATGATGTGTAATAACACGGTTAAAAATGTGTAAGTACCTGCTTGTTATATATTTTGCCAGATGGAACGAAAAGTTTAAAAAAACTTTGTAAAAGTAAATTTATCGCTTTCAAAAGTCTTTTTTTGCCCTTATTTGAATTGTATACAGATTGTGCTTTTATATGATTACTAATTAAATATAGCTGCTAAAATTTTCAAATGTGTTATATTTCCTTTCCAAGTAACCTCCATGTTTTTTATACTACTTTAAACAAATTTTATTGACCTAAATTACGTATTATGGAAGAGTTTCCGGAATATAGTTAATGTATAGTAGCA
Source organism: Melanaphis sacchari (assembly GCF_002803265.2). Classification (NCBI taxonomy): domain Eukaryota; kingdom Metazoa; phylum Arthropoda; class Insecta; order Hemiptera; family Aphididae; genus Melanaphis; species Melanaphis sacchari. Next base: position 1,694,545 of record NW_020271371.1, read on the forward strand.
ATTTACGTTTACAGAAGAAATATATAAAAATGAACCATTTTAATTGCCTCTAGACGAGAAAAGATTATAATGATATCAAGACAGGTTTTTAAATTAATTTGCCGGGGAAAGAGTAATAGTACCTATAATGGTTGCATAAATAGTGGTCATAAATTACAATTTATTTCAATGTAATAAAAACAAAAAAATACCCCACACTGTCGCTTTGTTATATAATAGGTTTTGATTAAATTTTTTCACTGTAATAGATATGTTAAATTTGAATTTGTTAATAAATAATTCGGCATGTTTAAAAACAGTAAATCATATCTTGGGCTCAAAAGTAAAAAATAAAAGGTATTTAATTTAAAAAAAATAATAATAAGGTCATCCAAACCCGATAAAATCAATTATTAAAAATTACTATTTCGTATTCATTTTATCAACTTTACGAAAATGATAAGAAAATATAATCAATTGATTATTTTAAATTTATCAATAAAGTCAAGATTTCTATGAATAATAGCATGTACAATTTGCTCCATTAGTTGTGAAATTCAACACGGATTCTTTATTACTTTGTCAAGTAACCACATATTATAATATACAGATGTACACACAAATTACACATATAATTATGTATATTTTGTACACATATTATTATACCGTACAGGTGTACTCCACGACGGTAAATGAAATGATATATTATATTTAATCCAATTTTCCAATAGTACCTAAATTATGATAAATCGTATATGTAAACATTATTTACGGTATACATAACATGTTTTTATATTAAATTGATTTTTTTCAATAATGTATGCATCTCCTGTTTACGTGATATAGGTATAACAAATAAATATAAAACGTATAGACACAATAATACGATCGTATTAAATGGTATTTTTTCTTGATTAAATTGAATTTTGTTGTATATACATAATAGTATATTATATTTAAAATATTATTCGCAATGAGTCCAACTGTTTTAACTTCTTACTAATGTTCAAAAATTCAGTATACTAAAAGACGATACTGCAAGTCACTTTAATATTACAATTGGTTATTGTGAATATGTTTATTTTCATTCTTCTTCTCCGTACCCGTCAAACGATACAATTTGTTCACAAAAAAAAAAAAAAATTTCAGTAAGGTCAACGAAACAATATATATAAACAATAGTTTTTTGATGCGAAATATCATTAAACAAGATATCGTTACGAACTCATAAATTAAATATTCAATGTTTTATTTTATTTCAACATTTTTTTTTCTAATAAAAATAACAGTTGTAAACAAACGGAAGTGTGAAGTAAGTATTGTATTTTAGATTATATTCGTACGTAATATTTTGTGGCTTTTAGCCAAATAGCCGATTTGTTAAACCAATGATTCCCAATTTTTTTTTTACTTAACGCTTCTTTTAAATTTTCAAAAATGTTGCACCCTCTCCCACCGGGACAAATTAAAAAAAGCTGTAGTTTCATTTTTATAATTTTTATATACAATTTTTATTTTTGTATACTAAATTATTAAATCTACTAAAATTATAAATTATATAAATATAATATAAAATTGGCTATTAAAGAATTACAAAAAAATACTTTAGACTAGTAATTACTTTGAGGTCAATAATTTCCTGTCGATAAAATTATATCTGATTTCAAAGGATGTCAGCATCAATTTTAAATCTTCCTTATCAGATATGTCCAACCGATTACTTGATTTTGATATAAATTGTTGAACTGAATGAAAATCACAGAAGAATCCCCCCCCCCCCCCAAAAGTAAAACATCCCTTCCATAAAAACTAAAAAATCACACAAGAGGGTGGTATCACTCACGTATGGAATCACTGCGTCAAACATTTATATAATATATATAAGTATATACAATAAAACTTCCTTAGTTTCGACACTTTTTTCTTTTTCTCGGACACGAGAAGTGTCATTTGAAAATTTTATTTTTTTTTTAATGCAAAATACCCAATATTTATTTTATTTTTATTTTTATTATTTCTTTAAAAATAAATAGTACTTATTAAACAAGTTTGTATTTTTTATAGTTTGAAAAACTACATTATATTATATATATATATATAAATTTACTTTATAGTTTATACTCTAGTCACTCTATTTAGTTCTTAATTTGTTGTCAGATCAGCTGTTTTATTTACTAACTATAAATTAAAATATACATACTTGATTTTGGAACACTTGGTCTTATGAAAGTCGGACTAGCGAGGTCTTACTGTAAAGACAGTTTTTTTATATGTCTTCGACGAGTTCGACGATTCCAATACAAAACTTTAATAGTAAACGGTACTAAAAAAAACAGCAAAATAAGATTATTCCAGGTGAATGACTTTCAAGTTTTTGCTTTTCAAAGTCTTAAGTCCCACGATAATTTAAATTTATTAGTCCACTAATCTGAAACCAATTAAACTGGAATAATGTAAAAAAGAAGAAAAACTAAATTTGGAAAATATTTTAAAACTCTTAAATTGGGTTACAAACATATAAATATATTAATATTTATTTATTTAGAATATATACGGACTAATGTCCAATTATAATGCATGATGTACATAAAAATTACATTACCTATTAAGTTTAAAGTTATACACAATAAAATATTTTTAAATTCAAGATAAAAAATATAAGTATACACATAAATAAAAACATTAATTTATATAATCAAAATTAACAGTATTATCTGCGTTCATCAAAATATTTATGGGATTATTTAAAATGTATTATTTATTACAAGTGATTGGATAAAATGGCATACAATTTTATTTATATTAAGGTTATTTATTCCAATATTTATTAGAAACAATATTTTTAGATAGTCTATGATACTAGTTAACAGCTTGTGTAAATATTTTGAAAATAAAACTAAAAGACGTTTATAAAGTTGAGTAATATTAAGAAAGTTTAAAACGATATCATATGAAGTATAGGGTAGTCTATGAATATTAAATTTAAAAAAAATAAATCGTAAAAACTATTATAGGTTGAGTCTAGCATATTATTCTATTTTAATTAACTATGTAACCAGACTAAAAGGGAATACTCTAGGTTGAAACAAACTAGGAAGCAACTTAGTATTTTCAGAGAAATAGGAATTGAAAATAAATACAAGTACGCTTGTATAAATTACGCATGGATATATTTTGATTATTTCTAAGCGTAGAGAAAAGATAAATTTGGTATTAAAAATTATCGTTAAATCTTTAAATACAGAGATGAAAACATTTTGAAGTAAGAAATATAGTATTGAAATTTAATTGGATTTTTAATTAGATAATAATACAGAAACTTACATTTATAAATATTTATAAAGATAAATTATTTAAATAACACCATATTTATTTTGTAAGTTATCAACATCAGATTTTAAGTTAATCGCATCTTGTTCGGTTTTTGTAATTTTTATTAATTTAGCATCGTCATAAAGAAAATAACTTCGAGGTACTTAATAGAATAGAGATTATATTAAATAATTTTATTAAAAAGTAAAGTGAACAGTTAGTGACGTTGAGGAACAAGAGTGAGGATATATAATTGGATAGATTTGAAATTAAGGAGTTTAACAATTTGTGTAAGATCAGAAAAAAAAAAACTGTAACCAAATAAGTAAGAAGCCAGAAAAACTCAAATATAGTAATTTCTAAACAAATTTAGGTGACATTAAATTTGTTTATTTTTAAGAAAAAAGAGTAGTTTTTGATAATTTTGATATAATTAATTGGAAAAATAGCTTGAGAATAATACATTTTTTAGAAATAGGGTAATAATTAAAGATCAATGTTGGATTTTCATTTTTAAAAATAGGAGAAATAAATGATTTTTTCTTTTATACCTTTCTAATATCTTCTAGTACTTTTCTTGAAACAATAATGGAGATTTTATTTAATGTTTGTTTAAAAATAAATCTTTAATTATATAGAAAGATATGTATCTGTCGTTTGAACCAATAACAGTATTAGAGTTGAAAAAGGAAATCACGTTAAAGATATCTAGTTCGGTGAAATCAAGAGAATTTTAACTTAACATAGAATCACGTATGATTTAGGTTTATGATGTTAATGTTTAAATGAAAAATATTAGATTGTTGACGATTACAGACGGAGTAAGAAAAGTATTTTCCAAAATAATTAATAATATTGGTACTATTGTTTGCGATACTTTAATTCAGAATAAATAGGTTACAGTAACAATAATATCAATTACATCATATAGGATAGAGTAAAGTTTGTCGAATATGTCATCAACATTTTAATTATCATAATCAATAGAAGAGTAGAGAGTAATGGACAAATTTTATGATTTTTTTATAATAAAATTACAGTTAGAAAAGTCGTAAATAAAATTATAAATGGGTAAAATAATAAGTTGTTCATGGTTTAATAATATATATAATGTCGATCGGTAATAATGGGTCCGATTCATTGAAGATAAGAATGAGAAAATTAAATAAAGCTACATCTAGAATAACATAGTCATGTTTTTATACTAAGTTAAATTAAAATAAACTGAGCTACGATAACATACTGGTAAACAAGAACCAATTTAAGAATAGCAATTGAGCGGAGAGAAATAAAGAGACCAATTTAGAGATGGTAGATTAAAATCACCTAAAACAATATAATTTGATTTAAGATTTGACTGATATAGTTCATTCAATGTAGAAAAATAGTTTTTTTTATAAAGTAATAGTTAAAAATTGTGGAATATAAAAGCAATCAAGTATAAAAATATTATTACTTAAACTTAGTTTAACAAAAACATGTTTGATACATTTAACAGGGACACTTATAATTTTAATTTTCAAATAAAATTTAATAGCAATTCGAAATCCGATATAGAAAGGAAAACCAAGGTTTATATAAAGCAATAATATCAAAAAATGATGCGTTAAAACTTAAAAGGCATGATAAGAATATTTATTTTTGAGATTTTACTTCTAACATTTGGATAGTATAATTGTAAGCCTTTATTGTATTTTATTGATAAATTAGGTTCATAATTTGAACGCTGAACATTAATTTCTTTACAGAGAAAATATTTACGTTTTTTTGTCACTAGTGATGCTTACTTCATCAAAAGTTTGGTTCGATTTTAATGACGAGATATACCTAAAATCTTGAAATTGTCAGAAGCTGTACTTGATTTAGTTTTTAAAAGATGGATTCTTCCTTTTGACTTCCCTAATTTGTGAACTATAATCGATTTTATGCCAATATTTATTTTAAAAAAAATAATATTTACAGTTTATGTATCTAAGCTATTAGTATCGTCAAGTATTTCGGATAAATTAAATAAGATAATATTTTTAGAACGAGCTTAACGATCAATGTAATCGGAAGAAGAATCTTCATTGAAAATAAATTGATTTGTTTCAACAGAATCAAGTCGTTTTGTTCAAATATTTAAATTATTACGGAGTAGATTATTTTCTTCTTTGCAAATAGAAATTGTACAAATAGTTCAGTTAATTTCTTTTTCTAAATCAGCTTAATAATTTCTTGTTTTGTTTGAGGTCAATAATTTTAGAATATCCAAAAAAATGGTGACTCTATTTTTTTAGAATCAAATTAATATTAGATAAATTTGTAGAGGTCTGAGTTGATGGGCTTAATTATTGGGAGTAAAATAGAGTAATTTATCTTTGAATTTTCTTGAACAATTTTTATACAACCAGTTTAGTGCTTTTAAGCAGTCAGAATTTTCTTGTTCAATTAATATATATTTTAAATGGAATAAACTATTACACAAGACATAAAAATAGAATCGGTTTTACCACGTTTTAGAGAGAACACACAAATAACACACTAAGCCATAATATATTATCGAGATTAGAGAGCGATAACAACAAACAAATGTGTGCATAGAACGAAAGCTATATAAAAACTGTTTTTACTGTTATTAGTTATTACATACATTGGTTATAGAATAGACTATTCTATAATTGATGTTACATATAACTACGAGTACTATATTTATATATATATATAGTTTTTAGAGTATATTACGCAGTGTGTAAATTAAAATATATTATATATGGTCCACCCTTGACTTCGAGTTGGAGTATTATAAATATACTAACTCACGATAACATAGAATGTATTATTTAATTTTAGTACGTTATTCATAGTTGGGAAATTATGTAAAATCACGCTGCTCTATATCTATAGAACTATTATAAGTATAACTCTATAGTTTCATTGTGCTTATTATACATATTATATATATATATATATATCAATGTCCACCAATGTTTATAGAGATCATAGACCTTATACTCATAGACGGAGCTTGCTAGTAGTTCCCGCAGTGAGAATAGGGTGCGCTGCACATGTTGTTGAACACTTCTGCGCATGCTCAATCAACAAACCAGGTTGTGTAGCCTCTTATTTACTGCACGGACTAAGATATACTAGGTATATCTTAGTCCGTGATTTACTGTTTGGTGTTTACATTATGCTGTGTAGCTGATATGCTAACTCAAATTTCAAATTCAGACACCACAAAACAAATTATATGGTAAGTGTTAATAACAATGTTTTTGATCTCAAGGAATGGCATCACTGTTGGCAAGCTAGAAATGACCGCACCACCCACCCGCATCCCACCTGGATGCTCCGTCTATGAGTATAAGGTCTATGGGTCTATGATAGAGATTAATTTCATAGGTAGTAATTTTATATTTTTAATAAATCAAAATTATAGGTGATGGATATGTGGTTGATGTAACTTGTAAGAATAATTCAGACGTTTAATGAATACATTTATACCGATTTCTTTGATTCAAAATAATAATAATAAAAATAATGATATTTATATTCTTATTAACCTGTTTAAGATCAATAATATTTATTTTTTCTATTGTAAAATACAGTTTTCATTTTACTTTTAAGTATATACTCAATTTGAAATCGGTATGGGCATTCAGTTTTGAGAACTTACAATATAACGATGAAGACTGCCTATTGTAACATTGGTCTTAAGACAAAAATGTTATTTCACTTCTGTGAATGGAACCGGTGATAAAGTTTCAAGATTCATGAAAACATTCTTTCACGTATAATACTATTATATAAAGCAGGTAAGCGAACCCCTGGGTATCCCGTAAAGGAAAAACTAAAACTAAAAGAAAAAAAAACGACATTTGGAAGTTTTGATAAAACTTTGTCGGTTGTAGTGTAGGCAAAAGCTATTGAATCTAATATTTATGGTGATTTCGATATTTTTCCCGCACACTCGATTATAATATACACGCCCGAATACCATTCAAAGGTTTACCTCGGTTACACGCGCGTTTCATATGGAACATGTTTTCACGTACTAAACGCGCGACTTGAATTGCAAATTAATCGACTTTGCACCACACAATAATGATAATGATGTATACGCACGCATGCACATAATATTATATTATGTAATGCAGTCGTCATTCGTCATACTATGTATAAATAAGTTGTATAAACACCCTACACTATACACTAGGTAGTAGGTTATTGAATTTTGCAGGATGGATATTTATCGAATTCATTTTTGAATAATAATAAGATCATGTACAGTCTCCGACGAAGTTTTGAATGATACAGTTATTTTTGAACACATTTTTTGTTCCAAAAACAAATTCCTTACTCGAAAAACGCAGTATTTTTATTTTACAGTTATACATGATGAAAGAACGTTAACCATGACGTTTTGTATTATTGTTTAGTTATTAGTTGCATCATGATAAAAATTATATTAATTATAAGATTGGAATTCTATTAAATTTTGATTTTGGACTTGGTAGGTATGTGATATTTTTAATCAGTACACGTATCTGACAAGTTTATGGATACATTTGGACTCCTTTTAATTTCACTTAGAAGCTCTATTTCATTATATGAAAAGATGAAAAATTTAACATGTGTTTTTGATAATTATTTTTTAATAAGTAAAATTTTTAATTTTGTAATAAATTTATGACTTAAAATGATTTGAAAGGATATGTGGAATAACTTAATCGTAGTTGCATTTTACCATACACTGCTTTTGTGTGTTTATTTTGTTATCATTATTTTTTATTTTTATTTTAATAATACATTAACATTCATCACACACATTCTTACAAACAAATCTATAAAAAGACTTTTGTAAAAATGTATTATTAAATTAAAACTACAGTTTTCTAATAACATTATATCATTTATATCACGTACAAATCATAGTTTTTAAAAGCCTGGGATCAAATCAAAGTTCTGTTTTTAAAGTATGATCTTTATGTTCAGTGTACTGTAATATTACATTAATTTATTAAACATTCTAATCACGATTCATGTTCATTTTCAATGAACTTTTAGGTTAATTTGAATACATATTAAATTAAAACAAGTGTACCAGATGCAATAGATACACGATAATTAGATTATAGTTATAAAATAATAGACATGATTACGTTATTCATAATTTAAAGAAAAATAATGTGCAATATTGGTTAGGTAACGTAGATAAATACATAAACGTAAGTGTGTAATATAATTAGTAATTACCAGATGACAATTATTAAATAATACACGGAAACCACCGTTGTGTTGTAAGTATATAGGTTATCACTTATTAATATGGTAAAACTTCTATTAATGGTTACATTTATGTAGCGGTCATTTTTTTTTTTTTTTTTTTTTGGTCCCGTCAAGTGTTATGGAAAAAATCCATTAATAAATCTATATAGCAGGCACTTAAAATAACGATCGAAATACAAGATAAAATAATAAAAAATATGTACATATAAGAAATTTGAAGTGTGTGGCTTACCCGAATTATTTATGGTAGTTTATAGTTATCTTATCGAACTTTTACGATAACGCTTTAAACACGGTGGGTCTGAGTATTATGTTATGTTTCATTAGTTTCCAGTACTAGTTAAAAACGTTTTGAAGTGCGTGTTTATGATGGCGTCCAAACCAAAAACCTAAATGTAGCAGAAAAATCAAACTCTTAGAGTGTTATGAAAAAGAAAATGTGATTACGCGTGCTCTCGTAGATACATTTGAAATAGGGAGAACTTAAGTCACGGATTTAATAAAAATTAAAGATAACATTTTAAAATCATGAAAATCTGATTGTAGTGATGAAATTAATACTATACAATTTAAAAAAAACTAAATCAGTTAACAAAATTGTGTACGAATGATTTTGTGCTGCATGTGCTAAAACTATTCTAATCAGTGGAACAATAAAAGTCAATAAAAAGTCTTTACATGTAAGTCAAGAACTCGAGATCGAAAATTTTAAAGCAACAAATTACTTGATAAATTTAAAGTTCGGAACAAGATTTATTTTAAATTTTTTTGTGTGAGAGTAAATTGGTTAATACAGAAACAGTGAACGAATGGCGTATACAAGTAAAACAACTAATTTATTTTTATATGCCTTGAAATATTTTTAATGCCAATGAAACATAATTGTTTTATAAAGTTTTACTTAATATAACGATTAGTTTTAAAAATGAAAGTTTTAATTCTGGGAAAAAGTTTAAAGAGAGATTGACGGTCATATTATGCGTTAACTTAATTGGTGAATTTGAAAACTTCTAATAATAGGCAAGTTTAAATAACCCAAAAACTTAGTTCTTTTAAAAATGTCTTATAAAACGTCTTCACATACACTAAGAGGCAAATAAAAAAACATGAATGACGTAAAATATTATATCCGAGTTGTAAGTGAAGTTTAATGAAAAAATGAAAAAAAAAATCTTACATTTATTTTGTTTTTGTGTAATGTGACATCACATCCTGATTTATAGTTATAAATTATAAATTTAGTATTTTTAGCACCAAATACAAAGTCACCCTATCAGCTTCTAGATTAAGGTAGAATACAACATTTTTAAGTTATTTACCAACATATTATACTTAGGAGTATATTATCACTGATCTATCATCAGAAGTAAAAAATGCCGGTGATTTTGCAAAATTTATAACTGTTTTAAACATTGATGTAGATTAAACAGCCAGTAATTCAAATTTTAGCTGGTTGTCTTAAATATTTTAAAAATAAATTTCCATCATGGAAAGTTTGCACAAAGTGTTAGATAACATTAGATTTCGAAAATGAAATGATTGTTGCTAAAAAATAAGTTAATAGATTGCCAACTCATATACAAGGTGAAGACATTTTTTTGATCGACCAAAATCTAAATACTGAAGAAGTTATTAACGGTATCAAGTCATTCGTTACCAGTAATAATGAAGAAATCGAGGAACCTAGAGAAACTGAAGAATCTAAGTTAAAATGTCAAATTATTCAGAGATCGTTAATTAAATAAAACAATTAACTGTTTTTACTTTTCAAAACGGTGATGTAGATGGTTTTAATTTATTAATACGTACAACAGTAAAAAATGTCGAAAAAATTTGTTTAAGTTATAAAAATTTGAAATAAACTAATATTTCTCAATATTTTTATTTTAATATATGTATATTCATAATTAAGGCTCTGAAGTTATTGTATTGGTATATTTTTTTTGGATTATTAATCTATTGGTAAGTATGATTGAAATTAATTTCACATTACAATGAAAAAAAATATTATAAATGTATAGCGTATATTTTTGTATAATGTTGATTTTGTAGTTTTCTTCAATGTCACCATTTATTTAGAGCTTATTTGATGATTAATAATATATTTATAATAGCATTTGAAAATTTGACAATAAAAATAATAAACATTTTATAATGTTTATTTTATTTGAGAGTTTTTACTAGGTGTATTATTGTATTTTCTTTTTTAAATTCCTAGTTGACATACAATTTCTCGTTTGTATTAATAAATATTTTGCACAAATTATAAAATATTTTTATTTATGATTCATGTGAGTAGAAAAACATCTCTATAGAACAGCCACATCTAAACGGTGGTCTTTACTTCCGGTCTCTTCAGTAACCGTAACATGGAAGTTTTACTGTAATATCAACTTTATAGAGATATAAAAATGTTAAAAATATTAAAAAAATCATGGTTAAATTATGCGCATTTATTTATTTTTGACTAAGTATTAAGTATTAAGCATTTTATACAAATTAAATGCGTCATAGCATCATACTAGTATAATTTTCATAATGTATTACACGGGTTTTTATGGAATGTTATTTAAGTAGATCATATTATTTATTTTATTATATTCAACATTAATTGCTACAATTTCATAAGTTGACTTGATTTTATATACCTAGCTTAGAAAATTCAAAATTAATTAATATTACCTAAATAATAATATATAATCAGGTTGAAAAAATAATTAATTTATGTCACTTTTTTAATTCGTATTAATTATTATCATAGTTTTTAAGTTTTAATATTTATATAATATAATACTAGAATTACATATAAATTTAACTGTATTAAACACGCATAATTAGCACCACAGTTTGGTTTCAAACTTTTAGCATTATATAAAAAAAAAAATATTGAAAGTGATACAAATATGACGTCAATAATAATATTTCACTTGTTGATAAATTTATTACAATATTAAAAATTAAAGAACAATTAAATTAAACGTCTATTTTCAGAACTAAGGTTGTGCCGTTTATCCTTGACAATCTTCCAATCGCATAAAATGTACACTTGTAATCTTTTTCAGGAAATTAAACATATATTTTCAAATGAATTTTGCTATAAATATAATAAATATTATACACTTCCAGCATTTTTCGAAAAACTCAAGATCAAATTTCATTATTAAACAATATCTAAGTTCTCGAGTATCTATATTATACAAATATTATGTATGTAACTATAGAATATTACATAACTGAATAACAAATGTAAACAATTCGTTATGCATTGCTCCATTTATTTGAATTATTCACATCTATACAGTTATTAAAATTGCAAAAATGAAAATAATATACACATAGACTACCTTTAATATTAAACATAAGACGAATCGTAACAATCAAATCGACGTAAACTGTATGATTAATGATTAGTTTGTGTAAATATATTATAAATATTTATATAATTATATTATTAACGATTGTAAATTTTTTAAAATTTTATTTTATGTTCACTAAAATTAATGTAATTTCGATGTATGGTACTATCATTTCCAGCACAGCCTTGTAGCTTTGGATAAAATCCAACACCGTTATAATTATTGTCCATGAACGTTTATTTATATTGCATTTAAGTGTAGATAGAAAAAACAAACATTATTAATATTATTAATATAGATTATCCAGATTATGCTTCGAAATAAGTCCAGCTTGACGTACACTAGCTATATTATAACCATGGTTCGGTTAAATACAGCATTGGACGAGACCCACAAAGAGTGAAGGACGATCTATTTTAGTATCTTGACATCGTTACTGAAATTGTTTTAACGGCCGAATTAAATTTCCAATAAACTTAACGATGTCGTTAATACCTACTTCTGATGTGATATTCTTCTATAGCCTAGCTCTTAAATCAATAAACATCTCGATACTGTTGATATATATATTTTAATGCCTTCCATACGATTTCGATATTTTCTCGATTCCACTACTATGAAATCAGATAAAGAATCGATTTTATTCATTATTCTGATAATTTAAAAAAATAATAATATATAAAACAATTTTTATTTTAATTGTGTTTTTAATGTAAATTTAAGGTGTAGAAATGAGAATATAATATTATAATTTAAATAATCAGATATTAAATAGTATGTAAAATATAAGTAAGAATACTTATTTATTTTCGAGTTTTACTAATTAGTATTAGTGACACTTACAAAAACAGATTTTAAATTCAATGAGATTATTTTTGTCAAATGTTTTTAAGAATACATTCATTATTTAAAAAAATACATTTAGCGAATTTTTATGATATTGTAGGATTATATTATATAAGTTATATCAAAGATTTAGATTTCATGTTTAAGAACTATTCAGCATTGATACTTCAAGTGATATACATCCGGCTTACACAATCGGTATATATTATAATTTGTATATCATGAATTAATTTGAGATACACTTTTTTACTCATTTTTATCAACTTTTTATTCAGACATTAACATTTATTAGTTTTAAATGTTAATAAATCATAGTGATAATGATAAACCGATATATATATATATACATATATGCATAACCTATTTAGATAAATATTATAAATATCAGAGAACCATTAAGAACAAATAGTATTTCATAATTTTTATCTCGTATTTTAATAGAATTATTTTTATCGGTTCGAAAAATCTAATAGCACTGATAAAAGATACATTGTGCCGTGCATGACTTTTTCGTATTAATAAGTTCTAATAAAATAATATCCAGAGTTTGTACTTAAAATGACCAGGTGACTACAATAAAATGGAGAACCTGTAAATTTTAATATAACAACCATAATGATTGTTAATGAGGTACTTATTTTTGTATTATTTGTATCTATAGACTATAACCTATATGGTTTACCGTTTATAGTGTGAAAAGTATATTTGTATCAGTGTAAAGTATACGTTAATCTACCAAAATAATGTTTTTGGTCATGATGAATAAGTACGCCCTCATTTTTAGTGAAATGAAATGACACAGATCTTTTCCAAAAACGGAACATTCTGAGTTGTTTAGGGACAGCGGGACACAACACTCGAAAGCGGGATATATGGCCACGTTAGTTATAATGTCTTTAATCAATTTTCCAACCGATTCGAACTCGCCGTTTCTACCCTTGCAAATGTATAAACATAGCTCTTCATTTAGCTTACCTAATTAAAATATTTGTATTGTATATATTACTCATTCTATGCTCTATACGTTTTAAAAAATAGTATATGGAGAACACTATACACCGCTATTGAAATAATAATAAAATTATAAAAACAAATCCTTTGATGTAAACGCGACGAAAAGCCGACGATGAGTCATAATGAAAACGGATTTAACAGTTCCTGCATTTCACGTAATGTGTGGCTCATATCAAAACTGTTATTATATTTATTATGTGTTATGTGTACGTGCTCTTAATGCACTGAAAACAGTGAACGGATATTCGTCACTCGTCACGTCAAACAAATGACAAGAAAGGCATGGTTAGGAAATCTTGTATATATGGATATTAAACCGAATAATACACACTCTCTCGGTCCGAATGGTTCGAGGGATAATCGGGTTATTCGCATATTCAGTACAAATCCATGTCAGTCGTAAACACGATAACAATATTACAGCAATACAATTCTGTACACGATTTTAACTTTTAAGTACATTTTTCGTTAAAATTTCGCCACTCTTGTTTTGTTTTGCGAATTTAAATAATCAAACATTACGAGACGAAATTATTATGATGATAACCGCCGCGATTGTTATGTCACGAGTTTATCATAAAAGACGCGTGTATCGCGTGGTAATAAAAAACGATAATCTCTGAAATGCAATTAATACTTATGTAGCGTTTGGAAAAACCTAAATATCCACTAATAAACTACAAATAGTTTTATTTATAAATATAATATATTATGTATTCTATGTCTTCCTTAAATATTTTTTTCACCCAATAATAGTCAATATAGTCAATAGTTCGTATATTTTATTCGAATTGTATTCAAGTATATCGTTTTATAATTAAGACCTTTATCCTAGCACCGCAGAAATATAAAATTATCCAGTAAACTTTGTTGTAAAATTCATAATACTAAAATCTTCGATCGAGCTGGATGAACGTACCTATGTGATACCATTTTATGCTATCATGAAAATATTATTATGCGTTCACTGTTTATTTGCTTAATTGACCAGCGTGGTACCGTCACTCGTGGTCAGATTATAAATTTACAACCCATTCATGACTTTCATATGCATATTCTTACAATATATTATAATGTATAAGTATCAAAATCGAATAATAGTTTGACAGATTTAAGTATATATATTATATATAAAAATGCTTTCTGGTAGACGAAGCGTGGTTATAGTGAGATTTATCCTTCTCGTTTATCACCTCATTACTATGGCATTCTTCGCTTTGTCCCATATATTATATGATCGTATTTTTCATCTTATATATAACACTATAATATATCATTGTCCAGCAATTTTATTCACTTAAATTAACTTTATATTTTCAGAAGAACTACAGTTCTTATTGATCTATTGTGTGTTGAACACAGCCATCTAACTGGCTCTTTATAGATAACATTATGTGGACGATATGGCCAACTCTATGTACAAAAGATGAAGGCTTTTTTTAAGTAATTTTTTTTCTTCCTAATGTAACCATGTCGGATGTCCACAGCTTAGAACATATTTGTTAATAGTGAAATTAGCTCCACATTTAGATTCTTAAAGTTCTTAAATAATGGTATAAGATTTTTTTTAACGAAAACAAAATTGAACTTAATGCAGTATTTTATTATTTTTTTTTTTTTTTTGAACACTTCGAAGTGGGGGGGGGAGGCAAAATCTTCACGAATAAAACGAAAACGTAGATAATGACTATAAAAAACGCAGTCGTTCAATTATATGGTTTTCGTGATTTTTAAGTTTTAGGAATCATTTTTGGTCTCTTTAAGAATTTGTTTCATCACAATGCTAAAAACTAGTTTATTCATTATAAATATATATACCTAAAAGTTATCTTCTTTAGAGACGCAATTTAATCTCTTTGACGAGCCTATCTTTCTTTACGGACTACATTAACAACCAACTCATCTCAATCATAATTATCAAGACCACAAATCACGTCGTTTGTAAAATAAATGTATATAGTCAAGCAGCAGAGAGTGATTATGTACACACATTTATATATATATATATACAGTAAACGAGATTTGTCAACCTTTACCCATCCTGGTAACAGATTAATAAAACGGTTCGTAACTTCATGAGTAATCAATTAGTCGATGTTATGATGATTCATTATACCTTCTTAGAATTGTAGGACTGATTCATTTAATTGTTATTAATCTATTATTATTAATTTATCCTGAGGTCTGAACATATTTTGCCTAAAAGGAGGGTCCTGCATCAGCATCACTATACGACAGCATTTTAAACGTTTTAATACTTAAAGCGCCGTACATGAAATTTACTAGTAAACAAATAGTTATTCAATCTTTTGGATTAAAATAAACTGTAATAAAAATACCTTTCTAGATTTGTCATTATTCTATTTTTATATTGATCATTATTTGAAAATTATAAATTAGTATGACTGTGTGATTTTATTCACGTCTTTTGTCTAACACACTTCATATTTGTATAAATTCATTAAAAAAATTAAGTTTAAATTTAAATTTGATTAAAAAAAAAAAAAAAAATGCATGTTTTTAGTGTTTTTACAAATTGAAAAATCATTAAAAATTTGTAATTTTATAACGCAAAATATTATCAACTATTTTTTTTTAGTATTATTTAATATTTTTATAAATTGTATTGAGTTTTAGTAGAAATTCATAAGTATATTTTTTGAAATATACCGTAATTCCAAAATCCTTAATGAATCTTGAAAAATTTATTTTACGTGGTCATACATTTAAAAATATAATTCGTTGAATTATACGTTGAATGTTAATCGCATTTCAAGCGCAGTGTATTCGAGCTATTTTATAAATATAATATGCCTTGCCTGTGATATGACAATGTTATTGCTTTATTATGATAATCGTACAATATATTCGTCGATTCGAAGTTGATGTCGACGTGTGACAAGTCCTATAACAACGAGTGTTTTGTTATTTAATATACATTTTATATTTGATAAAAATATTATTTCATAGGTACCAATAATGTTAATTACTTAGTTATTTATTTCATTTTATTAATTCAATAAACATTTTTAATAGATTCCACCAATATAACATCAATAATTACTTCCGTGCAAGTACATAATACATTTATTTCAATTTTAAACTTTATTTTTTATTTTTAAGCAATAAAAATACTTTTTAATGAAATGCATTATTATTTTTTAGTCTTGTGACGTGTTAACTATAATTTATTTTCAGTGGTTCTGTGCAATTCTTGTGAATTCCCGTAATATTGTATTTCTGAAATTGATCATTCTTAAATATTACATAATTGTTTTAAGTAATAATAATTATAGTATTAGTATAAATGTGTATTTCTATTTATGCACAGAAGTACATAATTTTGATTGAGAAATATTTAAAGATTAAACACAAAGTTGTAACGATGGAGCACCCTAAGTATTTTATATAGCTATCTTTACAATTAATAATTATGCTAAAGTGCTTCCAGTAGATTACTACAATATGTGAACATTTAAGAATTATTAAAAATCAATAAAGCATTAAATTTCAAAATTTGTACTACTTTGCATGGAACAATTATTCCATAATAAATTGTTAATAAACCAAAAATTAAATAGTGTAATATTAATATATCGAATTTAATATTAAACGATTATACAATACAATAGTCAATATTGATATGAAAATAAAATAAGACGTATTAATGTTGAAAATCGTTATTTATGTTAATCAATTAATTTAATTAATTTAATTTGAGTTTTTTGAATTATCATGCTATAATTGAGTATATTTTATAAAAGAAAATCATTAAAATTTGGAATTTTAGACTTTTTCTATCAACGTTGTTAGAAGTACTGATATAATGATTTTTTTTCTGCATTTTGACGAGCTTATAACGTTTTTTTAAATATAAAAGTGATTTATTCATTGGTAGATGGTAAATAAGTACTACTCATTTTTATCATTTTCAAAACTTACTTTTTTTACGCATCTTTAGAATTAATTTTAAAGACATTATAAATATTAATAGAATAAACTACAATTATTTTTATGATAATTGACTATAGATGTCTAACGTTAACGTATACTTACGTTTGAAATATATATATATATATATATAAGTTCCATGTGTTTTGCACTATGATAGATTTATATATTTAGCTGATTATGTTCACCACTAGATATTTTATAAATTGATTTCATAAATTTAATATCTAGAGTTCTTATGACATATTTAATGATGTCTTAATATAACATATATATTTTGTAATTTGATGATTTTAGTGCAAACTTTTGGATCAATACAATTTATTTAAATATTCATATCACAAATTAAAAATTGTTAAATTAAAAATAAACATTCATTTGAAATCTAAATTGAATAACAGTGTCAAAAAATTATGACTAAAAATATTAATATAACCATTTAAACGCCTGTATTTATTATATACGTAGTACTACATACATTGATCGTTTATAAAATACACCTATACATTATAAAATTATAATATTATGTTATGTGAAGAGTAGCCTAAGTATAAAAATAAACATTATATTTTATATGATATGAGATGTAACTAAATTTTAAGTAAGCAAATATTATAATTATAGTTACTATGATATATTTTATGATAAATTGTATAAATCAAATAAAACAAAAACTATGAAAAGTGCATTTTTTTTTTTTTTTTATATAAGTACATGAATATAAAAATACTTTTTTGCTTATATAATTAATAGTTTTTAGAGCATTAAAGGTCGACCAATAAATCAATAATATTAATGATAACTATAGATAATTATTTATAGTTTATTACAATTTATTTTTTTCACATTTTATAAAAACAAAATACTATTTATGTTACTTCAAATATTTAGTTATAATGCTTGTTATATTTTTTGCAGTTCAGAATTCAGGTTT
>NW_020271371.1:1713217-1739389 GCF_002803265.2 Melanaphis sacchari
GAATAAAAATGTATTCGAATAATTTTCACACATTATTATTATTGGAATAAAAATGTATTCGAATAATTTTCACACATTATTATTCGAATAAAAAATTATTCAGATAATTTCCAAACGTTTTTATTCGAATAAAAAATTATTGGATAATTTCTAAACGTTATTATTCGAGTAATTTTCGTTAATTTTGTTTGGGTAACCATAGAGTTGGTAATTAAAAACAGGAAAATAGTTGGCATTGTATGTATTTTAAATTACATAATGATGAAAATATTATAAAGCAGTATATATAAATTAGATATAAATCTATAGAAAAAAGTAAAGAATTTGATATATTTTTTTTTAATAATAATTTAGTAATATTAAAATATGAAAATTATTTCATAATAATTACAACAATTATAAATAGTAGTAAATAGTAATAACAAAAATGTAAATAAATAATTTTTGCAAAAATGAAAATAAATAAATATAGCAAATTTTAAATTTCAATAAATAAAACTATTATTAAATTTTTAATAAATTATTAAAAAAATGAATTTAGTTTAATATATCACAGTATAATTAATGCTATTATTAACTAGAAGACTTATAAATTATAAACTTATTACCATTATATAATACATATTTTGTACTACCTAGTATAATTTTTATTCGAATAATAAGTTTGAAATTATCTGAATAATTTTTTATTCGAATAATAATGTGTGAAAATTATTCGAATAATTGTGAAAAAACCATTTGAATAATTTTTTATTCGAATAGTTATCTAGATAAAATGTTGCCCAACTCTGCCTATGTCTTTGTATAACATATACAATATAGATGCATACAGATATATTCATAAATATAGAAAACATTCCGATACAAACATTGGACATGCGGGTAAAGATCGTTTTTTCCGGTCGAATCTCATATAGTTTTTCAGTCATCTCTGAACTTTACTTTGAAGCAATGAACTGACGTGTGCTGATGATAAATTGTTCACCTGTCTATCGATTTCCCCGGGGACCCCGACTGTGACGAATTAAACACAATACCAGTCGGAGATACTGCGCTTATTTACATTGTTACATTGCATACACTATACACACATATAATACAACGATCGGACGAAAAAAATTAACCGCCCTTGTAGGTGTTGATTGTTTTTGGCTTTTTTCAATGTTTTTTTTGTTTTTTTTTTATTGTTGGTTCGTACAAACATTGAAGGTCTTGCAGTACTTGTAAAGCTGTAAATACGTGCGTACGCGTCACGTTTATAATCGCAAGTAACGAGCCAAAAAAAAACAAAAAAAAAAACATAACGATTTAATTAGTCTTCAGCAATTTAACTCTTGAGGATTCCGGTGGCAGGTTTGCCACACTGCATACTTAATAAGCTGGGGTTGCGATTTAAGCTCGCGCATAAGCTATACTCACCGCGCTCACTCCATTCCAGGGGTACAGCCACTTCTATCCCATTTATCTGCGTACATGACCGTATGTTTATGTCAAATGATAATTAATAACAGTTGGGCATCTGTTGATAAATATCCATTAAACAAATACATACATTTATACATATATAGGTTATATAATATGTATACGTATCGTGGATACTGGTTATTATATATATACATATATATATATATATATATGTATTATGGATATAGGTGCATGTACTGCAGGATGTCGAGTCGCTTCGTTTTCCCATGAGATGAATACAGTTTGGGAAATATGTAAACTTTGCTACTCATCCTGTAATATACGATTGTAGTCAGCATTGAATCGATGAAATTAGAACCAAATAATCCTGACGCATTAAAGTTTCGTCTTGGAACATGTAATATTTATGTTTATATATACAATATTATCGCTATGCTGTGTCTATATTAGTTAGGTTGTATATACGCAAATGTATAATTGTAAAAACTTTATAACAGAATAAACTTAATGTATTTTATCTGTACAATAATATAAAATTCATATTAATTATAGCTCTGTAGTATGAATGTATTGTTTTAATCATATTTTTGAAAAATAGATAAATTACGCTGAGGAATATTTAAAAACAATATACTAAATATTAAAATTATGAGAGTTTATAATAGTGACTAGAAGTGATTTTATGAAATAACCATGGATAAAATTTAAATAAATAAATTATAACAAGAAAAAAGTTGCTATTTTGAAAAAAGTTGGTGCTTATATTATTAGAAATTTCAAATTTATTACATCTACCGTGATTTACAGACATTCTGGTGAATGTGTTTAAAAAAACACGTTTCGACCTTTTTTAATCAATTGAATGTATTTTACTTTTGAATAGATAAACTGAATATTCTAAATATTCAAATAAACTGAGTATTTTATAATAAGTTTAATTTATAAACTATTTTACATTGGATATATAGCTGATAATTACTTATGCATTAAGAAAATGTTTATGATCTATATGGTGATGTAGCTTAAGAAACGCCAACATATTATATTCACAATATTAACAAGAGATTATTATCTGTATTAGAAAAGTAATAATAAATAATATATAATTCAATTTTGAACAATAAATGTTAGCCTTAAGAACTAAATAATATATTGTATCTTTTATTCCGTTATCGTTGAAAAAATGTATTCTGTGAATAGAATTTGTTATAAAGACGTACAATAATAAAAAGTTATTATCATAATATGTAAAAAGTTGATTTACTACAATCAATGTTACTATTAAACCATGTAGAATTCTTGTAAAGTGAGTACGACATATACTATAGTAGTATAGTATAATATTTTTGTATACAAATGATAGGCTGTGCATTAAGCTTAGTCATTTTAGAATTGTAATGAACTCGGCATAATTATAGTAAAGTTGCTTCAAAAACTTGTTTGGCCTGAATACATTCATAAATGTTTTCACTTTAGTTTATCTTTTAAAAACTTTTACACGACTCTACTGAGTCTTGTCTTTTATATTTTCTGTCGTTTCCATTGCGCTTAAAAAATAATACGAATTTTTAATCAATTTTTAAAACAAACTAATTTTATATAATATATACCAGATTTTTTTAACTTTTTTTCTTATATTATATACTTTTAAATAAATAAATAAATATAAATATATTTTTTTTTTTTTTTTGTCATTGGTAAAGTTTAATAATATTTTATTATGTGGCTTAATATAGATACTATTTTAAAGATTTTAAAAGGAATTTTTTGCACCACTATCACAAAATTGGATCACACTAAATCTGATTTGGTGATCTAAGAATGCTGGAAATATGGTAGAATTTATAGTATCCATTTCCAATTGACCTATTAAAACAAGATAGTTAAAGTATAACCATCACTGATATGATTTATTGATATGAGACGTTAAAACTTAAAACCATTAAAATATTAGTGTGAATTTATATAATATATACGAGTACATAATAGGTTTATCAATACATCAAATTTAATACGAATATATGACTTAGAAATGTTTGGTATTCTTGCCACGCTTTAAGTATATGTAAAATTTATTTAAAATGATTTATTATTCGATGTAAATAATACTGAATTTATTTTTCTAGAGCATTTAAAATCCCTTTCATGCTTGCCTGCAAATAGTTCAAATAGTTTTTCTACAACACAGAACCATTCTGGTAGTTAACTGGTTTACATCCTATAAAATTAAATGTGTTATTATTAGTTGAAATCAATAGATTTTATTTCCAGACAAAATAATAATAATAATAATAATAATAATAATGTAAATAGCATATCCAATAATAATTAAAAAAATTTAGAACCAATATAGGAAAACCACAAAAATGAATGGTATGCATTTGTTTTTTACCAGTATTGATTATACGAAACATACAATTATACGGAAACTTCAATAGAATAAAAAAATAATGATAGGTACATATATATATATATATATATATATATATTTAATCGATACAGAATAAAAATAAAATTCTAAATGCATTCTAGTGATAGTAATTGTAATTTATATGCTTTGTTTATTTGTAAAATATATGGCACATTTTATTAACGACATTTGGGTTATTGCTTAATTTTATGAAAAACTGTAAGATAATATGTGTTTAAAAATGGGTATTTTTCGTTTTCGTCAAAAATCAATAACGTATTTAGTTTTTTTAATAATACTATAGTATAACTTATATATTAGATCGGTTACAAGAAATATTTTTCAATTTTCATTTAATATATTACATTAAATGTTTCATTGTATCTTTTTTTTTTTGTACTTTATAGTTTGATTACAGATGTTATATTATTAAAATTAAAATATACATTTTATTTAAAAGTTTATTCTTAGTTTCACTCTGTTGAGACCATAATATTTTTTTGTATTTTTAGTATTGGTGAAAAATAGTGAATTGAATATATCTGAATATATTTCTTATAATTTTATGCTATATAATGTTGTTTGTGATTGAAATTCGATCTGTTGTGTGACCGAAAAATAACCATTCTCTGCTCACTCGGTTATTTTAAATCTCGTATAGTATCAAATTTACATTACCTTTATTATAATTGTAAGAATTTGTATATTTATTATTATTTTTTCACATTAATCTAAAACATTACTTCGGTAGCATTATAAGTTCTACATTAAATGAGATAAAAGTTGAAATGCAACTAACAAAAGCACACATTGTTTATAAATTCATCAGAATACTGTATTTATTTTACATATAATATTATAGACAAAGATTATAATTGGTTCAAAATTATTTAAAAATAAACTTTTGATTTGAAAATTAAAAATATTTATTATTTTTAATCAAATATAAAATTAATTTCTTTATTGATAATGTATACAAATTGCAAGAGTAAGGTAGCAGACGATGTTAAATTCTCATCTATTTTATAGATTTTGAATGGTAAATTTTGAAAAACTTTAAATTTTTTACTCTATATTATTGTGTAAGAAGTAATTGTCATATTAGCTGTACATTAGTGGTCATCAGACTTACAACTATCCGTTCGTAAATGCTACAATCTTTTGACCACCGGCGCCAAACTTGTTACACTTATCCAGAGATGAGTCCATCTTATATATTATAAATTATAATATATACTTGTCTGTCTGTTATATAAGTACACGTCGTTATTTGACGACACAACCGTGCAATTATTATTGTTATTATATGAGACCATTAGTTGACGTCATCGGGCCGGCTAGCGGAACAATAGCGGCAAGTTTACACTTTAAAATCTAAACGCTAATCACCAAACGTTTTAAATCGCCTCTACACTTTCACCACTAATCCACCACAGACCAGATGGTAAAAATGATGATTAATATCTTTCACGCCACGGCTGTGGTTCAATTTAGAAATATTATAACTCACTCAAAATGTCTACAATATTTATATTATTACAATTTTTCATACTACCAAATGCCTACATTTTTGTCTTGTGATGTAAAAATTGGTCAATAGTTCGACTATTTTAAAGTATGAAATCTTGAATTTAATTTTTAATTTTGAGAATAATACTTAGGGATATTGATTAATACGCATCACAATATATCAACTTATTTTTGACATAATTAGTCTCAGTAGTAAATTGCATTGGCTAGCTGGAGGTTTAGGGAATCTACTGACCCACCGTTAATTATTATAGTTAGTGAAATTGGACTATTACATTACAAAAGTTATAATGGCTTCATTATTACATTTTGTAATAAAATTAAAATATTTTGGAAATTTGATTGTAAATAATTAAATAATTTTGTCGAAAAGCGTTAACATTATTAATTTATTATATTTTATAGTTAATAAAGAACTACTATTGTAATAGACGTAAATATGTTCAATATCAAGTGCATTATAGTTGAAAAATAAAATATTGCATATTTTATTTTGTATGATATAAGATGTGCCGTAAAGTAACTATGCAGGTTCTTGCACTACTTACAGTTATTTTATACGTACATTTTGATATGTATCACAGTATAAACTTTAAGAACCATGAAACTACCACAAAGGAAAACATAAGAACTAAATATAAATAAACTCAACAAATTTACAAATAAAAAAAATATACATGAAAATAATATAATATTATGTATTATACCTGGGTGGTTTCTATACACGTAGTCTTCATTCCCATGTGCATTGGTGTTTTTTTTTAAATTATTTTTTAATACTACAACACGTGTTATATATGGATAAAATATAACAAAAATTTACCTATCTACTTATTTTATAAAAAAGCTTGGAGATTGTAAACATTCCTTTTCTTATAACGCAATTATTTTACGCTTTATATTATAATAAATAAGAAAATATGGTGGTAAAATTTAATCACAGTAACTTACTGATGTTCAATATAATAACGTATGATTTCGGTAAATGCGTGTGTTTGTGTGTAACTAGCAGTTAGGTGGCATTTTTATCATTTGAATACATTATCTCCATTGCCACGAGATTACAATAAAATATCCTTCCTCGAACAGTCCACGCCCTGCTCTCCACGATTTTCATCCTATTTTTATACTATTAATTAACAGTTGGTCCTTATCCAACTTTCTATATAACTACCTTTTCCCACACACTCGACCGTTGATTTTAAATTATATATATACATATTTAAAAAAAAGGGTTATGCCTCCAATTATTGAATTGCATGTAACAGTATATAATATATATATATAAATACGATCTTCTTTCGCTCGATGAAAAATACCATTATGACCTCTGAATAAAAATTATATCTGTAATATAATATGACAATATTTAACTGTTCCATAATAATATTTAAATAATTAAGTTAGATCAATTTTAATTCATTTTTATGGTGACTAGTGATTTTAAATTAAAAAAATATAAGCATAAAAAATTATTATTTAAGGTTTAAATTACACGTCGAGATAGCTTTAGTAATGTGAAAAATAAATAACATAAAAAATAATAAAATGAAAATAATATATTTATATTTTTATATTTGATAAATAACTTCAACATCTAATAAAAAATATACCATATTAAAGATGATATAAATATATTAAGTTATTAAGCAATGAGAAGTACAGTATCCAGAAAATATGTATTCAAATTTCAAAATTATGAAAAAAAAAAAAATAAATAATTATTTTCGTTTTATAATGAAATCTAATTATTTTATTATTCTTAGAGATTTTACTCGTCTAAAAATGTCTATTTTTAATTTAATATTTATGTTATGTAAAGTACACTTTATGGAAATGTTAACATGAAAAAAAAAAAATGTGTTGTTGAATTTATTGTAAATTATATTATAAATGAAAAAAATATTATTATTATTATTGTTTTAATGATTTACAGTTTAAATAATTTCAATTTCAAAAGTTTGGTATATTATGATAACGTACATTAATTTTAACTTATTTGATGTTCAAAATAAGTTCATGTTTTCTTAATATTAAATGTTTATAATAATTAGAGTTCAAAGCGTATCTTTATGATACTCTAAAACAATGTAGTTTTAGATAAATTTATAAAAATAATTTTTTGATGTAGGCACATGTTTATTTTGTTTTTATTTTTGAAAATGTGTTATAATTATATTACTATATTCTTAGGTAGGTATAACATAAATATAATATAAGATAATTTACCTATTTACTTAAACTCAATAACATAATGTAAATTAAACAAATAAATATTTTAATATTACGTTGTATTTACATACAATACATAATATAGACAATTAATATCTACTACTTACTACTACAGTTAATAAACTAAAATATAAAATCATAATGATTTAATCGTTAACAAAATATTAATTCATTAAAGTTTGTTAAGTTTTAAGTTTATATTTTATTAACTAAAAACTGTTTTTCTTAGATTCTTATTTTGTTTATTAGCTATGTTAATATTATTATTTTATTAAGATTTGTATAATTTGTATGCTTGTATAGTTGTACGTAATATATACCGTATGCGATATGATATACAAGATCTATGTATGAAACAAAACCTTAACTCAAACAAAAAAACACATGAGTACATGACCATGTATTTATACATAATTTAGTGAATTATAAATAAGGATGTTTAAGTTTTAAATGTACAACAGTGTATAGCTTATAGGTATTGAAATTTTATTTAAATTGTATTTTGTTTAAGTTGAAAATAAATATTGATTTATTTAGATGTTAGTTATAATAGCATTATGATCGCAATACATTCTTTTAAAAATTGAATAACTATTACACCAAGCATACTTTATGTTCATTAAAAATAAACTTTTTTATTTTAATGTTTAACGATTGAATTACTAAATGTTTGTTTACATTTCATTAAAACACAAAAAAAAAAAAAATAATATAAATAATATTACAGTTCACGATCTAACGATGCGTGACGACCAAGGTTGCAGTTGACATGGATGGTGAGAATAGGATCATACTAAACGTCGGTGGTATCCGTTACGAGACCTATAAAGCCACATTGAAAAAAATACCAGCTACGAGGCTTAGCAGACTTACCGAAGCTTTGGCCAATTACGATCCTGTGCTCAACGAATATTTTTTTGATAGGCATCCAGGCGTGTTTGCTCAAGTACTCAATTACTATAGGTAAATTATTTTTACAACCTACATCAATATATACATCACTCATAAACCATTTGTTAATCGTGATTTTCTTCCAGAACGGGGAAACTCCATTATCCAACAAACGTTTGTGGTCCACTTTTCGAGGACGAGCTGGAGTTTTGGGGACTTGACTCAAATCAAGTAGAACCCTGTTGCTGGTCTACTTACAGCATCCACAGAGACACGCAGGTAACCGCTACTAAATATAATAAATATCTATAAAATGTGTATATACAATATACATAATGCGCATATCGATAGATTATCATATTACACTACTATAATATCCAAATAAATGAAAATTAATATAATAATATACGTGTTATTTTGTAAATTTTTGCTCTCTTAAAAATATTTATTTATTTTAACCTATTATTTTATAAAGTTAACCCATAATAGAAATAGCCGTGTTGGTATTATGTTGCGATAATTGATTGGTTATTTTTATATAATGGTAAAATGTTATTGATACTCAAAGTTCTGAAAGTTTTACGCATTTGTATAAAGACAAGTATGCGTAAAAAATTGTACTTATAAGAGTAAATGATAGGGTTGATGGATAGTAAGTTTCGGTTTTCTGCGACTGATTAATGACACACAAAACAGCATGCACGTGCGAGTGAGTGAGATCCAGTGCGTAAATGGCGATGGGGGTAACGCGAGAGTGTGTCACCCTTTTATATAAGAGAAAGGGATCCATTACGATGCAACGAGTGGGTACCACTTCGAAAAATTCAACAACCGAATTCAATATAATACGAACTTTTTTCATTCATTCGTTAATGTTTTTGAGTGCCTATACCAGCTATATTAACATTAATTCTGTTGGGAATGTTTATTTTTATTTGTATTTTACAAAAACGAAACTTTTATGCAATTCCAGGCCACTCTTGCCATTCTCGATAAGCTGGATATTGACTCCGAAAAACCGAACGAGGAGGAAGTTGCCAGAATGTTTGGTTATGAAGAAGAATATTTGGCTGGAACTCTGAACCTTTGGCAGAGAACCAAGCCAAAACTATGGGCTCTCTTCAACGAACCACATTCTTCGTTATCAGCCAAGGTAAGTGTGATACAGACGGTTTTAAATATTAAAAATATTTACGTGGGAAACATCATGTTTGCATATCTGCGCATCTTATAAATCGGCGTTATAAATACATTTTTTACCACTTTATGAGATCCAAAATGAGATATCATTGTTCATTAAATTTACTTCTTAGAAGTTTTTTTGTAATTTGCTGTACAAATATTAAAAAAAAAAAATAAAAAAAAAATATTTGAATAATTTTAAACTATTTCCTTATGTTTTAAGTGGTCTAATTATTCTATTGGTTATATTTAATAATAAACTAAGAACAAGATTTCAAAATTAATTTCGTTAACTTATAAAGTCATCATCTAAATAATATATTTATTACTTATACCTTGAGTAATATTACTCAATTTTACTTCTTGAGAATAATTATTTTCATAAATAATGTCCAATATTCGATCTAAATGTTTTAATAGAATGATATAAACTTATTTTTAAAATAAATTTAAAACAATATTTGTAAATAAATATTTAAATTTAAATATATTTGTAATGACTTTAAAAGTGTTAATAATTAATAAATAAATAAATTAAATAAAAATAAAAATATATGACATTTCTTATTATTGGTATAATATGAGCGAGTATGATAATATTTATTTTATATATTATTATTACAATTTATATACTTGAAAAAGTTAAATATTATTATGTTTTGCTCAAAAAAATAATTTATTTAATTGTAAATCATTAAGTTATTACGCAATATTTACTAAAAATAAACTTAATTTAGGTAGTTACATTTGATACATTATAATTAAAAATCTTCTTGTTCTATAACACTTATAGTGATGTTGTTAATTATATAGTGAATAGTGATTAAGTGATGACTCATAGCTTATGTAGTGAAACTTCAATTATCATAAAATTCTACTTTTTTATCAAATTATTTATAAATAATAACTTCTAAATACATATTTTTATACATAATTGGTTTAAGTATAACATTTTAATAGTTTGCAAAACATATTTACGAACAAGTACAATTAATAACTATGTGAGTAAGTTGTTAAAAATAATTGTACTAAAATACGACATTTTTACTCACAAATAAAGGTTATATACTATTAAAATGCATGTACTCTATATCCATATACTATACAATACGTATTTAGTATTTAAACACAATTTTTTTACAACAGTGTATAAATAAAATATTAAATTGAAAAAACGTTAACAATCAAGGGTTCTTGAAAAGACATTCTGATCAGGTACCTATTTATTTTATGCCCATTTAATAAATTGATATTTCTAAGTGTGACTATTGATATACGCAATGGACCGTTTGAATTAATAATATTGGATCGAATGGTATAGGCGTGTACGCTGATGTATTATGTACATATATACCGATAAACATAAATAATTCTTTGTGCCATATTAAACGTGAATAATATAACAGTTACACATGGATAATAAATTCGTTCCATATGCACATAATATATTATTATCATATTACGTGTGCGCGAGTGTGTGTGTGTATTAGTTTTAGCGATAGGATTTCTTACTAAATAATTGACGGAAGTATATTTGTTGCATTGAACTTATTACAATTTTAATCGATTTACAAAATATATTGATTGACTCGTTATTACATAAGTTCATAAATATCGTATTTCATATTATTACGATTTATACGCGTAGGTATATTGACCATTTTACCCAAAAACCTTAATTGTTTGTATAATGATCTTCCATAGAGTTATTTTAGTCAAAAACAACGCTAATTAATTTATTGAGATTACAAAAATATTTAAATATAAAAGAAAAAAAATAATTATGAATATTGGACATTAATATAATATAATATATTGTATTATACAGAGTCCGGTAAAGAAACCTCCCGTATTTAGAGATTGCGATGTGTGAGTTGTGGTGGTGGTACAACTATGGAAAGGGTATCGATCGATAGCTGTGTACGAGATTTTTTTAGTAGGTGTAATAATGTGGATCATTGAAGATCACGCATTTGTCGTAGAGGAGTACATTTGTAATAGTGGTTCTGCGATTTCTAGTCAGCTAGCATTTCGCATCCTGTTCCAACTTGACCGACATGATTTTGTTCCGGATAGAAAAAACAATGCTCGTTTGGGTGTCCAATTTTAAAGCAACGGGTTCTACACTGAATAAAAAAAACTGTCTGGCCAACCTTTGACCACAACAACACCGGGAGATGTGTCGGTCAAGTTGGATGCGAAATGCTCGCTGACTAGAAATCGTAGAACCACCATTACAAAACATCTACGACAAATGCGCGATCTTCAATGATCCACATCATTACGCCTACTAAAAATGTCATTTACACAGCTATTGATCAATACCCTCTTCATAGTTGTACCACCATCACAATTCACACTGCGCAATCTATAAATACGGGAGATTTTGCCGGACCCTGTATATTATGGTGAGTCATGGAAAAACATGAAACATATAATATTTTGCTTTTTGTTTGGCTCAATTCGAAATCACCGCAAAAGCTAAACCAAAGAGTAGATACCGGATAACTATTGACTATGAAAAGCTATTTAGTTCAGGGTTCAATTATTATATTTATATATAATAAATAGAAAGCTCATTGAAATATTTGATTCTAGGATTGTCTCGTTAGCTATTAATAAATCGATAGCGCACCAGCAACGCGGTATTATAGATTCGTGAATGCGTAAATAATATGTGTAAAGTATAAAACTCGAATCTATGTTCCCGCAATAATATAATAATATGACGTGTTTGGATGTACGTTTGTGTGTAAGTGGTAGTATGGTATACAGTTAGTAATGGCACGCCCTTCGATGTAAAGTATTGTCCATTTAATAATATAATGGTATAATATTAATCGATCTATAATATATACGGCAAAACTGACTTCCGGTTTCATATAGGCGGATGCCGTACAGTTATTATTGTCATAGTAATTATAATAATATTAATTATTATTATTCTTATTATCCCAAGAGCGCATCAAAATAGTCAGTTTTATCAAATATTTAACACATTATATACATCGAGTACCGTATGCATTAGGTTCCCTCGATACACAGATTTAACTCATATATACGCTCAGTTGGTAGCCATATCAAAATATATAATAACAACGATTATTTAAATAGATATTAATATGTTTTAATAGTTAAAATTAGTGGTATGAAATTGATTCAGTTTGAGCCTGAATGCTTGGATGTTGCAAAGTTTATATTATATTAGCAGTTAATCATTATTAACACTATAATGTCGCATACACGGAAAGTTTATAGGGTTATCCATTGCGATAATACGTACGTTCCAATTAGATTTTCTTGTCATGGTCAGGAACCGGTACATAATTAATTTTCTTTGTAAATAATATTTTCACAGTTATTACCTATTTGTGTATTATACAATAGTGTGATATGTAACCGATTTCAAAAAATTTTAAACATATTATTTGACCCAATAGCTATCGAAATAAAAATGTATTTAATTTATTTTTCTGACTGTCAAATGTATAGAATGTTTAAAAAAAAAATGAATTTCGTAGCGTACATTTTATGAAATGAAAGTTTTTATGTGTTTATCTGTTATTTTAATCATTGAAATAATAAACTATAAACTTTGAATATTCTTTCGTCAACTCATTTACACAATAATTTGGTGTTTGTAAAGAAATTAATTATACATTTAAATTTCAATGATGATTAAAAGAAAAAAAAATGACTAACAATAATAATAATAAATAAAGAAAATTAAGAAATGAAAGAAAAATCATCATTATTATTCATAACTTTTGTCTTCTATACCTTAAATAAATATTTAAATTTTTTTTAAATGTCATTGATGTATGTGAATTTCTATAAACATATTTCTGTACATCTTATAAAAGAAAAAAAAATGGTCTATGTAAACATATTATAAGCGGCTCGAAAAGACATAAAAAATAGAATAGATTTAATGTTTCTTTTAATAACTTGTATAATAGAGATGGACCATATGAAAAATGTTCTCATTTGTAATAAAGGACTTGTGTCTGGAAAGACTGAATGTCATATTAGTGTTAGAAGTTTTATTAAATCGTATTAAAGATAATAAGGTAAATGTATGATCGAGATAATCAATACAGTTATGTTTTTCTTAGTACTATAATTAAGCGTATTGACCTTAAAATGTATTTCAAGATAAATTTATGAAACAAAGTTTTTCGTTGGCTTGTTATATATATATATATATATAATTTGATATAACGAGTTATATAAAATATTTTAGTTAAAATTGCTGAATGTAAAAATTAGTTTATTTAATTAAATTATATTTTTAAAGGAACTAACAAACTAACATAATCTCATAATATTTGTAATGTTATTTTCCTCTTTAAGATTTTGATTAATATGCAAGTAAGAATCAGTAAAAACATTTTTTATGTTTGATTAAATAGTATTTTGGTCATAAATTTACTAGCTTTAAGTCTATAAATCTTACAAAAAATATGTACAAGGTTATTATTCAACTTCTTAAAATATTTATCTTATAAATTTACATATTATATGAAACTAAATAAAATTTGATAACGTTATAAGGTAAAAACATATATATTTGAAAGTGAAAATAAAAAAAACACAATATAGTAAATGTCAAAAATATTTTATTCAACTTACTGTCAAATTAGTGAAACCAATCCGTTAAAATATACAGCGCAAATTGCATCGTATAGCGTGACTTAATAAATATAACTGCATATAAATCATTAAATAAATTTCCAACTAAGCTATAATATAACAGTCGTTAAATAAAAATAAAACCACAGCTAAAGACGACTGCAAGTGTTTAATAGCTATTAATAATATTTTGAATGATCATTTTTATTTTTGCACTTAAATTTGTAATTGCAATAGTTTTGTTTTAATATGTTTTTGTTTAACTATTTAAATATTCAAAACAGAGTGCTTTTTAATTTTTAATTTAAATTTTAAGTAATCTTAATAATGGTCAATGATCTGTTGTCCAGTTTCCAATTAAATATTTGGAATAATTGAGTGACAATGTGTTCACTTTATTTATTTATTCAAATATTAATAAATTATTGCTGATCGTCAACTATTTTACGTAAATGTGTTTTAATAAAAGTTTTAATAGACAAACGTCTTAAAGTTTTTAATTTTTTTAAATTTGTATTTTATTCTTCTAACTTGTTTTAACTATGTCTTTGTATTTACTACTTTATTTGTTTGAATTAAAAACAAATAATTATAAAATCTACATAAATATTATAAAAAAAAAATATTGACTTTTAATAACAAATATCGTAAAAATAATGTACAAAACAAGTATACTGTACTGTCAGTAAGAGAACAGTGTCATTTACATGATATAAAAAAATGTTATATTTTAAATTTAGACTCAAAAATTAAAATACTCATCTTTTTTAAATATAATAATTCATAAATTGTTTTAAAATATCGTGGTTTTTGCTAAAAATGATTTTCTGACACTTTTAAGTCTAATTAATTTTGAAGAAACGTAAAAAGTTTTTAGTGGGCATGATATTATAATAATATCGTATGCTTTAACTCGAGTCAGTCCCATAGACGCTTTGTCTAGTAGACGTCAACATAACTTTATTTTTAACTTATTTACATATTTACATTAAGCACTTGTGTGTCATAATAAACGAATTGTTTTCATAGTATATCATCTAGTCACGACTATCCAGTGATGACTTAAACAATTTGTTGGTTTATATTTTTAATTTAACTAATTAGCTATATATATATATAATATAAAAGTAGACGTTTCTATAATAATATAGATATTTTTTTATAAAAAAACATCAAATATTATATTAAATTAGTAAACAACTTAATTTTAAATTATTTATTTGAATTATTAAATTTCACATTATAATTTTCTATACTACCATTAGCTATTATATCGTTTTATGAAATGTTATTAAAAAATAAATCAATAATTTTTAAATTTATTTTCATTATAACTCGTAAATCCCATAACCCATCATATTGTAATTGATTCGATGTAATACTTAAGATCTGATAATATTAAGCGATTTTTAGACAATAACACAAAAAGTATAATATCAAGAGACAGTAAAAAGAGATATTCTCCATACCAATTAGAACCAACCCTAAACCAAATGAGCAATAATAATAAAATATAGTTTTCTAATAAACTTTATATTTCCAGATTTTTAAAAAAATAAATTAACCATATTCTAAAACGAAACTATTTACCACTTAAAGATATAATCAAAATTAAAATGTGTAAAATATTTTTATGAAAATCCAGTCAGAAAAATCTTCGAATGACTAAAAACTGAAGTTTAAAATAGTACATAGAGGATTTATCATTTTAAAATAAGCAATGATATACATTGTATAGATAAAAGTGTATACTTACGTACGTAACTTCATACGATTGTTATTAGCTTTAGAATTATTTTTATTAATATCTTCTTGCACAGACCCAATTTTTAACATTATTTTTAATGATTGCGTTAGAGTAATAAACGGGTTAATTCTACGTGTTTTAAATCAATGTATCATTATATATTTAAAAATGTGTAAGCAAAAAAAAAAAAAATGTAGGTATACAAAATATCAGCAAAAAATTATTTTTTTTTGAAATCGATAAAATAGTCATCTAGTCTTTTGCGGTTGATTTGTATTTAATTATTTGGTGATGTGAATTATTTAGTTGAAGAATATTAATATTATTAAACCACTTTTAATTGAAAAAATACATTGCTTATGCTATTGTACATTACTCCTGAAAAATAATTGGTACATTCAATTTTTCTTTGACGTTTAGTTTCACAAAATTGAACATACTATACAACATAGCTGATCAAACGATAATAATTATAATGTAATTAAAAAAATATAAATGATGTAGTAAAATAATTGTTTTGAAAAATGATTTATATTTGCATAAATAATATAAATATGATAAAATATATCATCGCTAACACATTTTGTAACGTTGACGGCTTTATTTATGTTGGTTTTTTTTTTTCTATTGCAGTAAAATGTAATATTTTTTTTTTTACAAAATGATATTTGTCATTAAAGTTATATTACATTATTATTATACATTATGTGTAACTATGTAAAATTTTTACATGCATTTATACACAACCAAAATATTACATTTTTAATATTTTAGTACCTACGTATTTAATAAGCTCCACATAATAAATTACCATCAAGATTCTAGAACAAAATAAACATAATAATATATTGTAAAAGTGGAACCGTTTTATTAAATGAAAAACAAAATTATGATTGTTTTAATATTATATACGCATATAAACATAAATACAAATTTCGCGGTTAAATACATTTTTAATACATAAACATAATATACATATTTTAATGTATTATAATTTATAAATATTAGTTATAATAACGATAAAAAAAAAGAAAAAACTTTTGGTGCGTATTTTTAAATAATGGCAAAGTTATATTAAATAAAGAAAAAAATTAAATTACATTACATAAATCATGATTAGTGTTATTATTATTATTTTTTTTTTTTTTTTGTAATGTACCTATTTCATTGATTGTAATTGATCCAAACACATATTAAACAACACAAGTTATTTACTCATTCATCATCAAATACCTAGAATTTAAATACTAATTAAATCCACTAAAATCATATTTTCTTAATATTATACTATTTTAGCAATAATATTAAAGAATGTCACTAGTAACCGCAAATTACTATCAGTATTGTAGCTAAATTGCATATTTATAACGCCGTGTTTAATTTAATCTGATTCTGTATTTATGACAAAATTAACTATATTCGTCTAAGAGATAATAGAAAGTTTGATCAAATAATGTTGTAAAAACTCTTTTAAAAATAAAATTTAAAATTCACATAAAACCGTAAATTTAAATCGTTTTTTTGTGAATTATTACATGATATATTTTACACTGATAAGCTATAATGGCATATACATATACGTATGCCCCAATATTAACAACTAATAATAAAACAAAATGTTTTAAGAGTATTAATTTAATTTAATTTTAAATATTATACTGTTAATATTCTAATCATAACTAATAAAAATTATTGTTTATATCAAATTATTTGAATCATAAAATTATTATTTGCAAATGTTGTAAAATAAAATTATTTATACAGATCTACAAAGATTCATATACCTAGTAATCAGATATATTTGGGAATAATTGGTAAATAATATGAATTGATTCAAATACATATTCAGACACCAAAAAAGTATTATATTATCGACAGTACTATGCTCTTAATGTAATATATGATATTGATAATGGTAATTATTAGAAACTCATGAATAAATAATTGTTTGTTTTTCTATTCGGTATAGTACATTTTATACAAATAAACCTTAGAAAAAAATAGGTCTAAATAAATAAAATTATTTTCAAAATTTAATTTTTATATTACTGATATTATAATATTGTAGTTGTTAATCAACTTTTTTTCTAAAATTAAATTTTTTTTTTTTTCATAATTAAATGAAATTGAAACAAAGCTATAATATTAAAACATATAATTATTCATTTTATATCCAACCAAGAAACAACTAAAATTTAACATAAAAATCGCTGTCAATAATAACTGTTTAAATTTTGAAATAATAAAATATATTATAGTGCGTATACTTAGTAGTATGATTCTACGATTTGTATGTTCGTAAATACAACAATACAAAGGCGTAAACCCTTATAACGTTTGAAAAACAAATTAATGTTTAGATAAAACTGACATATTTAATGGTTTGAATTTGGTAAATAATCCAGCGTAAACAGTTCTATCTAAAGACCAAAACACTGCCGGATAACACGCCTACGTGTCATTTATTAATTGAGGTTTGTTTTTATGTTCGTAATAAAATAACTCAGTGTTAAAAAAAAAACCTAATTTTTCATCACGTTTTTCTGATGATGTACTTATATATTTTATTAATTAAATATACACATACAGACATATAATTACTTAAAAATATAGATATTATTTTTAGATATTCACACTAATAACTTAATGCAAGGATTAATATGGAATTTATGGTTTTAAAATTGATTATAGTACTATACACATTACACATACAATTAATATTAATATGAATAAACTATTAATTATACGAAGGGAAGTACTATCTAGACCAAGACTAAAATGCTATGAGTGTATTAAGTTATAATTACACTAAAGATAGTTATTATTTATTTAAAAACTAACTGTATACGTAATCCTTAATTTATTCGGAAAAATATAAGCAAACATAATATACTACGACATATCTATGTACCTCAGTTTTAACGTACCTTAATTTGTTGGAAAATGATATAGGTCTACATCCCTTTGACACTCTGTAAACCAATATGTAAGATATGTATCAAAATATTCTCCATACATTGTTTCATATATCTTAGAACAACTTCTAAAACTTTTATCAAAGTAGTTTTTGAGTTTCTAAGTTATACTTACTTATACGCACATTGTTTTTTGTTGTACATTTTAAAAACAGACAGTTGAATAAAATTCGACTAAATAATCAGTTTTACTTGTAAAATCAACATTCAGG
The DNA here is from genome assembly GCF_002803265.2 of Melanaphis sacchari. NCBI lineage: Eukaryota > Metazoa > Arthropoda > Insecta > Hemiptera > Aphididae > Melanaphis > Melanaphis sacchari. Next base: position 1,732,454 of record NW_020271371.1, read on the forward strand.
ATATTATATGTTTTATTGAATACACGTTTTTATATTGGCGTTCGTGCGTCTCGTAGTTTTAATCATATAAACGTTTTCTATTGGAAAAACAAGTATTTCATATTTTAGTATTTATATTTATATTTTATTTTTATTTTTATTAGCTTTAAGTATACCATTATTACAGTTCAACAATTAAAATACTTGATAAAACGTAAATAAAAAAAATATAGAATAAATGAATGTAATAGTACTTAAATATTTAATAAAAAATATTCATATTAGAATAAACAGGTATTATAATCAAAGATTTAATGAAGTTGATATAATTTGGACCATGCAATATGTTGTTTGCACAGTACGGTTGTACGGAGGGAAATAAGTTGATTTATTAATGTGGAAAGTTTTGAGATAAATTTGGAAAACGATTTATTGTTAATGAAGCAATTAGATAATAGGATATTATTAGAATCATTAACAAAGGCGTAAGAAGCTTTGGTTAGGTGGTGATTTGAGAATAGGAAGCGTGAGTACCGTGTTTGGATTTCGACTATTTGAATGGGATGCTTAGCGAAGTTTGAGAAGTAATTTTTATTTTAGAAACCTTAGTAGCTAAAAATATGATCACTCACGTAAAAGGCGTACTTAGCTGGACTGTTTTTGTCTTTGATGCAAATGTCTGAAGTGTGATCTCCTCCACATTTAACACAACGTAATTGATCATGACAATAATTAGCGGTGTGTCCTTTGGTTTAATAGTTTCAACGTTAGGATGGACAATTAAACTTTAATTTTACTGTACAACATTTATTACAAACTAAAACTTTTTTGTTGTTTGGCATTGAGCATAAGGTACATAAAAAAAACAGTTGAATCGGGTGATGATTTTCAATGAAATTCAAGACTCACCTGACAAAATGATTTAATTCACCAGAAGCATAAAATATATCTGAGATGAGAGTCGAGTGGTGCAGATTTCTTATTATAAATTTGTTAGGTCTATATATTGACGGCACGAAGATGTGAATACAGGCATCAGTGGCCATAAGGTGTAGCGTAATTGTATTAAAATTTAGAGGTCCATGAGGACGGGCATAGGCATGCGCAGACTCCAAAAGTAGGTAGTGCCCATATATTATAATCGGCCTCTATATTGATACTATTGTTTTTTTTTTTATAAGTTTAATGTGCTTTTAATAATATATATGTACATATAATAGAATGATACATATTGCACACCGCTGTACATCATTTCTGAAAGAGTGTCTTGGTGGGTTAACAATCAAATTAAAAAACAATCAAAAAGGAAAAATTAATGAATAATAATATTATCGATAATAGATGATCACAAGTTTTACTATGTAAATTGAAAAAATGGTTTTTCAGAACACAATTACAATTAACTGATAATAATTTTTAATATATGATACTAGTCACTACACGTCTACACGTTAAACTACATACAGACTTTCAATAATAAAGTATACTACAGTAAATTATCATGTTTTTATTTTTATTATAAAACTATAATCTGAAATTGATTTTTGTGAACAAGGTATATTTATTATAATTTTATTAATACATGAGAAATTTGATTGAAACATTGGCACTCTGTCACATGAAATTCACAGGGCGTACCTAACTGGTAATAAAATAAAAATACAATGACTTACAAGTTAACCCGATAAATTCAACTCTACTAACGTGTTTTTGAAAGCTGAGAAAGTATTAATATTTTTTACATACATTAATAGAGCCTTGATATTGTAATATTGAGAGAAAAAATTGATTTATCAATTTCAATGGGAACATCAAGGATGTTGAGTTTACTTTCGTTGTTCTCCTTGGATACCAATACGACATACGTACAATGAAACGAATAATTCAGTTTTTTTACCCTTATAAACTTGTGAATTTTGTGATGATATTATTGACCTTGATCCGTGGCTATTTAATATTTTGAGAAGGTTTTTTAACTATTTAAAAATTGAAGGTGCATTTGAAAAAATTAATTTCATGAAATTATTACATAATTAAAAATCGTGATAATGGAATGGGCATTTCATATAGTACACATACGTGCGTTGCAGGTCAATACCGGACTGTTTTAAGTGTTTAAATCTATATAAACTATAATCATCTATGCAAACATTATCCTTAAATGTATATTTGAGTATTAAACAATTATAACCTATTATTTTATTTTATTATACGAATTGGTTAGGTTGCTATATTTTTTATATTTCATAATCCGGTCTTTGATCGTGAAACATAAAAAAAAATATATATATATTTTATTGTACAGTTTGTTTTTTTGATGTTGATGTAACTATCGTTTATATTTTTGTATTTTAATAAAAAAAAATAAAAATATTGTGCTACTTTCTTAGCATTAAGTTTTCAATGGTGTATCTATTATTCCCTTATTATGTATGTATATAGAGCTATTGATACGATAAAAAAAGAAATGCTTAAGTATTTATATATATTTTAGTTATTATCTTTTATTTGAAAAATCCCATTGCAATACAAAGTGGCTTGTTTAATTTAAAACAATTTTTGTTTTATACCAATAGTATCATTGAAATTTATAACAATTTTAACCTTAAGGAGTTGGAAATGAAACAAATACACTTCCCGGATATCCATGTGTGCAAATTTAATTTGGCAAAACGTCTTTTTCAAAACAATTTGGTTTAGTAGTTTCCAAGTTTATGATTCTCATACAAAAAGCTAATATTTTTTTTTTTTTACAATAAAAAACTTTATTTTTATATTTTTTTATGGTTAAATTAGTATTCGTGTATAAAATTTAAAAATTTGATGTGTTTATATTTATTTTTTATTTTTTTGATCATGATAAAATAATAACTCTCTTTGTATCAATAATATACGAGTATATACAGTATATGTGTATACGTATATGTAAGTATGCATGTTGGTTGATCCCAAACTGAATACGGTAATTTAAATATTCCTAATTGAATTTCGATTCAATTATACGTATAATAACATAATGAAAATCATTATCCTCAATAGTCAGGAATTCCCGATTCCGTCTAAATGTGTTTAACTGTATTATTATTATGTAGGTACTAATCATAATATTTTAATGATGACTCATTGCCATGTTACAGCTTAACAGTTTAATATCTATTAATAGAATTTTAATTAATAATGATAATAGGTAGGTGTTTAATATTATATACAAAACATTATAAGTGAATCATAAATAAGAAATAAATATATAACTCGATAATTTCATCGTCATAAATTGGTAAAAAAAAATAAAATATTTATACTTTGTTAGAAATTTTAAGAATAGAATCTGATATATAATAATAAAACTTTCTTCTGTTTGTTGTAACAAATAATATGAAATGAAGATAATATCTTAATTTTGTTTCTAACGATTTAAATGAATTTCCTAAAGTTTTTATTTACTTAAAATTTTCTGGTTGTTGCATTATTTTAAATATATTTTTAAATATAAAACTTAAGCTATAAAAATTAAATTTAAAAAAAAAAATATTATTATTATAAAAAATGTATACTATAAGTTATAACTAAGGATTAAAATAAAAGTACCGTTTATTTATTACTTTAAAACTCAGAATAGGACAACAACAAGTATTGCAAATAAGTCAATGAAAAATTATTGAAGACGTCTGATTATTGCATTAATTTCTTTATATTTTGGCCTTTGGGTGAAACATGTTCTTATTAAAAAATAAAGTTTTCCGAAAATATTTAACCTTTAATTGAAGCTAAAAAACAGAGATCATAGTTATTTAAAATTTACAATTACCTCACCTAATGACATAATGTACAAAGGAAGTGTCTTTATTTGACTTTAAGACATCTAAACTAATGTAAAAAATTGTGAAAACGTTAAATTTAAAAAAATGATAAGAACTATAATGTTTTGATGTATATAATATATAATATATATATTATATATAGGTAATATTATATTATAAAATATAAGATATGATTTTTTTTTTTTTTATTAATTATTTTAACTGAAAATAAACATTGTAAATTTTATATTTTTTTATGCTTTTCATTAATACAGAATATTATGCATGTAAGAGTATCTTATAATCTATTAAAAGTTTAGATAAACATACAATTTTTAATTTATTTGTTAAACAAATAATAGATTTTTTTTAATGATTTATAATTGTTTATGTTTTGTAATAAATTATTGTATTTGAATATTTTTCTGGGTAGTGAAAATCAGAGTAAATAGATTTATAGATTATTTAAATATAAAGTATGAATATATAAATTCATTATAACATAATTTTAAATTATTCAAAATAATTATAGTAGCCTATTTTAGGTATTATACATGTTAATATATTTTAATAGAAATAAAAAAACTATGTAGAATATTTTAATGATTTATTACCTATTGGAATATATGAGAATGAGAAAAACACAATAAGATTTTTGTTATTGTCGTTTTAAAACTGCATAACTAAAATATAAGAAAATTTACTAAAATAATACATACAAGCAGATATATCGCATTTTTATAATTAAAATTTGTTTTAGTTATAAACATAATCGTATTATTATGATATATTGCGCAAAATACTTAATACATTTATTTTAGTAAGCATCAAGTAATTAATAAATCTGAATTACAGTGCAGTGCACTACGTACAATGACTAAATAATACTGTATTTTTATAATAATCCTTCTTGTAAAAAACATATTATTAAAGACATATAGTATATGTACTGATCATTCTAAAGCAAACGAAAAACGTTATAAGGTGTATTAATCAGGAAAATAAATATAGATATTGCAGAATAAATTACAAAAACTTATTTTCTTAGTACTATAAAAACAAAATGACGATTTTTAGTGGATAATTTCTATACATTATTAAATAATATTAACACGTATTTTTATTTATCTATTTTAATTTAATTATGACAGACAGTGGTGTATTGGCGGATGGTTTAAGGGAGAAAAAGTGTTATTGTAAGTCTTTTAATAATATTTTGAAATCATAAATGTTTGAAGAATTTTACTAACATTATGAATAATTATTATATTACATTAATAATATGATAATAATATTCCTTACATATTTAAATATTAAAAATATAGTAAATTTATGTTTGTTATTTATTTATAATTATTTTTTATTCACATTTCCTTTTTCAACATATTTAATACAGTTTTATTATTATTTTATTAACAAGGGAGAAAAATAATCTTTAATGGATCCAATTCAACTAAAATGCAATGCAGTCTAATATTAAATTAATAGAATTTAATATTATGCACAATTTCCAGAGATATGAAAAATAAAAAATAAAACATTTTAAATTATAAATTATTTATTTTAAATTTCCTGCTCCTCTTTATTATCAATCTCATTCTCTCTTATTAACAAGAAACTTAAAAACAAACTCCTAACATTAAAAGTCTCCAATGGGTGGCTTCTTATCTTCTTTCTCTCAACCCATGTTATTTATTATCTCCACCCCATACACTTATTGTAAAATAATAATTATAGATTGTGTATTTAATAATAATTGTAAAAAAAAAAAAAAAAAAAAAAAATAAAATAAATATATTTTATTATAATGTTATGCATAATATCAACATAATAATATAATAACATTTAAATATAAGTTACACAAAACAAAATTTTGTTACACAGAAAAAAAAAATAAAAATATTTTTATATATTTAAACTATACATAGTAATTCTACGAGCATTTCAAAGTATTTAAGGCAGTATTTTAAATACTTCACATTAGTGTAATTGTTTAAAAAAAATGGTCACATAGACTTCTTATTTTTAAATGAGAATCAACCTTTTTTATAATATTATATTATTAATCAGATTTTATTTTAAACTGATGTAATTAAATAAAAATTGAATAAGTAGTTTCTGAGTTATATACTATGCATAATAGTTCTAAAAAATTGTTTTATAAAACTTTAAGATTAGTATAATATTTAATCTTGTATGTTTTATTTAACTCAAATAATTTTATTGGTTATACAATATTTTAATAAATTAATACTGCTATAATTTTTAAATCATCACAACTCTAGCTCCACACTATAAACTTATTATAATATACCTTATTTAATAGGTAAATATATATAATTTCAAAGCTGCTGGTACAAATTTTGGTTTAAAATTTGAATACATAAACATTTTCAAGAAAAAATCATATGCTAATATTTTGCAGGAAGCAAAGATAAAAATTGATATTATAACACTTACTAAATATTATATAAAACATAAATATTTAGAAATAAGATTATTAAATATATTAAATAATTTCAAAATTAAAAATGTAAATAGATTATTTTAAAATGATACATAGGAGAAATTATACTTAATAAATAATCCTGTATTATTTATAACTAGAAAGTTAAAACAAATGCTCAGGAATAGTATGCGTTTAGGGTTTTGTGAATTTGTGAAAATTTTTTTTTGTATACTTTAGTTTACTGTGTATATAAATTATACATTTACGTAAATATATAATATATAATATGATTGAAAATGTATTTTAACCTTTGGAAAATGCTTACGATAAAATATAAAATCTAATAGCACACGATTTACTACTCAACGCCTTATTATTATTAAATAATTTATTGTTTCATAAATATACATATATAAGATATGCAGTTAGATTATTATTATTTTTAAGTTCGTAAATTAGGTACCTACTATTGTTATATGCTAGTAAGAGTAATGTATAAAGTGTATCTGAAATATTCGACAATATTTCACCGAAATAGTGAAAAGGTTGCATTTAAATATTATGCTATATCGTATTTATGACTATCTAGATAGGAATACATTTTAGTATTATAAGTATATAATATTACTGTTGATAAGTTTTTATAAAATTATTCACGTCGAAATAAAATATTATTATACATACATATTAGTATGATTATCGAAAGTG
>NW_020271371.1:1739666-1927531 GCF_002803265.2 Melanaphis sacchari
ATCCTTCTTGTAAAAAACATATTATTAAAGACATATAGTATATGTACTGATCATTCTAAAGCAAACGAAAAACGTTATAAGGTGTATTAATCAGGAAAATAAATATAGATATTGCAGAATAAATTACAAAAACTTATTTTCTTAGTACTATAAAAACAAAATGACGATTTTTAGTGGATAATTTCTATACATTATTAAATAATATTAACACGTATTTTTATTTATCTATTTTAATTTAATTATGACAGACAGTGGTGTATTGGCGGATGGTTTAAGGGAGAAAAAATGTTATTGTAAGTCTTTGAATAATATTTTGAAATCATAAATGTTTGAAGAATTTTACTAACATTATGAATAATTATTATATTACATTAATAATATGATAATAATATTCCTTACATATTTAAATATTAAAAATATAGTAAATTTATGTTTGTTATTTATTTATAATTATTTTTTATTCACATTTCCTTTTTCAACATATTTAATACAGTTTTATTATTATTTTTTTAGCAAGGGAGAAAAATAATCATTAATGGATCCAATTTAACTAAAATGCAATGCAGTCTAATATTAAATTAATAGAATTTAATATTATGCACAATTTCCAGAGATATGAAAAATAAAAAATAAAACTTTTTAAATTATAAATTATTTATTTTAAATTTCCTGCTCCTCTTTATTATCAATCTCATTCTCTCTTATTAACAAGAAACTTAAAAACAAACTCCTAACATAAAAGTCTCCAATGGGTGGCTTCTTATCTTCTTTCTCTCAACCCATGTTATTTATTATTTCCACCACATACACTTATTGTAAAATAATAATTATAGATTGTGTATTTAATAATAATTGTAAAAAAAAAAAAAAAAAAAAAAAAAAAAATAAATATATTTTAATATAATGTTATGCATAATATCAACATAATAATATAATAACATTTAAATATAAGTTACACAAAACAAAATTTTGTTACACAGAAAAAAAAAATAAAAATATTTTTATATATTTAAACTATACATAGTAATTCTACGAGCATTTCAAAGTATTTAAGGCAGTATTTTAAATACTTCACATTAGTGTAATTGTTTAAAAAAAATGGTCACATAGACTTCTTATTTTTAAATGAGAATCAACCTTTTTTATAATATTATATTATTAATCAGATTTTATTTTAAACTGATGTAATTAAATAAAAATTGAATAAGTAGTTTCTGAGTTATATACTATGCATAATAGTTCTAAAAAATTGTTTTATAAAACTTTAAGATTAGTATAATATTTAATCTTATATGTTTTATTTAACTCAAATAATTTTATTGGTTATACAATATTTTAATAAATTAATACTGCTATAATTTTTAAATCATCACAACTCCAGCTCCACACTATAAACTTATTATAATATACCTTATTTAATAGGTAAATATATATAATTTCAAAGCTGCTGGTACAAATTTTGGTTTAAAATTTGAATACATAAACATTTTCAAGAAAAAATCATATGCTAATATTTTGCAGGAAGCAAAGATAAAAATTGATATTATAACACTTACTAAATATTATATAAAACATAAATATTTAGAAATAAGATTATTAAATATATTAAATAATTTCAAAATTAAAAATGTAAATAGATTATTTTAAAATGATACATAGGAGAAATTATTCTTAATAAATAATCCTGTATTATTTATAACTAGAAAGTTAAAACAAATACTCAGGAATAGTATGCGTTTAGGGTTTAGTGAATTTGTGAAAATTTTTGTTGTATACTTTAGTTTACTGTGTATATAAATTATACATTTACATAAATATATAATATATAATATGATTGAAAATGTATTTTAACCTTTGGAAAATGCTTACGATAAAATATAAAGTCTAATAGCACACGATTTACTACTCAACGCCTTATTATTATTAAATAATTTATTGTTTCATAAATATACATATATAAGATATGCAGTTAGATTATTATTATTTTTAAGTTCATAAATTAGGAACCTTCTATTGTTATATGCTAGTAAGAGTAATGTATAAAGTGTATCTGAAATATTCGACAATATTTCACCGAAATAGTGAAAAGGTTGCATTTAAATATTATGCTATATCGTATTTATGACTATAAGTTTTTATAAAATTATTCCCATCGAAATAAAATATTATTATACATATTAGTATGATTATCGAAAGTGTATAAACTATATTAAATATATTTTGATCTCTAAAAAATTATTTTGAAATTAATTGTTAGATGATATTTAGTGCATCAGCAATAATAACCTTACTATGAAAGTGTCATTTACGACTAGCTACAAGAGAAAAATCTACATCACTTGCTTTGAATGTTTGGCCCTGTAATTTATTGATCCTCGTTACGAAACATATTCTGATGTGAAATTGCAACCTTTTTGGCAAATCTACAGTGATAATATTTGTTTTGAGGAATTAACGCTATTTAACTAAATGCACTTTTGTGTAGGATGATTACTTATATGATATTAGGCATAGAACGTATTTTTTTTAGTTTTGTATTGCTACAAAGTTCGATAGTTCTAGATTCCTATGTATAGCATTATCGGGGTATAATTTTATAATATTATTTAATGTGGAGGCAACCCTGAATAACTGAGCTAATTTAAAAACTCAATTGGATAGGGAATTACTTAATTTATATTAACTACAGTATCTATGGGTTTTTATGTTTTTATTTGATTGTAATTTTTTGTGATACTGCTTTGTTGGTCTTCTCGGTGTAGTTTGATTTTTGATTATTGAATGCTCATAAACCAATCAGTCCTTTTTTTTTTTATTGGATACTCAACACTTGATAAACATTATTATAAAAGTTATCAAAAGTTTTGAGGCAACTCCTCAAACTATCAATAATATGAAAATAAAAAAAAACTTACACAGTGTCATAGTTACAGTACATTGGCGAATGGCCGACAAACGTGGTACGTGTATTGATTAAATGATGAAGTGGACAATTAAAAATAAATAAAACAAACAATAGTACACGAAATTTCATACATTAAAAAGTTTTTAAAAATTAAAAAAAAAAAAAAACAAACTTCTATAACTTGCGAGAAATTTCTATTATTACAGCTAATTAGTATTATAAATTATTTATTTAATAGCCTATATCATTCCAACAATTATAGTTAATAGTTTAAAAAATTAATAAATAAATGAACATTTATTCAGTAATCTTTAAGTTGAATTCGACCAATTATGCATTTAAATATTTTTATGTATTAATTTAGATATTAATACTTATTTTTATTTTATATTAAGTAATTTAATAATAAAGAGTGGTCCCTAGCAACTTTGAAAGACTTAGTTTGATATTAGTTAACATATTAAACATGTGTGTTTTTAATAATATATTTATAGTATAAATATTTATACATATTATCCCATCTGCCATTGTATTACCTTGTATTATGTTATTATAGATATAACAAGTGGTAATTATTCATATAATAGCAAAATAAACCAATACTGTTTTGATTTGATTAATTTATTTGAAGTTTTAAATGTTAACGTTTTACTTGAAAAATAATTTTTTATTACTTAATATATTATCCAAAATTAAAAAAACATCAAATTTAACTAGCTAGAAACAATTATACGTACAGATTTTAATAGTGATGCTAAGAAATATAAAATTCACAACTGTAGTTTGATGTTTACGAAACTACAATTTATTAGAAGTTAAAATATACTACTATTATTTAAATTTAGTTACAGATACTATTCACTAGGTATATATATATAGTAAATTTAATAGTAGTATATACATTATTGTAAAAACCATCATTATTATTATATTGTACGCTTATCTATGAGTTCATAAAAGTATACGAGTAGGTAGTTATATACTATTTTTACGAATTCTGCACGCGTACCCAATTGAAATCCAACTAGTTCTTATGAGATGATAAGATATAACTGTATACTTCATTTCATGTAGGTGCTTGTTCAACTTCACGTTTTGTCTGTTGAATCGGATGAGTTTCGATTACTATCGTTATTAATTTCCAACGACTACGTCTACCACCTCAATAAGATTTTCGTATACCTGTGATTTGTGAATGCGTTGTGAAATAGGATATATATTTCAAAGTAAAAGTCGGAGCTTGTGATAATGTAATACAATATGTATAAGAGAAGTATGCGTAAAATTAAAATCTTGTACATAAATATATAAATATATATATATATCATGATTTCATAATTTTCTCGGATTTTTTTTTTAATTTTCTTTTTTTTTTCCTTAACACAGGACCATAATTTATTACAAGATAAATAAATTTACTACTGCACATCATCAAAAAATATAGATATTAATAATAAATCATACATCCAAGTTTGTGGAACTCAGTGAGAATATAAAGAATGGTTGCATTGAAGTTTTTATGAACTTTAAATTAGGGATTTTATCCTGTTTGTTTTTGTTTTTTTTTCAACTATGCTTATGCATATCAATAATAATAATTAATAATTAGGAGAAGAAAAATTCTGTTTTACCTAAACTTAAAAAAAATACTTTACATTTATTTTGTAATAAGCTATTTTACTCATTAAAAGATTCAGAAATTTTTGTTATTGAAAATTTTTCATTCTATGAATCATGTTTGATTTATTCATATATATATATATATATATTGATATAATATACATAATTATATCCACTTATTGTTTAATTTAATTATAGATAGATTGTACAATAAGAATAAAAATAAAAAATAAAAAATAAAAATTACTTTTGTCTAAACGAATGAATTATGAACAATGTAATAAAAAAACTACCTATATTCATGGAGCACACTATTTTTAATACTGCTAAAATAGAAGTATTGCGTTGTCTTTTAATTTTTATTAATATTATCATTATTTAATTTAAACTTTAAAAACAAAAAAAAAATAAAAATATAAGAATAATAGGTACTTAGTATACATTCTATAATTGTATACAAGTATTTTACCGTATATTATAAATTAATTTATATTTGGTATACTATAATAGTGCCAACAAAATGTATAATTTAAATATTTACTTTCCTACAACTATTCATAATGTATTATATATATATATATATATATTTATTTTATTTATTATATCAACATGCGAATACATATTAATAATATAGAACTATGTCGATGAAATGTAGAACCAGAGTAATTTTTCTGACTCATCTAATTAGTTATTTTCCATTTTAAAATCTCCCAAGTTACCATTTAAATCTAACACAATTAAAGACTATAGGTCGGTTACACGCAGAACTCAGATTGACAGCACCGTTTGTAAAAAGTCATTTTTATTTTCATATTAAAAATGCTTGTCAATTCACATTTACTTATACATTTTTAGGCAATGCTATAGAAAACACTGTGTTTTTAATTAATGCGATTATTATAATTTCATGAACATTTAAAATTTTAATGATATGGTATAACTTTGAAACGTGGACTATATTCCATAAAAATTGATATTTTTGTATCTTAAAAATAATAATTGAAAAAAATGTCGTGAATAAAAGAACAGCATACAAAAAATTGATATTTTTACAATATTACGAGATATAATCTTTGTATGTATTTAAATGGAATAATAATAATAATATTATGTGAGCAATAATTAACTATATACAATTATGATATTAAGTATTGTTTTAATCTTTGTTTCATAAATTTAATAATTTATATCCTCCCAATTTATATTTTTTGGTGCTAATAAATAACTATGTCTTGATGCGATATATAACTCCACATTTTTTATTATCAAAATAATTAGAAAATAAAATATAAAAATATATTATATTGTGACGACTGGGAATAATAATGATTAATTAACCATGATAGTTTCACGTTTAGTTGTACAAAAAGTGGATTGGAATATAAATATATTCTAAAGATAAATAAGTTTATAAAACAGTAAGTACGTGGTTAAAGTTTTAAAATTAAAAAAGTATGAGTACTCTTATAGTTATTATTTCATTAGTGGGCTAAATTAAAAACAATTGTTCTGTTATAGCAGTATACAGTTTCAGTATAGTAAATAATATTTGCTTAAAATTTAATAAACACTATCGTATATATCGTATACGATATTATTTTACATCGTAAATCATTAAAATAAATAAATATAATATATAGTTACATAACTTATGAATTATTTTATATTTATTTCATATTTTAAATACCTATATATTTAATATGATATATTTTTTTTTTGTTTAAGTGAAACTAAATAAGTTTTACTATTTATAATACAATTATATATACATATAAGTAAATGCATTATAAAAAAAAAAATCGTAATATTCAAAATATTCAAAATTACATTGTACATCATTTTTACATTGTAAATTATAATCTTAATATGTAAATATTTAATGATAAAATAACAATAAAAATATAATTTCCAATAAATTCTAAGAGTGATCAATATAGATGTCACATTATAAATAAGTGTTAAAAAAGGATATATATTTATATTTTCAGTGTACCTATGCATGTACTTATGGTACATGTGCGAATGTACATTTTAAAGGCATGCAAAAATGTTTTTTTTTAATTTTGTTTAATCTTCTGTGCTGAGAAATAAAAAAGTGGTAAGAAAATTATTTATTATTTCTAAAAAATAAAGTCATCAATTATAAAAGTTTGGATCTCACTGTTCGCAGAATAAATATTTTTTACTTAGAAAAAATGGTTTCAAATAAACTCAATTTTTGCATCAACATACATAATTTTATGTAAAAGTTTATTTTTTACTGTACATTTTTTTATCCAAGTATACGATCCACACAGAAAAATAATTCAGTGTCGTATGAAGATAATGCTTCTTATTTTTTATTTAAACATCTAAGACTAACAAAATGGGCATCCGCTGCTAAAATAATTTAGTGAACTTTTTTAAGACACCCATCACCCTCATAAAAATTAATTTTAGGTACCTATATGAATATAATATAAATTACTGATACTTTTTTTTTTTTTTTTAAGACTGATTACAAAGTTTTGTCACGTGACACGAAAAAAAGTTTACTACCTCTACTAATTATATTTAGTATACTACGATAGTCGTGAGTTAAAAATAAAAACTAGGAGTTTATTAAAATATTTAATACAAAAATAATTGGGGTCTAAATGTTGGATTTGAATAAATCAAAAGTCTAATAAATTTATAGTCGTAAACTGAACAAATTTATAAAATTATAATACATTGCATTCAACTATGCAAAATACTACAGCTAAGTAGTGTAATATATGATCATTTTCAGTTATACGCGTATTAACTCACAGTCTCTGATGGAGTAGCTCTCCAACATTTATAAGTGGATCAGGAATATTTAGTTCATAGAATCAGTTAAAGCTAATGTAATATAACCTATTTTAATTCATATTATACACTTCATGAAGCTTAAAATTCCAGAACATATACTTTGTAAATTATAACATTACGAATATTACGATACTCGAGTGTATCATGATTCACGGGCTTAGAATGAGATATGCACCGTTACCTAATTGTTAGTATATTAATGTTATAGTAAAAACTCCGAAAAATAATAAATTAATGGGCTCAAAATGTACATATTTTGAAGCTTTGAATATTATATGGCTATTTAAGTATGCTAGACATGATATTTTAACTAATACATTTTTCAATTTCAAATTTTGGTATATTATTGTTATTTTATAAAAATGTTTTGATATAACAAACATTTAAGGTATGCACATGTCTTGTTGATATTGTAATTATAAATTAAATATTTAAATTTTTTCTATCAATTATTAATAAACATTGAATACAATTTAATTATAGATGAATAATGTATAATATTTGTAACAAAATTTAATCAGACTTTTTAATTATCGTCATAATATTTTAATCTGGTTATGATATAATTTAATTATAATTCTTCAAAGTTTGGCTTTAAATCAACTTAATAAAGTATGATTATTATGTAAATTATTATATTTTAGTTGTGTATTCGTAGATATTTTAATCATTTAAGACAGCTGCCTATGTGCTTAATGATAGAATCAGAAGTTATTATTGATCGAAACGCACGCACTTAGTTAGAAATAATTAAATCTATTGTCCCAAATCTTGAAATTTATCCAGCTGCATACATATGTGATTGAAATAATCTAATGTTTTTCAATCTGTACTCTAGTTATATAGAATTATAATTTATATCAATTTAGAAAAAAATAAAGAAAAACTAAATTCATTCATATAACATTATACTATGTATATTTATCTACATGTTTACTTCTATTAAATTGTATTAGTTTTAAATATATAATTTCAGTTATAATATTTATTATTTTTCTGTGATATATGATATATTTATTTTTCTATTTATATAGATGACGCTGTATTTGAAAATATCATTATGCGTATAAAATATAATAATATACTTACTTTAGTTTTAGATCCTCCAGTAAAATATTTTTGAACAACGATAAAATAAATAAAGTAATAATTATTTTTGTTTGAATATTAAATTTTTTCCATAATTTAACTTTAAATATCTATAAAATATGTTGTATTTATATACATTTTTAAATTTTTTGGTTTCAGTATAAAATATTTATGAGGAACTTCGTATTAAATTTTTAAGCCTTAACTATAAAATATGAGGATTTAATAAGATACAATTTAATCCTAAGCCTTAAAGTACTTAATATTATATTTAGTAGGTATTTAATTTATGACAGATCATTTTTATTAAATTATGAAAAAAATACCCGGTCGATTATGAATTAATAACTGTTTGAAAATATATTATCAATCATCTAAAGTTATTATTATAATAGTGATTAACCTTTCATAACCCATTACTTAACTTAATAGTGGCATATCGGTTTAAACTCTTTTCAAATACAAACGCTAAATAGCCTATAATCTAAAATCGTAAGTTACTCAAGAAATTATAACAATGAAATGTGAAGGTAATAAATGAAAATATAATCTGCAAATATACTTCATTATAAGAATATAATACTATAGAAAATAAAAATTATAAACCATATACGAATCTTTTTATCTTGAAAATAATACTACAATTTTATTCGTTATGAAGAAGCAAATTAAATAAATAAAATGAGATGATCTATGTTCAGATTTATAGCTAATTTATGATATTAACATACCATACATTAATAATAATTATAATGATTGCAAAAAATTGCTGCTTACATGATCTGCCATATAATTAACTATAGTTATATTATAGTAGCTATTTATTTGTTGTGGCTTAGATACTATTTTAGAAGACCAATTAGAAAACATTTAGAGAAATATATTTTCAATAAATAATGTTTTGGATCGTTAAAAGTAATATTAATAATTTTAAATATATTATCGTGATTTTTTTTTTTTTTTTTTTAGAGTGAATAAATAGTTTATTTATTTTTATTATTTCAAATGCTTAAAATGTATATTATTATTATACAGTTTTAGAATTTTAGATATGAAAAATATAATAAATTGGTACAATCAAAATTCGTCTCTAATACTGAGATGTAAATCATTGAGTAAGTGTATTAATATGTAGTAGATACGATGGTAAAATAATAAAAAAAAACAAAAACAAACAAATCAGCAATAGTTTGTAAGAGTTATAAAAAAAAACCGGTTAGTTTTATTATTAACTATAAGAACTTTCTATGGTAATTTTTTTATAAATAAGTTGATATTTCCAAAAATATTAACTTTTTTTAAAATAATTTGATTATAAAAAATCGAATCTAATTTTTTTTTTCTTTGAAATTATTTAAAAATTAAAAATTGGCCAAACTAATGTTTACGTACTTTTACCTTCATATCGTAATTTTTCGACAAAATTAGCGTATTGATTTGGTAGTTATTACTTATATGCTTATGAGCTACTATTGTAAACTAATAAATACACAGTGAATCATGATATAGTTAAGTACCATACATAATAAATCTATTATTAAACTGAGTCATAAATTTTGAACATATTATGTCATAACACTAAAAACATTTAATAGATTATATTTTATTTATTTATGAAAAATTATAACTATTTTTAATGTGTGTTCAAAGAGAATATGTAAGACACGATTAGGATTATTCAATTAATATATCTACAAAATATTATTAATACCGTTAAGAAATCATAATTTACTGACGCGTATTATATAGCTTACACACGTAATCTTTTAGGGAAATTAAATAATAAACAATTGTTGCTGTAAACTATAATATATTGTAGTAACCATTTTGTGGTGAAAGAATCTTAACCAAATACATGGAGTAATCGCTATGTATCAAAGCGCTTTGAATCCTGGTTGGAATACTATATAATATTATAGAGCTTTAAAAATTACGAAACCGAGTGATGAACAAACACGCTATAGAAGTACATAATTCCTGAGGGGAACGGAATTTCTAAGTCGAGGATGTGTGTCGTCCCAAGGATTATACGCACAATAGTGGTCTAGTATATAGGGATGGGTTTATGGGAGGGTTGTGTTGGAAGCGGTGGGGGGATGGAGACGAATATTTAAGTAGCAGCTGAGAGTGCCGTATACAGATTGTCGTGAAGATAAAAGCGAGACCAACGATACGTTTCTCATCTTGTTCTTAGCTGGAAGAAAGAATTATATTCTGCTGTGGGAATAAAATAAAATAAATAAGGCAAGTAAAATAAAACAATGGTGGTGGAAAATTGGCAGTTTTTGTGAGTAGTATTTTTATTTTATTTGATCAACAGTGCAGCTACCAAACGGCCATCGTAGTTCCATTTATAAGATATTTTTAATTTGATTTCGTCCTTCCACAACCAACTTCCTGTCTGTTATTTTTTCCAACAAAACGATTATAAAATAGATCCCATAGATGATGGTGGAAAAACTAATTTCCGACTTTTCAAATATATTTTTACTCCTTTTTCATATTTTTATGACATCACAGACGATGCCGTGTCTTTCGCTGAATCTGCTGCATCGAATCGCAATCGTGCATTTCAATTCAATCCTATCCGACTATCTATGAGCCATTAATTTCCTCACCTTACTTTCTTTGAATTTATCGGTGGAAAAATGAAAACTAATAAATTAAATAGACGAGAAATGTGCTGTACGCATTTGGAACCGTTCAATGTTCAGCTCTAAATCTAATCCAATTATACGTTAAGAGTTTGTCAAACGTATAAATATGAATCGCTTTATTGTTAACAATAAAGATTATTAGGGTAATCTGAGGATAATAATATTATTTACGGCTGGGTTATATAGTTTTCTGCTTTTTTTAGCTATTGATATTATACATACTAAACAAGTGCGTGATCCATACATGATATTATTATTTCATTATCCTTATTTTGGTACATGTATGTATTTTATATCATTATTTTTAAACCACAGAATAATTCATTACAACTAAATGATTGAAAAAAAAAAACATTCACTATATTATATATTTTTAAGAAGTTTTAATTTTTTGTATGATAACATCCATTAAAATCAATTGTCATATTGATAATCAATTATTATTAATTTATAACAATTTTATAATTTTATGAGTGTAGTGGAGTTGCACAGAAATACAGAGATAATCTACTATATATTTGTGGTCTGCTTATTTAAAATACAATTGATTAAACAAATATAAAAGGTGTATTAATTGTTATTATTTAATATAAAAATACGTACGTAAATGATTTTCGTTATTTGAATGGAAGTTTTGGATATTATTGTTCATAAGACCCAATGCTCGGTTGCACCAAATATTTACACAGAGTTAAATTTGTATAAAAATAAAATCTATTGCAAAGACAATGTTTTAAATTTTATCTGCTGATAAAAATGTACTTTATCGCCAGTTAAATAAGATGCTGATTTATCGCCTCATAACATTTTATGTATGGTTAAATTTCATTATAAATATATTTTGATATGATTATGATGATAATATCAACTTGTATTTTAGGTACCATTTATTAGGTAATCAGTATATTGGAAATAACTTGAAAATAAAACAATGATTGAGCAACACTCATAAATTTAACACATGATAATTTAACAAACGTTAGTTTATTATTAGTTTACAATTTTACAGTAGAAACAATAATTTACCGATAGATAACAACAATACATATGGTGCAACCAAGAATTTAGCCGTTAATATATTTGTTAAATTATTAATATGTATTTAAAACAATACAATATTATAAAATATACTTATATTTGAATATTTTTATACACCTCATTAGTTTTATAATATTCAATTTACTGCGAGTAGGGTAGTTTTTCATATACCCTATATTTCGTAAAAACAATTATTGGTTGAATCTTATAATATAATACGAGTACGTAATGAAACAAAGTATATGTGAACTATCCTAATTTTTTTACAGGGATCATTATGAGATTAAATTAATAAGATGTACTTGATACATTTATTTATTTATTATTGTTGTCATTAATGTATATAACTGTAGAGTATTAACATCCATATAATACTACAATTTTATTTCCAACGTCCACGGTCAACCAAAAATCAAAAAAATCAAACAATATCGTTAATAATTAATAACATAAATATATGATTGAAATATGAGCCCGTGCTTAAATGTATTTAATTATTATGTAGCATAAAATTATCACTCATTTAACCTGAATAGCTTAAAAATTATAATTAAATATTATTGTTTGTTGTAAATTAAAAAAAAACACTTTAATTTGTTTTTTTAGTTTTTTTTTTTTTTTAATATAATATTACATGCACATTGAATTATATTTTAACTACAGTAATTAAAAGTAGGAATGAGAAAGATAAAGAGGAATGTCACTCTATCCTTGGTCACCATCATAAATTCATCGCATTTATATTAAAGTATATGATTTATAATATTTTATAGATATATTTTATTTTAGTAGCAACATAATGAATCAATTTTAATTTTATAATTTAATAGGAGATTTACGTTTTGTACATGTGCTCTCTCGTTTAACTACATGCGCTTATTTGTAATACAAGCTATTTATTACAACAAAATCATATATTATTTTACGTGTATTGCTTATTATTTACTTAAGCAATATCCTTGGGTTATAAATGTTTCGTAATAATACAAATTAATTTAGATTAACCGAAACGCAAATCATAATAATAAATATGTACTATTATAGATCTTATTTGATTAATATTATTAATTTTCTGTGATCGAAATGAACATTTTTATTATAATATGAATTAATATAAATTTAATATTTTTGTATAGTAAAAAATTGTCATAGATTCTCATTTCACATTACTATCACAATGATTGAACAAAGATTTTAAATAGTAAAAATTTGAAAAATTAATAAAAATTATTGTATTTACTAAAAATGTTCTTTCTCGAAATTAAAAGTTATAACTTTTTTAACAGACTGAAAAATGTGTAAAATACAAAATTTGTATAAGTTATTTTCATGTCTACGTCAATTTTTTTAATATTAAACGTAGGTACTAGCTTAACGTACATTTCTTATTTACGTTATATGTAATATCCAGAATATTATACGCTTTCTTATGGATTCACTCTAATATGTTTTCTATCGTTAACTTACCAAACGATACCTTATAATCTTTATATTATTATGAATGTGTTATATAATTTGTAATTTTGTGAACATAATACATAATATAACTTATTTTTAAAAAAAGTTTCGTATAAATATTAACTAATTTAAAATACCTACTACACAAAGAATTTATATATTAAGTGGTTGATATTTTTTTGAATCTTTTTGTGTATTTTATATTTTTATTATTGTACTGAACATAAAATTTAATTATTTGCTATTCGATACTATAACTCTCATAATAATATCTTTACATACAAGTTTAGTTAATTAATTGTTTATATTCGGTAATCTGGTATTTGAATATTATTTACTTGAAAAATAAATCAAAATCACGATGCTAATCTGTTAAATAAATCAACGAATTAACGTGGCAAGTAATAAGCAATTACTCTTAAATAATATTATATAAATTAACTAAGTGATTATTATCGTAGTTTAATCCCATGCGGGTACTATATTATAAGATAGTCAAAGATTAATGGTGAAATGAAAAAAATTTAAATAATTAAAAAATATAAATATAATATATCAAATAAATTCGATTTCAAATAATTAATAATTATTCTTATTTACAATAGGTATTAGATTAGGGTAATAAGATTTTAAGTTCATAATACATATTTTTTTATTTTAGTTTCAAAAAGTGACAAATAATTTTTATCTAAGCAATACAAAGAGTATTTATTATAATTTGAATATTAATTAATAATTTGGTAACTCTAAATTAACTGAGACACATTAGGGTTATGTCAAAAATATGACCTTTTGTTCTTGGGACGCACTAGCAACATTAAAAATGGTTCGTTCAGAACGCACACAAGAAACTTCCAAGAGCTTTTGGAGTCTATTTTTTAAATCAATCTTTATTGAAATAACTAATATAGATTTAAAATAAACTTGTAACAACTGAAGTAGATCATAATATTGTCCCAGTATATCCACATAATTTGTCTATTGTAATCATATTATCATGCAGTTTGATCAGGTAGGTAATTCAATACTAGTAAAAGTAGAACTTATGAACTACCATAAATAATCCTAATGCTTTGTTCACAGATAAACTATATAAATATGAATGCATTTTGATGTAACATATTATATTTTTATAAATAGTCTTGGAATCTAAAACAAAGTATAGTAATAGTAAAAATTAAAATCGTGAATATTGTTCAGATGTATATTAGTTTTAAGTATATATTATGTAGTCATTAAATAAGTGACTGAATAAAATTCGAATTAAACAATAAATAATCAAATAAAAAAAAACATAATTTTTCAATATTTCATTAAAATATATATTTTTAGTTTCTTGTAGTATTTAAAAAAAAAATAAATACTTTTATCCTTCTGGAGTATCAAATAGATCAAATTGTATACCAAAAATCTCTCTCACTGTTGAAGGTAAAAAAGAAATTGTTCTACAAGATGACGACAAGTATACAAAAAAACATATACTGTTGTAAAACCAATTACATTTAAAATCTAAAATGTAATAATATTTCTATTACACAAATAAATATATTTAGTATTTAATTAATTACAAATATAAACATATCTTCTAAATATTTAAAATTTTAAATAATCATAGATTTATTTTTAATTTTATACTTATAAAATATATTAGTGCAACTTTTAATTAATAAATTCAAATAGATTCAATATAAACTTATTAACTATTATTATATTATAAAATATTTAATTTTAATACTCGAGGCATTAATTAATACGAGTATGTAAAATGTATATGTATTCTGGTTGTAAATTTTAACCTAATTTTAGTATTGTTACTTTATTTTGTATTATTAAAATGTTAAGTATGGATCTGTAATATAGAATTATGGTTACGCATACACAAAGTAAGTTACTATGTTTTTTGTTTCATAGTGGTCAATTCTAAGTTACGTAAAAGACTCCGTCGACGTTGATATTTAAATAATTATTACTTATTACATCATAACTTAATACATTATAATATATTATAGTCCTAATACCACTACACACCTTTACTTGGCTCTTGAAGGGCGTATTTCGTTCGCACATTTTGTCTTAAAAGTAACTCTGGATTTATGTTTCACGTTGTACCGATGCATAATATATCACATTTAAATTTATGGTTATAATTTATTCATGGTTTAATCTGGTGGTAAACTATTTAATCCGAAAAAAAATATTTAATATTCGAATAAAAACACGGTTCTTTCTTGAATAATTGGTGTTTTAAATCTTGGAGATTTTTATGCATTCTATTGTCACGTATACGTGAAATAAAAGTGTTTTAATATTAATTACGATCAGGATAAATGTTGACTATTGCATTTATGTTTGATAATTTTATTTTTTGCTCTAAAAGAAAGTTGAACTATATGATGTACATAGACAGAATATAAATTTGTTTTAGGTGGAATAAGTATAACAAATAGATTTAAAATTAATATTTTACCTATCAAAACTGTAATGAACAAATAAATATTACAATTAAAATACATACAAACAATAATTATGATGAACGATTACTATTGTGGAAAGCGCTCAGTTAATGCATTAAAATTAAATTTACAAATTTACATAGTAATATCAATATTTAAACAAAGGTTTTTTTTTTTTTTTTTAATTTATATTATTTTTAATTCTATACCCGGTGACGAATCAATTTCTATAGTAAAATTTTCTCCCAAGCAGTGTATGCTAATTAAATATGCTAAATTAATATTTTTTACAATTTCCATTTAACTTATTCAAACATAATATAATCTTATAACACATGTACAAATCGTAAACTGATAAAAAACTAATTTACATTTATTGCAATAATTAAGTATACATTTGTTTGATAATTATAATATTAGATATTGATTTTATTGTTTTAAAGTTATTATAATTATTTAAAAATTTATGAGAAAACTATTTATACTAAAAATGTATGATATTAATATAATTTACACAATGATATGAAAGTTATTTATTAATACAGAATAACATAGTATAACAAATTTCTTTATTTTTATTATTTGATACTTATTTACTATTATATATTAAATATAATGTATCAACATATTATGTAACTAGTCATGATATTTAAACTAAACAGATATTTATATATTTTAAATTTTTCTAGCTTACAAAACTATCTTATTAATTATTATACTTATCTATAATATGAAGTTACTATTTTATAAATATTTTTTCTTATAATTATTTATTTAATATTTATTATTATTTATTTATAAAAGTTTTCATTTCAAATTTGGGTCCTTGTTGATACTTCAAATAAGATTCAATAAAAACTTGATAAATTTATTCTAATTTTATATCCATAAAAATAGATGATTAATAATCTAAATTGTATTTTATTGAATAGTTTAATAACTCAATTAATTTATTGAAAAAAAGTAATATAAAATGGAATAAAACATACTATTATAATATATAATAGGTATACATAGCGTTTAGTTCAATGTAATAGTGATGATGGCTTAAAACAATTAATAATATACATTTTAAGTGTTGTTTTTAAAATTAGTTAAGCATAAATTAAATTTATAATTACAAATCAAATACAATTTAAATTAAATTAAGGTATCAATATTTTTATATGATATTTTATTATATAGCTGTAATTATATTTTGAGAAGACACCATCATTATTTTAATAAAATCGTTTTCTAAAACTTACGGTCTTACTTATAATACTCGTAATTAAACTATAGTATTTCACGTTAGAAATGGCACTCTGCAGAAGCTATCTATACTATGTATTTAAAGTACTATAAAACAATAAAAAAATAATAAAAAATAAGATTTCGATAGAATGAAAACAAAATGAGATTTATAACGTTTAAATAATATTTTAAGTAATCAAATGGTCTTGTCGTCTTATATTATAAATAATTTACATTATCCATGTGATGATACGTTGTAATATGGTTATTTATATTTATTTTTTTTATACTCTACAGGTTGTTGCAGTCATATCCGTGTTTTTTATATGTGTATCAGTTCTGTCATTTGCACTAAAAACTCATCCTGACTTACGAGTGGCCACATTGAGAAACATAACCGTACCCAAGGATCGTCCACCAGCCCCGGGTGAGGATCCTCCGATGGAATGGGTACTTAACAAGGACCGAACCGATCCTCACGAGGCTTTTTTTTACGTAGAACTTGTTTGTAACGTTTGGTTTACATTCGAACTTCTCGCTAGATCTATCGTAAGTATTAAATATACTGTACTTAATCAAAAAAGTGATTTTAAATATTAAATAAATTATTTTATACATCACCAAATATGTCGACATTTGACCTGCAGTAGTATGTCTCTTATATAATGGGTTATTTTGAATTATATTCAAATTATTTAAAAGCAATTTCAGTAATCTGATGTAAAATAAAAATAGATATCAATTAAACAAGTATTAAGTAACATAAATATTGGATATAATTAAACCATAAAACAATATGAATACGTTTTTACCAAAACATTTTAAATATATGTTTTTTTATTTTTTTATCATTTAACCTTTATTTAAAATATATTTACAATCTATACAAGATAAGGTATAATGAGTAAGTGTGTTGACATGCGTTATTTGACATTAAGTAACATTAATAGGAAGGCTCCTAGTAGTGCCACCTGACCATAAATATATGTTACAAAAGTATTACGCGTAAATCTTATATTTTAAGATATAGGTATATATGAAAGTTAAAGTTTATCTTAATGTTATATCAATTATAATATTAATGTATTTACCTAATAAAATTAAAAACATTGTTTAAATTTAAAAAAAAAAAATAATAATATCACTATAAGTATATATATATATATTTTTTTTTTTTTTTGATTTATATAAAAACAAACAAAATATGGTCACAAAATAAATACACAATAATCAGTTGAATTGTACAACACTGTCGTTTGCAACGCCAACATGTTGGAATCCGTATTTTCAAAAGTGGTTCAAATCTTTAAATCATTGAAACAACGATGAGTGGCGGAACTAAGGGGGGGGGGGAATCCGGGGATTGATCCCCGGGCGTAAAATTTTGGTGGGCGTAATTTTTTGTGGGCCTTTATTTAATGTTTATTGTTAGAAGTTATAAAACTATTTTTATTTCTCATAATTTGTTTATTATATAATAATAGCCACATTTAAAAGAATGAAAAACATTAAATAAACGAAATAAATATTGAACAAAATGAAAAAGAAATAAATAAGAATACTTTTGAAGTATCTTTAGAATCTCAAAATAAGTATGAATATTTTAAAGTCACTAATTTTTCTGAAATTTTATTTGACAATCCTCGTTCTTGGTATCCTATTAACGATAAACTGCGTAGTATACTTATTCTTCATGGACCAAATCGTGGGATAACAGCACCTAAACCATTCAAAAATCATTGGTTTTTAAAACAAATGAATAACGGTGAAAAGTGTGACAGAACATGGATGATATATTCTGAACCTAATGAAGCTATTTTTTGTTTTTGTTGTATTTTATTTGGAACCAAATCAAGTGCCTTAACAGATCCTAAAACAAGGTTTTACAAACTGGAAAAAAATGGAACGTTTAAGGGAACATGAAAATTCTTCAGACCACGTTAAAAATTTCCTTGAATGGAAAATTTTTGAAAAAAAATTAAAAAATGGTGGAGCTATTGATGACTGTTTACAAAATGAAATAAGATCACAAGAAGCAAAATGGAGACACATTTTAAAAGCAATTTCGAATGCAATATTGTACTGTGCCAACAACAATTTAGGATTGAGGGGACATTCAGACATACCTGGGAGTCCATCCGCAGGTCATTTTCTTAATTTGTTAAGTTTAATAAGTAAATATGATCTTATATTAAAAGAACACATTGAATTACATAAAAAAGGTTCCATAAATTACTTTTCTCATCAAATTCAAGATAAGTTTATAGCTTTGTTGTCTAAAAGAGTTCGAAATGAAATCATACATCAAATTAAATCTGCTAAATATTATACAATAATGTTTGATTACACGCCAGATGTGTCAAGAACAGAGAAAATGAGTCAAGTTATTAGATACGTTCGTGTCACTGGTAGTAAAGTAATTGTAGAAGAAAGTTTCTTAGGCTTTATAGAATCTCATGAAAAAACTGGTAGTGGTTTGACTACTGAAATATTACATCAGATATCTCAAGATGGTTTGGATATTAATAATTGTAGGGGCCAAGCATATGACAACGGATCAAATATGGCAGGGAAGTACAATGGGGTTCAAGCAAAAATTTTAGAAAAAAATAACTTAGTAACATTTATACCTTGTACAGCACATTGTTTAAATTTAGCAGGTGTAAATGCTGTAGGATCAAATAAACAAATGCAACTATTGTTCGGTAAAATTCAACAACTATTTAATTTTTTTTCTGGTTCTACTTTATATTGGGAAATATTGATGAAATCATTGAAAGTAACTCTTAAACCATTTTCCGATACTAGATGGTCCTCTAAAGCTGCTGCAGTAAAGGCCCTTTACAAACAATTACTTGAAGTGAAATGTGCTTTGATTAATATTATTGAAAATGGAAATCTTGATTCAAAACCTATTGCCAAAAATTTACTTAATTTAGTGGATCACGAATTTATTTGCTTATTAACAGTTTGGAATTCTATACTATCAAGTATCGATTGTGTAAATATATTTCTTCCAAAAAAAAAAACAATTACGGTATGTCAAGCATCAAAAATGATTCATTGATTAATTAAAGAAATAACTGACTTAAAAAATAATAGAATTCAAATATTATTCCAAGACGCTGAACAAATTAGTGTAAAAATGAATATTTCTCCTTCGTTTCCAGAAAAAAGGAAAAAAAGAGCAAAAAAAAATGGATATTGATGAATCTGCTGATGAATGGGAAATTTCTGCTAAAAACAATTGCATAATTAATTTGAAAAATGTCTGTGATGTTTTGCTTACACACTTCGGTTGGAGATTTGAAACATTGAATAATGTATCTTCAGATTTTAGTTTTCTGACTGGATCTGAACTATTCGAAAAAGATACAGATGAATTAGTCAAAGCAGCAGCTGATTTAGCCTTAAAATATAATAAAGACTTAAATGCTTCAGAATTAACAGAAGAAATAATACATTTTAAACATCATGCCATAAGTGCATTACCTAGTATCAAAAATACAACACCATTAGAACTGTTAGAGTTTATTTTTGAGTATTCCATGACAAATATTTTTCCAAATATTTGCATAGCACTTCGACTTTATTTAACATTGCCATGTACAACAGCCACGTGTGAACGAAGTTTCAGCAAACTGAAACTAATAAAAACGTATTTACGCTCCACAATAAATCAAACAAAACTAACTAATCTTGCATTATTGTCTATTGAAAAAGAAATATCAAACTCAATTGATTTCGATTCAGTTATAAACGACTTCGCTGTGGTAAAAGCCAGAAAAATTAAATTTTAAATTTTTTTAAATATGTAAAGATTGTGTATTGAAATTAATTATTTGTACATGAACAATTTTTTAAATTAAAAGGTTCTTTCATTGAATTAAACAAGTTTATTATTAATAAATTTAATAGTTAGCAAATAGCAATGTAAAAATCAGAATAACTTTTATTTAGTTTAATTATTGTAACACAAGCAATAACATGATTCTATGAGTAAGAACTAGCTCGATATTTTTAACTTTGTTAGTTAACATTAATATGTGTTTAAAAGTTAATAAGAATGTAGTACGTTTGTAATTTGAATTCCAGTTATTAGAAAACAATCGTAGGGAAAGATATTTTAGTCTTGGTCTATGATTGGGCGTAATTTTAATATTTTCCCCGGGTGTAAAAAATCTTAGTTCCGCCTCTGAATTAAATGTCGATGTTAATAATGTTTTAACAATACTATGCTAAGTTAACATCTGAATCGTAACAAAGACAGATTTAATATTAATAACCAACCCCAAATTATCAAAGAACTTAACTTGGTTTTAATACACTTCAAACTTTAAAATTACTATAGTGTTATTTGTTTAATTTTTACATTAAAGTTTCACTCGCAGTAGCAGCTTGTGGAGTTCATTGAAGGTAGGGCAAAAATATTTCCCTTATTTTCCACTATCTTAACTTTGAACTTACCACTAATAATGACTAAGCACCACACTCTGAAAAGTAAAAAAAAAAAAACGTTTAAATCGTTTAATAAATTAAACAACGAACCGAGAAAGAATAAAAAAATAACAGATTAATTTCATGTGTTACGAAAATATAAAGTCTTTGCCACAGAAGACGGTCAACGATAACAATACAAAGACGATAAGACCGAAGAAATTTCTTAAATCGTAATAAAAATAAAAGGATTGTGCCTGGAAACGCTGTATTAATTCGTGTCAAAAAATGGGGGAAATCTAGTAACGTGATCGGGGCACAACGAATTTGTGCTCGTCGGCCGTCACTCAATGCCAGTATAGTATTGTACACCCGTATTTAATAACATTTTTTTTTTTAGATAATATTTTTTTAATAATATACCAACTATATAATAATGGAAGAAACACTACTTACTCAATTTCAAAAATGTTTCTTCTTTCTTTCAATATTCAAGAATGGGCATGTGCTCGTGTGCTGTGTAGCGCGAGCCATCACTGTTCACATGTCAATCGCTAATAATAATTCACCACTTTTATCATAAAACGTGATACAATCAATATTTATACCATGGTCTTGTAATAAATGTATAACAGTTAAATTAATTTTAAAAATATTCGTTATGACTTAATGGTAATACAATGAATACTATGATATTAGCTTCACTGTATATATTATGATTATGTTTTTTTTTTGATAAATTACCAGTAAATATTCTACAGTTTTGTATACTTTAATTTCACTTACATTGGTTCTGAAATCATTAGAGTAGGATGTAGATAAATCATGGCATTGATGAATTTCCCTATTACATATAGTACATATAGATTATTGAGAAAACGACAACTACTGAAATAGTAATGAATATCTACTTAATAGTTTCGATATAATACAGTATAATAAATACCATTGGCATGGTATGCAATAATATCTGAATTTACATTATAATATTTAACAATTTTTAATTTTCATTAAAATAAAATATCGTATATATTATATAAATATTGTAGGATTATGGTAATTATCATAATTTTATCCAAAATAATGTATAAAAAGATAATTGAAAACATTCATAAGCTGTGTTAGTTTGGATGAAAGTTATGTACATAACCTTGTAAATTCTTAATTGGGAGATCACACTGAAGTCTTTAATTAGAATCAAACAATACATTAAGCGTTCTTAATATTTAATTAGATTATATGAATGATATTATAGCAATACATATTTTATGAAGTAGAAATATAATGCACACAATAACAATAAATACCGATTTTTGTTTCCAAATTGTGATTAAAAGACTAAATATTTTTAGATACTAATATAATTATAGATAAACTAATCAAATATACTATATTGATCAAACAATTTATTATTTTTGTTTTATTACTATTCATACATTGTGTCATTTATTATAATTGATACAAATAAAAAGTAAATATTTATTAATTGATAAAACACATTTCATTAAATCAATAGTTCAATAAATGGTTATCAAAACATGAATTATTGATTAATATTTAAATTGATAAAAAAACGTAAACTGAAACAACAATATAATAATATAATATTACATATGCTATTTTTATTTACATTACAATAAGCTACTGAACTATTGTAAAATATATAGTATTTTTGTATGACATTTTCGTAAAATAATATTTTAAAATACATATTTCACCAATGATACTCTCCATAAAGATCTTTCCATTCAATCAGTAAAAAACGTTGCCAAATCTTTTTACAAACGGATGCACACCAAACTCCACAGTCACCGTAACCCCTTGATTTTAGAACTATCTATCCCTACTATTCTTGGTGACCCCAGAAGGCGATTAAAACGAACATGGTGTCGTGACTTACTTTTAGACTAACCATTACCACCAAATGTCACGAAGTCCCATCAATGGATGGTCTTTTCTCCCCTGTCTGATCTGATGTAAATAATTATAATTATCAACCTGTTTGTTATATTGCCTTGTTATTTTTTCTTGTTTTTTTGTCTTTTCTATACTTATTCTATTATCACTTCTGCTTATTGTAAACTTTATTTTACAGATTGCACAATTCTCTTGATTAAAAAAAAAAAAAAAATACATATTTATATTTTATTTTTTGGAATTAATAAAAAAATAAAAAGTTTATATATCATATATATGTAGTCATATTAATAAAAATAACGAATAAATGGACATTTTTTTGATTTTTATTTAATAGTGTTGTCTTATATATATTTTTTTTATTTTTTTCTTTCAACAACAACAATTAGCTACAAATTTTGCAGTAATTTTATAGAATATTTACTTTTAAATATAAATTTAAAATTTTATCTTTAGAGATGGAAAAAAATTGAAAACGACATTGATATGGTTGTACGATTATGTATACATCTTCGCAGTTCGTACTTGCATATAAAGACTACAAAATAAAATATGATAATATTTTAAACTCTGCAAAAGCGTATATGTTCATACACGTGAATGATTCATTTGATTAACAGTTACAAATCTCCGTTGTAAAGAAATAATGGTAAATTATGTATTTTAAACGATGTGAATGCGAATAACAGAGTTTTTTGTAAGCTTGTTAAGTACACAACTAGTATAACGGCCGTTGTAGACGTAGAATGGTGTTTTTGGCTGAATTTCAACGTGATTTTTGGACATTGCTCATGATAAATAATAATAATAAATACCCAAAAAAAATATGTCAATGACCGTCTGCGCAACCAATTGCTCGTCCTGAATAATAGTGGTTGAATCCTACTAAAAGCATTTATAGTCGTATATATTTAATATTATTTCTCAACCTCTGCCACCGTTGATGACTATTATTTCGAAGCTCTATGAACGCAGTTTAAGATCCATTTATTTTTATGGCTTATTAAACGCGTCTCATTTCTTGTTGACCGTTTTACGATGTAGATAATATTTTCAAAGTCCCAAAGGGCTTATCATTTTGTTATTAAGCAACGTTCACAGAAAATTCCAATAAAATGCGAAAATAATCCTTAAGTATACGCGATAGAGCCGTTGATAAAAGCGCGTCCTCATGTTTCACACAACATTTTATTATAATTAAAAACAAAATAACATGAAACGAATAAACGGGTTCCTCATAGTTCACGAGCTTGGTCACGCATTGTACCGCTTTTAACACGATGGTATTAAATAGAGTTGGATTTGCTTGTAGGGCTATACAAAAAGCAAACTCACAAATAACGATTGGAATGCCTTTCATTATTTTAAAATATAATTCAGTTTATTTGTTAAAATTCATATATATATATATATATATATATATTATTAAATTATTAAATCAAACCAGGGCTTGCATTTGAGAAAAAAAAAAATTGTTTTATGTCATTTATAATTAAAAATGTAAACAAATTTTGCGTTTATCGTTATTCAGAATTAAAATTTTTAATATATTCTATAGATTATAGCTAAATTAATAATTGGAAATTAATTATTTTATTTAATGATATACTATTTATAACGTTTTGTTGATATATCATAATACGTTCTGTTAATCGTTATGTTTTGTTTAGTGTTATTTAATTATTTATGTGTATCTTTTTCCGTTATAATAACGTTTACAAATTTCAATCGTTTTTTGTGAAATATACAGTTATAATCATAACGTTATTATAACGTTTACAAGCCCTGAATCAAACACAAATAGTTTTACGCAATAACCTTTTTAAGATAAAAAAATAATTTAATAATAAACTTTGGCCCAAAGCCCCAAAATATTTAATTTAATTAAATTTATGTACCTATATAAGATTAAAACTATAATATTTTTTATTTGTTCTTAAATACCTTAGTCATGTTCTAGTTTTACTATATATAATATATAAATAGGACTTTTTTGATATTATAGTATAATTCTTTATTACCAACTAGTTTGTATTTATGTATTTACTTTTTTCTTCTACATAATATAATAATTAATTTTTACGAAGTCCAAATAGCTACGTAAAATTTACTGTGTTAATTTATCCTATTTCGTAATAATAATATGTTGAATGTTCCATATCGATGTTTTTAGGATTTTATAGGATAATTCAAAAATGTGAAGAAAAAATGTATGTTTACAATTTTTTTTTTTTAAATCACTAATACGCTATATTTGTTCACTATTCTTCAGGTAACTCCTAACCTTATGCACTTTGCCAAGTCCCCAGTCAACATTATCGACTTCGTGGCTACACTCAGTTTCTACACGGACACTATGTTGCAAAGCACACTTGCCCACCGTTTTGATAACACTGAGATACTAGAATTTTTTTCTATCATTCGTATCCTGAGGTTGTTCAAGCTAACTAGACACTCGCCCGGGCTGAAAATACTCATACATACGTTCAAAGCATCTGCTAAGGAGCTGACGCTGCTCGTTTTCTTCTTGGTATTGGGTATCGTCGTTTTCGCTAGCCTGGTATACTACGCTGAACGATTGCAGGTAAATTTTAATAGAACCATTTCAGTGTATCGTGGTTATGATATCATGATTGTTTAGCTTTTAAGTAAATAACTAATACTAATGTTCTTCCAAATCCCTTTCCAGGCAAATCCACAGAACGACTTCAAGAGTATACCAGAAGGGTTGTGGTGGGCGATTGTGACCATGACTACAGTTGGATACGGTGACATGGCGCCCAAAACGTATATGGGCATGTTTGTCGGCGCGCTGTGTGCCTTAGCCGGCGTGTTAACCATTGCACTTCCCGTTCCTGTAATTGTGTCGAACTTTTCCATGTTTTATTCACACACGCAGGTCTGTTATATGGAAATACGATAAATAGTATCATAAATATATTAATATATATATATATATAAAAATAAATAAATATACTTATGATAGGTTAAGCCGATAGTATATGATATAACTGTAATTAAAAAATACCAAAATGTTGGAACTGAACCATGATTGGAATCATAATATCTTATATATAGCCATTACATTTTTTAATTGTGAAAACTGTAATTTTAAAATTAAAAACAAATACTATAATATTTTTGATATTAAATAGTTTTTATTATATATTATACATTTGAGCTTTAACAGTAATTTTCGTTAATTAATAACAATATTTTGCTTTACGTCACTTCTTTGCTAAATGAAACTAAAGCTAAAATATTTTTTTATATCATTTTAAGAAATTATATCTAAATTAGAATCGAAATTGAAAACCTAAACAAGAATTATTTGTATATAGTTTTTAAACTTTGAATTATATGGAGCACAGTAATGGTACGATTATAATTATACCACAATACAATTTTGAGTATTTTGAATAAATATCATTGAATAGTATTTGTATGATATAGATATGTATTTATATATAATCTGTACTATATAAACCACGAGTTAAATTGATTTTCATTTAAAAAAAGATAGAAAAATGTGAGGAACATCTGAGGAAAATAATATTATTTATAATATATGTATATGTTTAGTTATAAATACATGTAGGAAAAACATTTAAAAATGTCTTTGAATTTTATACTAATAAGACATTATATTTTTAAATAGAATTTAATTTATCTTGAAAGCAAGTAAATATGAAAGTAAAATAAAAACAATAATTATAAAAAAATCACTTACAATATAATTATTGTACCGAATATCATAGTACTCATAAGTAAAATAACGTGCCAAAAATAGAAAAAATACTGTTTATTTAATTTTAAATATAGTTTATGAATTGTATTGTAAATTATATGTGAAAAACTTAAGTTTTAAATATCTTTAATTTTGTTTTTATATGGTGTCAACTTTTTTTTTTTCAGGCTCGTTCAAAGTTACCCAAAAAAAGGAGAAGAGTTCTTCCTGTTGAACAACCTCGACCAAAACGTTGTGACGCTGTCTGTGCAGGTGTCATGGGTGCTGCTGGGCTGATAGGAAATCGTAGAATGGTCGCCGCTCCTACTCCTGGAGCGATACTCAAAGATACTTTCGTAAATCCAAAATTGGGTAAGTTTTCATAATATTTTGTTTTCTATCATTATTTCCTATTACATAATATAATATATTTATTGTCGAAAGAATAAGATCTTAATAAAGTTATTACTATATTATTGAACTCCGAACAGTATTGTTTCAATATAATATACTTTACTTTGATTATTTTAATAATTATAAAATAAGGTTTACGAGTAGTAGATTACTTCTTCGTAGACTATAGTAGGTATAAAACCTTGATAAAGTGATAAAATGATGAATAATGGAAAATTCAAAAATAATTCTTAATTATTTTTTTTTTTTGTTTATTTTTTTATTTTTTTTAACTCTAGATAGGATACAATTTAATTAGTGATTTATTAAACAAGATATTAAAAAATGAATAACTACTTAGTTTTTATATAAGTTAACAGTAATTATAGATTTTATTATCAGAAAATACTGAAATAACGTAAACATTAAGAGAATTATGGTAGAAGTAAAGTTTTAAAATATAGTTATTAACTTCCCCCTGATCTTCAGAGGGTTCTCGAGGTCGTGTATCGTGAAAGTAATCAAGTACACCGTTACATAAATTTAGCGTAAAGAAATTATAGTAGTAATGAGTAGTATTTTAGTGATGCACTTTACTAGATTCGCAGCAGTAAATATGTCTTGAATGTTCTTTGTGAAAAGGTAAGGTAACACTTATTAAGGAACACTTAAATTCAAATAAGAAAAAAGACAACTTTGGTTTAGCTTATTGAAAAGAAAGAAGTCCAGTTGTCGCTTGCAGAATCTTGTTTGGAAAGCTCTTGATTTTGAGGTAGATGCGCATGCACTCGATAGTTTGGCTGGTGTTAATGAACAGATGAGAGGAGACTATCTGGTAAGCCAGACAGAATCGCAAGCGGCTCCATAAGAAGTCGTTTTCAAAGGAAATTGGCTTTTTTCTAGGCGAACAGAAACTCTCTTTGGGTATTCCTTGTATTTGGTAACACACGAAATAGATCACACGTATTGCGCCACATTGTCACAATTACATGTGAGTTCCTACGTGACCAAACAATATAAATCGTTCCTCTTATTGGTGATCAATGGGGTTTATAGGACTTTAATGATTATCTGCATGCGACAATTTGAGCGTTATTTATTTTATTGAATAGCTAAGCTTAAGAAATATTACAATCATGATTTATAAGCATATAGTTACAATACGGTCTATTAGAATATAAAACGACTGTTAATTTGTACGTACATTGACAATAAAACATGATAATAAAAGTTAAAAAACAATAATATCATTAAATATTGAGTTTGTATAAGTCTCACATTTTAGTAGCATTTTAGGTAGCAGGATAAGTGATATTTTAATCAATTAAACAAATTATTTGTGACTTTATAGAAACTTAAACGTTTAAATTACAAATAAAACAAAATCATTTATAAATCGTAATAATAGTAGTATACTAAAATGATAATTAATGAAAATATTATAGCATGACTATATAAAGTTCACATTGAGATCGGTCTGAAACAAAAACAGTATTCAAATCTACAACGCTGCAGATAAAATGTCATATTATTATTATCGTTTACAAATGCAATTGTATAAAGTCGATTCTGGTATAGCACTAACAACGAATATATTATTATGGTTATCTAAATAATAATTAATATTTACATAAATATAATATATATTATACGAGTACACGATGAGATAGTAAGAGAATAATGGAAATAAATAGATATATGTATGCATACTAGCTGTACGGCGTATGCCCTTAATAAGATTTGCAAAGACAGAAACCAATAACGTGATTTGGCAAGGGAATAGGTATTAAAATTAGAAATTCCTATTGAACTAGTTATGTATTAGAATATAGTCTTTGTTTGGGTTCCAAATACTGCTGCAGTGTAAAAAAATGGTAACTGGAATACATGATAGCATATTATTATTATTATGATTACGAATAGTTACTATGGTACTTGCAATTTAATTTACGTGTCTGAGATAAATATTAGCAATCAGCTAGGTGGATGAGGCATAAATAAATATTAAAATATTAATATATATATTAATATATTTTTTTTTTAATATTTTATATTAAAATTAGATATCGATATACTAGTGGTAAATATAATGTGCCAAAATGGTTTCTCAAAAACTCAGCTCTGATATTTGTATAAATAATGTTTTCCAAAAGTAAAAGGTTTGATAAATGTATTGATATTCATAAAAAAGTATATCAAAAAAAAAAAAAAAAAAAAACTGAAGTAATAAATACAAACGTCATAGTCATTTTTATTTAAAAACTAAAATTATCGTTATTCCTTAGAACCAATGCATTGTATAGAGTTTAACTAGGGATTAGAACCAAAATTAAAATAAACTTTGGAGAATCGTAAATTTGGAAATTTAATAGAATCATTGTAAAATATAAATATCTTAAATAAAAACAGAACTGATGATTTGTAGAGGTAGAGGTTTTTTTGAATCGAATTAAAGTAGTAAAGTATTGATGTTCCCTGAAAGTTTTAAGAAAATCAGGAACGGGTTTTTAATTAGAAGTACAATAAATTAAAAAGTATAATTGTATATTATTGTTTTTTTTTTTTTTTTTTAAGTAATAGAGACTTTATAGATGTAAATCAAAACTATATTTAAAAAATTTGTTTTTAATAGATCAACAGTATCCTTGTAGCCTAAATAAATATTAATCAATTAATTAAGTAAATATGAATCATTTTAATATTATAAAATTATCTATATCTCCATGGAGATTTTTAAAACAACGTATATGAAATTATGAAATTCAGTAAAAATCATATATTTTAAAATTTGTATAATTAATTTTTGAGCGATTAATATAAAAAGTTATAGTTTAATTTGTTCTTCATTCATAATGTATATAAGATTTTAGGATAATTAATTGAAAATTACTAATACCGTTAGATAATTTGACTCCCAACATATTATATTTTTGATTATGAAAAATCTAAATTTTGAAACTTAACATTAGGATTATCATCAAAGCCCTATTTGGTTTTATCTCACCAAACTAAGTGCAACATATTAAATATTTGATAGCAAAACTAATATTGTGTTTCTAGCTTTATATTATTAGGGTATATTGACCTGTAATCAATCAAACTTAGAAGTTATATTAATATTATATATAGAAAATTATAGTTTTTTATTGCTATTGATATTTGAAAGTAAGATATGATAATAATATACATACGAATAAGTTATTATTACTAATAATTTATATGGTGCACTGCAATCCTCTTAATTTTTCGCGTAACTTATTTAAGTTTAAGTCGTACGATTTTTATCATCATACAAACATTTGGTAGTATTCTTAAATATTCTATGAGAAAATAATGATAAATTTATTTATAATCGAATAATTATATTTAAAATGTAATCGCAGTGATAAAATGCTCGAGATTACAAACCTATAGGTATTATTTTTTTTTTCTTTGATGTATTGGTCGAAAAAATAAACGTAGTCGTGACGTTATACACTCACATGTTACTATCGTTAATGGTTTCTCATCGTTGGTGACGTTTTTAATGTACCTATACGATTAACTAATTGGTAGAAACTCTTTGCAAGTCATTCGATGGCTGTAATTTGAACAAAAAACTTTTAAACACGCATGCCACTTAATAAAATCACAAGCCTTGTGGCGTGATAAACTTCGACAAGTTTTACAAAATAGTGGATATCGTTGAAAATATCTGTCTGACCATTGTATTTCAGATACGATATTTCATTTTATCGAACACACATTATATTATATTCCTGTTCAATGAATCTATGATTTAACAAACACAGTATGTTAGTTTCTATTACGTACGTACATCCCACTCTCTTGTAATATAAATATTACTTATACAATATGTAATATATATATATATATGTGTGTGTATTTCTATTTTTACCGATACTTATACACACAAGTAACCATATCTGTTTCATTTCGATAATTTTCCAATTTTCTATCAATTGAATATTCCACCCTTTGTTTTCACAATAATAAAATATTAATACGCTCTAGTGCGTTATAGGTAGTTTTTCAATTTCACAGAAATAATGATGCATATTATTATTATTATAAGTCCCGAACTCCCGAGGTATAATTTTGTATTTATGATAACCGGTGCATTTTTAAATGTTACCTTTATTATTATTATATAATTCAATTGAAACATTGAATCCGAATAATATCAACTTTTTAGTAAGAAATTTCATTGAAGTGGAGATACCGTTTTTATATCTACGGAAGTTTCAAAACATTTTTTGTTGTTCATGAAAAGTTGTTTTTTTTTAACTTTTATAATAAAAATCTATTAAGTTTCATTTATTGGATTTCTCGTTTTTGATAACAAAAATAAACATATTATTTATGTAAACTTATTTTAGTTCTTTTGGCGTACATAATTAGTTTTTTCATGCTTTATTCATAATGCTTTCAAAGACAAAACTCAATTAGATACAATATTTACATATTTTTCCGAGACTTTTGATTCGGTAAATTATGAGAATCTTATAAAGATAAATTAGGTACCTATTAGAGATTCTCTCTTATCATGGTTTCACTCATGTTTATCTGATATATGGCCATTTGTTAACTTGATGTTCAAGGTACATCTGGAGTATTCCAAGGCGGTTTTTTATCCCCTTTATTATTTAGATTAATACAATTTTTTTCTAAATTTTCTTTCTACTCGTTATCTTATTTTTTTCTGTCAATGCTAAGCTTTTTATGCGAATGTATTCAACAAAAATTTGTGACGTTCTTCAATCGTTATTAAAAAACTTTATTATCTGTTGTAATGCAGTCGACCATGCTTTCAATATAGACAAATGTAAAGTCATGTTTTTCTACAGATCTAGAACGTTTATAGAGTAAAATTATTTTCGTAACGACACTCCTCTTAAGCAGGTTACAGAAACTAAATATCTAGGGTTCATATACACAACGGTTTTATCTTTTAGATCCTATATTGATTATATTTCCTGTAAGGCATTAAAGACTTTATGATTTATACGAAATTATACAATTCGATTCGATTCTACATCTTGTTAAGTTACACTGTATTGTACCCATGTTAAATCGATTTTAGATTATGGATCTGTAGTTTGGAATCCATCTCTTTAATGAAAAAAAAAACTTTTTGAACATATTCAATCTCGCTGTCTTAGTATCATTGGATTTTACTAAAAGATGACCACCCTCAACTAATTGTTCACCAACCATATAATTTAAAAAATCAATTCACTCAAGAGTTAATAAGTAAAGACCGAACAACTATTACTATTCAATCTACTTCATGGCATTATAAAATCAGTTAGGAGTCAATTTATAAAATAAATAAATAAATTATTAATATGAGATATAATGGGCTTAAATTATTATTTGTGTAATAATATAACATTTTTTTTTTAAAATTATTTTGAGAGATATTTATCATCATTATTTATGTGTATGTATTAACTGCATTATTTAAAAAATAAAATATTAAAGTTATACTAAGTTGACATTGTTATTTCTAATTGCTTATTTAAATAAAAATAAATATTTTATAACTTACTAACTGATTGACAAACATGACAACAAACATTGTATTTATCCGTAATGATTTTTTTTTTTTAGTGTCATATAATCATATATAAAAAAAAAAAAAAAATAGAAGCACCAACATAACCTAATATGTGAACCAATATATTATTTAGCTTTGATAGTTTTTGTAGTGTCTGAGATTACCGAGTATCGACAAACGCAATATAAATTAAATTTTTTTTAATACACTAATATTTGTCATATTTTTAATTAAATCATACATATATTTTACATATTATCCATACAAAAATAGTAATAAAAACTCAGTAAATATTTAATTTATGGTATAGTAAAGATATACATTTTATAATAATCGTTTTATAAATGATATACATAATATTATTCCGATCATTCAAGTTAAACAATATATTTATAAAATATCACCTTTTTGCTTATTAATTCACACACAACATAATAATATGAATATTCATGATTCTATTTTAATATTTTACATAATATAACATACTTTATTATAATAATATGTGCATAATACATACGGTTTTATTATTTTATTTTATTTTTTTTAATCAAAAAATAGTAGATATTAAAAATCAAATAATCAAGTTACAATAAAATGATAATAAAATTTAAATCTTTATCTAGTTACATCAATCTAATTATTGGTTTTAACATCAAACATAATAAACGAAATAATAAAGTCGAGATCTATGGTCACAATAAATAATAGTAATAAATCATAATATATTTTATATTTTAAACGTTAAATGTGGTGACAATTTTTTGGACTCGTTCCATTTTATCTAGGAAATATATTATATAATATGTATGATCCTTGAAAGTCAGAGCATGTACTATAATAAATATCGATTAATTGAGAAAATAGTGTATGACAACCAATGACATTTCTTTTTTTCAAAACTTATTTATCATGAGGAGATTGCATATTCACTGAGCACTCTCATCACTGCAAAAGTAATCACCCTATAATATGGTTATATAGATGCCAATAATGGCATTATATTACAGTGGATTATATATTTATATAATTTTCGATCTATATTAGTTGTTACTTAAAGCTATAATAATAAAAAAAAAAAAATTACAGTGGATATAACTATTATTGATACATTTAATAGGAAATTATTATTTATCGTGTATGTACCCTTTGAAAATAAACAGAGATAGTTCATTACTAAAGCTTATTATTATTTTTAATTTGTTATAACTAATAATAATATAATAATGTATACTTTAATAAACGTATTCAATTTATAATACAGAGAGTATTAAAATATAACTAAAATATATATAAATGTATATACATATTATATATAAACCATCGCATAACAGATTTATATTCAAATCGACTGATAATTAAAAAATAATTTTAATTCTTAATATATTTAGGTTCAAATTATCCACACAATATTAGGAGAGGTTAAATTTTTATAAAAATGAAAGCGATAAAGTTACGGTATAAAATAAAAGAATTTTGGGTAACTTTCATTTTCTTAAAAATTGGTCGAATATTTACTATTATATGAACTTAAATAAATATATAGTGTACATTTTCGATGGTGTATATTAAAAACACATAAAAAAGAATATTAAATTTGGTACAATGTTATGATTTATGAATTTATAGACAGGCGCTATTCAATTATGGAATTTATGATGTTAGCTCTAGAACTATAAGAGTACTTCCTTACAGCAAACTATGACAATAATACTAAAAATATACTGTGATACAAATTTCTGATCATGAATCATACAATGTATGATATATTTTGTATAGAAGAAGAATAAATTTAAAATAGATATGTCATAAAAGTAAAATTGCATTCAAAACTGCATACTATACAGTTCACATTAGTTCATGAATAATCCATGTGCATATTTTATACTTCAAATACAACACACTTTTAGGCTTCATAAATATATTGGCTACACAATATACAACTCAGAAATATATAAGTCTGAGAATTCAAAGTATTTATAATGAGCAGTTGACTGCCACGCGTCATCGGTATTTGAATAGTAATACAATAAAGTTATTATTGCACCACCTACTGGGTTACATTGTTTGATACGTGCTAAATATTTGAAATTTAAAGTGTATGCGCAATCATACTGTATAAATTTAATGTATTATAAGCAAAAACACACTCAATAACTTTAAGAGTGATGAAGAGAACAAAAATATTTATTTATTTTTTTTTAATCCCTGCACTCTTTCCCAACAATCATCAATGGATCAGAGATAATTTCTCAACCGCAAATGTTATTTTTATTATTTTTATTATTCT
Source organism: Melanaphis sacchari (assembly GCF_002803265.2). Lineage (NCBI taxonomy): Eukaryota > Metazoa > Arthropoda > Insecta > Hemiptera > Aphididae > Melanaphis > Melanaphis sacchari. The sequence continues at coordinate 1,775,273 of NW_020271371.1, forward strand.
GAGTATTTGATTATACATTTTATAAATTATCATTAATTTATTTACAATAATACAAATTTACATGTATTTGTATAATTTATAGATTACATAATTCAATTATTTATTCTTTGTTCTTAGAATACAAAGAATAAATATATTAATATATAATATATATATGTATAAAATGCTTATTAGTTACAAAAAAAATTAACACAATATTTTCTAATTACAGGAAGTATGCGAATCTAATAACCCAATATCTAATATTAATAATTGATATTTTAGCTATATTATTTAGAATTAAAAAATATATATTTAGCACGAAAGAGAACCACCTATATTCATAAACCTCCCCCCACAACACACACACAATCAAATACAACGTTAAAGTATAAGACCGTGATTCTAGGACTATTTTATTTCCACTGGAATTGATACCATATACGATTAACACATATTCAAAAAGATAAATAAAAATGACTTCAAAACTCTTCCAAGTGTCAGTGAAAAAAAATGCAAAACTAATGTTATTTCAATAACACAATCATCAAAAATGACGAAAAGTACATAGTGCAATAGAAATGATGATACTATGATATTTCTGATGATTGTATATATATAATATTATGACACACGTCAATATACTTTGAACCGTATTTTTATTTCTCGCATTTTACACGCACGTTTCCAACATTTTATATACGCATTTTTCGTGGTAATGATTTTTTGGTCTTTCTTCGCTACTACGAAGTACTGCAATAATAATAATAATAATACATTTAACATATTTATGCATTATGATGTGCTCCGTTATTACTTGTACTCGAAAATATTTACTACAAGTTTTATGCGTATATGTATATCTTATACAGTATATTGTATTTCGTTATAAAGAAATAAATGGTGAAAAAAATGTTTTAATAATAATACATCCTTCGAATTTGGAGGTTGGAATTTTCAAATTAAACTGTCGTCTTTGTCATGAAGAGTCAAAAAACGAAGTTCGCTTAATAAATAACAAATCAGAAACACACAATACATAATAAATTAATATTTTATGCATTCGTGCTGTACTACAGAATTATTTTTTTTGCGTTTAGAACGTTCAGTGTTAATGAAATCATGCCGTACCCAGCATAGGATTTATCAAATAAATTTAAAATAATTTAAAATTCATTATTATTGGAAAATTCAACCAATTTTTAAACTTTAAAAAAAAAAATGATTGCTAGTCTTATAACTATTATACTAGACAAAATACTTAAAATATAAGTAATATATAAACAAATATAATATTCATATTAATTTTAAGGATTGGTAAATTATTGTTTACTACTATTATTATAAAAACGCAATACGCATGAAATAAGAATTATAATTTATAATAATTCAAAATATTTTTATTATTAGATAACTAAATTTAATATAACTTCATGGTTTTTAGAAGTCTTACAAAAAAATAAATATTATTTGTAAATTATGCTGATTATAACTTTTTTACTAGGATGCTACGTTGATATAAAAAACTTAAATTAATAAAAAAGGACAAATATGATGAAATGAAACATAGTTTTTCGATCACTATAATATATATCAATTATTACTCAGAAATAATATTGTAGTATATTGACACATATAAATTATTATTCAATCATAAAATAAATTATTTTTGTCTTTTATAGACTACAGATATTTTATAATTTCTTCTCAATATTTAAGTCAAACATAAGACAAAATATTGACTTCAAAATATATACCTGGACGAAATCATTTTTAAAGTATATAAATCGTTTCCATTTTATGAGAATACTATGCAATAAAAATAAGAATATTAATCTAACATGAAAATATGACTATATTTTTGTATGAAGGCGTGTAAGAGAGAATATGGGGCTTAATAATTATTTAAACAGGTTAAGAATCCGGAAATGTATGACATGTACTTGTATATTCGCCAAATTGTTTTTGGAACATTCTCCAATTTTTCAACGATTATATAAAGCAGAAATATAATAGTTTTCCCTTTATTTCATGTTCCATGCGAGTATCCAGCATGAAATCATTGATATTGAAAACACCCTGAGATTCAATATAATACAAATATACGGTTAGGTTAGTAGTTTCATTAATACGGTATTTCAAAATATAAATACATACTTACTTATAATATGCTGTTTTTCGATTGTACCTTTTTTTTCTAATCAACTCAAAAATATCATACAAGTATCACAAAATAGTCGCCTGATAAACAACGATTAATTATGGTCATATATAGAGCTAAGATTTTAGTAACTTCTGCATTTTTTTTTTTAAGTGCTAGGTATACAGTTCTGAACAAAAACTAAATTTATTTCGTTTTATAGCAATTTTAAATGTGTAATTTTTATTTTTCATTTTTTTTTTCCATTACTTGTATTTTTTGTGTTGAGTTCATTTTATTGAATTTTTAAGGTCATTTTTACAAATATTACGTTCATTTTGTATATTTAAACTCATTATTGTTTATTTTAAGCTTTTTTCAATATGTGTTTTTTATAGGTTATCCTAATTACCTACTTTAGTCCATTGATATTAAAAAAGTAATATAGTTAAATTGTCAACTCAAATTTGAATATATTTATAGTTTGCTTCTTAAAATAAATGTATACTCATTTTGCATTATATAAAAAACGAATAAATAATAATTAATAATTAGTAATAATAATTATTTTAAAATTAATTTTTTCTCGGTTATCTAAGTACATGTTTTTGGTAATTTTTAAGTAATTTTTTTGAGTTTTTAGATTATTTTTGCATATTGTTTTTAGCACATATTTTTGTATTTTTTTTTAGTCATTATAATCCTAGTTTTAGTCTTCTATAATATTTTGCTCGAAGGATTTATTAAGATCATTTAATATAGGATATGCTTTTCTTCTTTTATATTAATTATACATCCAAGTAGTTTATAGGTGCGTTCATTCTTTACTAAATAATTATTATTATTTACATGTCATTATCCCAATATTATATAATCGTAATCCATATTGAATTTATTACAGTAAATTATCTAACAATAATCACCTTAGATGAGTTTTAATATAAAAATATTATTATATAATATTGACTGTTCTCTAACATAAAATAGCGTAATATCATATGGTTTTCTATATATTTATTATATTAAGACATTCTTAGCCTTATAGGCTATCTACATAAAATCACATGTAAACTATTTATTCCACTGCATATTAAATCAACATAGTACTATAACTAAAAAAGTAATCTTAAATCATCGTTGTTATTTAACATACGGGTAACCTTTTAGTTTTTATCTACAATGTGTTGAGTACCTTTATAATCGTATAATTATATTAAAATCTATAATACTTAAATTTTAAATTAAAAAAAAAAAAAAAAAAAAAAATTTTATTTATAGTGCTTATACTAGCAACATGTTTTACTGACAGTATTATAATATAATGAACCGTATATAATAAAATAAAAGTGAATAAATTAGATACAATAATACAATTATGCTTTTAAACTGTAGCACATAAACATTAAACGCTATTATGATTAAAGTAGTTAGTATGACAAAATGTTAACATTAAACTTAAAATATTATGAATAAATATTAATTTTTAAACTGTATGTTATTTAGAACTCATCCACTTGTTATTAAGTGTAGTAATTTCAAACTTTAGAAAAAATAAAGTATAGCTAAAATAAATTAAAATACTGTAAGTATAAAAGTTTTTTAATATTCTTAATGTTCACTGTAAAAAAAAAAAAAAAAAATAATATTTATATATTTTTATTTAATTACTGAAATGCGTAAAAAAATTGTAAATAAATTAAAATTTAATATATATCTTAAAAATCGAAACATAACACTTTATTTTTGTAAATATTTTGTTATAATATAAGATTAAGTGTACTTCAGTAAATATTTGTCAGATAAAATATTTTTTCATTCAATTATTAAGAAAGGAAATCTCTTTTAATACTAAGACAGTAACGATGAATAATACCGTAGCTTATTATATTTTTATATTATTAGCAAAACACGTAATATTATATTTATGTGTTTTGTTATAAATTATATTATTATATAAGTATTAACGTATTTCAATTTATACGTAGTGACGTATCTAGTGAGATGACTCGGTTAATGTTGTATTGCTTATTAAGATTTTCTTTTTGATAGTAGTGTTTTTCTTTACTTCAACTAATCAAGAATTAAGAAAAAAATAATTGGAAAACCAATTGAACCTAATTAATATATGAATATAACTTCGATGACTTTTGTGGTTTATGATATTACCAAGTATTAACAAACAAAAAATCATTTTTTTATGTGATATATAAATATGATAAATAAACAAAAATTATTTTTTTTGTGGGTATATAATTTATTTTATTATTAATTCATAGTTATAATATTTATATTGTCCTTTTTTTAAAAGCATAATAATAATTAAATCATCAAATTTTTATTTTTAAATCACAATCTATAGCTTCAAATTTATCCAAGTTCAAATTTTTGTGAAATGTTGATAATCACATATTATATAATATTACTAAATATTCATAATAGTCATTATTCATTAATTAAATTAAAAATGCTTAGATGATAAGTAAAAATAGTTGAAAAATAGTTCAATATAAATTTATTAAAAACAGAACTTTAAAATATTACTCAACGATACCATGATGGCACTTTCATACATTTATTATTATTGAAAAATAAATAAAAGATGCTTATGATATAATGTGTATTATAATACAAAAACAGTATATTATACTGGTGGAAAATTAAATTTAAGCAAACAAATTTTATCCTGGTTTTTAATTATAAATAAACATACGGCTAACAAGGATATAACTATAATTTTAGTAGATAAAATAATATATGAATTAAATATTTATTATACATAATAACTGTATTATTGCAGTAGTATAGTTAAAATTAAAATCTCCAATTAAGTTCAAAGAAAAAAAAACAAACAATACAATAATATTATATTTATATTTAATGATTATATTTTAATACGAGTAATAAGTAATAAATAGAAGTACCATATTAGACGACGCTGAGCATTATTTAATTTTGCTTTCACTTCTTAAAAATCAATAAAAAGTGAGCCCACAAAACATAGTAATTACTATTTGTTGCATAAAACGTATAATAAATTATAATATTATACCATTAAAAGTACTTACATGTATGAAAGCTGGATACGAATACACCGTTTAACAGAAACATATGTTCGCAATACATTCTTATTTGAAATATCTAATTCGTTTTTAAATTGTATGAGTGTAGTGTAATACCATTGTTTAATTATAAATTATATAGTTTCATGCGTTCCTCTTTAACTGAGTTTATTTAACAAAATTCAAACGGTAAAACTATTTTTCTAGTACATTACTTCGTGATGTATTTTGTTGAAAAATTATGGAGTAACTACGCTTTATAGATATTGGGAAATGTAGTGAAACTTGCATTTTACATTGTTAAATCTTTCAAAATATATTCAAAAATGAGATAATATCTACATACATTTTTAGTATAATTAGTTTCATTATTAATAATTAATCAAAAAAAAACTATTATAATGAATACCTTTGTTACTTTTATGAAAATAGAAACTAAAAATTATTACGTAGGAAGCTACAACAATGAAGGTGACCACACTCACAATGCAGGTATCAATAGTTATATTTATTACTTCTATACAATTTAAAATTGTTACTTTTAGAGTTAACTAGTTTTCAAATTTAAATTTAAAAAAACCATTTTATAAAAATAAATTTTTAAAAAAAAGTTAAAGATAAGGTTTAGCCAGTGCCTTTAAATTACTATGGCTGTAGCAATACATTTCAGATTTCGTTGTGTTGTATAGTAATATAACAATAATATTTATATTTTATTTGTTGTTTTTATAATAATATGGTTGTGTCGACCGTTTGCTCATGCAGACGGACAGCTTTATTGCAAATGTTATTGAGGGTTGGTGGGACATTAGCATTTTTATAACCCTGTGAGTCGTAAAAACTAACTTACCCCTATCCAGCCATCTAACGCTCACGCAACTGGCGGAGACGCGTGACGTAGATGTATTTCATATAACGCGCGCGCTCGTTATTACAATAATAATTCGTCAGAAAGGTTTCCCATGTAGCTTTCAAAATATTATTTATATATTATATAGCACGTGCACACTCACGTATTGTGTGAGTATATTTCTCTCGCGGATGTGCTTCCGTATGCGCGTGCGCAAAAATAACATTAAACTCGCATAATATGAGGTATTATATATATGGTATTCAATGAAAATACTCAACTTATAGTTTTTTTTTTTTTTACAAAATAAGTAATATAAAATTGACACTGATTTTCCTCATTTCCTTACCCATCAAAGTACATTGATTGGCTGTGGGACAGTCTATCACTTACTTTGCTCAAAGAACTAAAATCTATATGTTGATCAAAATAACGTACGTATCTCCAGCCCCACCCACAATAAAACTTTTTTCAATTTTTTTTTCAGAAATATTTATTATGGAATTTATATACGTTTGTACGATGAAAATCAGAATTTGTAAGGATTAATTTTCAAAAGAATAACCAAAATAGTGTGGGGGTTGTAAAAATGTTTCTATAGCACTCCCATAAAAAACTAACTTTTTCCAAAATTTTCTCGATCAAATATTTAGTACAAAATCTGTAATATTTGTTTATTTAAACGTTTTTAAGATAAAATATATTTTTTACTAAATTGCAGATATTAAATATAAGTACTATTAAGTATAGTAAGTACTATAAGCAAAAAATGTGGAACTAAACAGTTAGTAAATAATAGATATAATTATATGCCAACTGGCAGATAATAAGCTGGTAACCTAAATCCTAATTTATTTTTAAATTTATTTAATATTTTAAGAATATAATTTACTATGATATATGTTTAAATCATTACTAGTCACTTGGTATATGAATGTATGGTACATTGTACATCATAATTGATAGCATGAATAAATATTAATTTAGTGAATTTAGTCTAAAATAATTTTTATATTAAATATTATTTTTTTTTAATGTTTTTGAATCTTTAAGGCATTTTTCAATTAATTAATTTTAAAATGATTCATATTTCATAATTAACAATGATTTTATAATCTGTGTTAAATTGTCGATAATTTAAGGCACTACAAGGTTCTATACGGTTTAATACAGTATTATAAAAAAATTAAATAAATAAATAAACAAATAAAATACTGTACTTTAACATCTCTATAATTTACACTAAGACTATTGTAAACCTACCTAAGTCTGTTTATACATCATATTATTGTTGTTCATGAATAGTACAAAAATTCATATTTCTTAATAGGCATATAAATGTAATTTTTTTTTATTTCTGTTATAGCAGCTATATATAACTAACTGTCCTTCACCATGAAAAAAAATTTTAAATATTTAACAAATTGTATAATTTTAGTGTTCTAACGTGAAATAATATTTTAAATATACTTATAAACTTATTAAATAAGTAATCGTGTAAAATATTTTAAATAATTTTTTTTAATGTATAATAATTTCTTTTCTAAAAAAGTATACACTATACACTCTTTCAGTTTGCCACGAAAAAGGCGTCAATTGAGACTTTTTATTTTTCTATAGAAAGTCGTAAATTGAAATACGATTTTAAATTTCCGATGAAAAGAATCAATAACTAATAAGAAGCTTAAAAAAAATTGTAAAATTTCAAAAGTATTTAGAAATAATAATGATATTTTTTGAAAATTCAAAAATTCGTTTATAGTCATATATAGTATAAACGGATAAGAATTTTCAAAATAAACAAAACAAAAATGGAATTAGAAATCAACTTTAAATTTTGTTTTGCTCCTTTTGAAAAATTGACAAAATGGTGTTTCTAACTTTTTCGTTGTATGTATCAATCTATCATTGTACGTATCTTCAGATGTTTCACACAAACATTCTCAACAAATAGATTATTACTAAAAAAATAAGTAGGTATATGTTATTATATTTTTGTAGATATATTTTAATAATAAATTTTAATGCACCTAAATTAGAAGATTAAATAAAACCATAACATTACTCATAAAATCAAAATTTCAATAATAGATAGTTGTTATGGAAAAAATGATTTTTAGTTTTTGGGAGTGCTGAGAAAATTCCAAATTTTGAAAACACGTTTTTCGCAGGGAAGATATTTTCCAAAAAATTCGCGATTGGTCGTACGAATTCGTGCAGATTTTGTGCTAAATATTTGCTCGAGAAAATTTTGGAAAAATTAGTTTTTATGGAATGGCTGTAAAAACATTTTTACAACCACTCACACTATTTTGATTATTTCTTTGAAAATAAATCCGTACAAATTCTGATTTTCATCATACAAATGTATACAAATTCCATAATTAAATATTTATGTGAAAAAAAAATTAAAAAAGTTTTATGGTGGTGGGGGTGGAGAAACATACGCGTTAAGAGATTCATTTCTTTAAAATTGCTTTTGACATTCAATATTTCTTTGGTTTTGCATCTGTCTGCGTCTTTCTTCTTAAATATGGGCGTAATAGTCTCTGCAGAATTCTCAAATATCAAACAATGCCATATGTTGCTGAATTTCTTCATCAAGTGGCTTTCCTTGATTTTTTTAAGTCGTTATTGGATACATAAAGTTTTTTGTCTTTTTACTGTCATTTCAGCTGTCATAACTTTTCAATGTTGAACGTTAACATTAGTTTAGTTATAAAGTGACAGTTAGAACTATGGAGGTCAGATTATAAGCCCTCGTAGTCTATACTGGTTGCAGGATTATGGTAGTTTACCTATCAAAATGTAATTGATTTAAGTACTATCCGATCACCCTTTACGTCATCTGCCTTCATATAAGTAGTCCATCTTACACGCAAATATTTTTTGAACGATCAAAATACCACAGCAGAATTATGTTTGTCGATGCAGTTGAGCTTATAATCGTGATATCACTTTAATATCCTTTGATTCTACATAATATAATATGACACTGAATGTATAAAGATACCGAAAAAACATGCAGTATTAATATTATTACATCGGATATTTCGAAGTTTTTTAACAAGTTTCTTAATGAGGTAAATACTTGCTAATAATAAGCGTAGTTTATAAAAATGTTATTACATTTGTTTTATATAATTGACCGAGTATCGTATCCTATACATAATATTAATAGTATTTACTGAAAACCATTTTAAAAAACTAAATATGTCTCTCCTCAAATTAGATAAAAAAAATCATTTATGATTCTTCGAAATATAAAAAGAAAAACATTGCAATGAGAATATAATGCATATTTTTTTCTATAAATAAAAGCTCACACGTTTATGTCATAACAATAAAGCGTCATTAAGTGAAGAGCTTACACTTAGTGATACTATCAAGTTCTATAAAAATATTAAATTCCTTTAAAACAAAAACAAATATATTGTTTTTGAATGATTTTTATCGATATATATTTACACAAGTAATCATTAACACACAAAAAATTTTTTTATTTCTAGAAAAATTTGACTGAAAATATTGCAATTAATAATTAATTTTACAAAACAAAATATATATTTTATGCATTTATAGACGTTTAACTGTATTTGTTTATAATATTTATCAAATAATAAATGCTAAATATGTTTAAAATAATTTAATAATATTAAAAAATTGTTAAAAAATTATTTGCTTATCAAGTATTCTTTTATTGGTGTTGTGCGTAAACCTGTGCTCTAGGCATGGCTTAATATTATTATCTCTCTATTTCGAAAATTAAATGTTAAAACAGAATATTCTAATATTATTCTGCCATGTTTATGTTACAACTTATACACATATACAGTAATACAATATATTAAAAAGATACGCGGAAACGAGTAGATATTTATAATAAATACATTATCGTTTATTATTATTATTATTCCCACATTGATTTCATCTTCACTCAAAGGTTGTAAATAATAATACAACTGAAACGTATACGTTAATTGTAATTTGTTTTTGGTTTATGCTCGTTCGCAGGTAACATTAATGGGATGAACGTGCTAAGTCTTGCATTCCAAGCACCGCAAATACCGGGCATGTCTTCGCCATCATTTTTGCCGTACAACTCTCCCTCGAGACATTCGCAGGGTAAGTGGCAAGTGCATCCAACGAAGGAATCACATCTTACCATCGTATATTCATGCATGATTTTCTTATTTTTATACGTTATCAATGTATGATATTTTCATTTTATTCACAGGTTCGCAAGACACATTTTCCGGAGGCGTACTTAACGGCCGTGGTGGTGTAGTGGCCCCGGCTCCACTCCAACCAAGAGCGGCGACGATCGAATCTGTATTCCTCCCTTTACAGGTGAGAAGCGTCATTACCTATTGCTTCAGTATTGCGAATAACTATTTGTATTATGATCTTTTTATCCCTTCTCCTGATACACGAATAAACAAAAGTTTTAAATCGGTTCGGTCGAAATAACAATAATAAAGTAATATTAAAGCAGCTCATGATGAGATTTAAGAGTATGTTCTACCAACAATACTGGTTTATATCCTTAAAGATACGTCGATTTAATATTAAAGCTAATAATATACGATATTTTTACTATTGAATATGCATTTCCTATGTTGTATGTTTATAAGACAGAAAACATGTGTGGATATAACGTATTTTTATGAATAATTCTTAAAAACTTCAAAATTCAAAATTTTTATAAATATATTTTTAAAGGATAACAGTTTGAAAAATTAAATACTATACATATTTTTAGATTTAGTACAATATTTTTAAATCAATCCATATCCAATGAATTTATTTTATTTTAACAAAAATGAATTTATCTTAAAACTATATGTTTAATTTATTTATACTAAAAATAGTTCCTACTGCAGTTGTAGAAAATTTTATAATGATACAACGCGCAATGCAATTGTATTAAATTCCCGTTGTTAATTTTTTTTTTTTTTTAAATAATAGAAGAACAGAATCTGTTATATTATATATTATTATTATTAAAAAGAAATAACATGTATTTAAAAATTTAAAAATATTAATGAACAATGATTGCGTTTATATATTCTATTCGTATTTATAAAATCAAGCATACAAATTGTACGATCGTTTTAAAGTTTAGACCATCATTGCATTAGATGTATACATAAATAAACAGCTATATTGATATTTATTTTATATCCATTAATTTCCAAAAACAACACTAGTATGATCTATTTGATAATGTAATTTATTGTTATTTGTTACTTAGTTTACTTACGCTACATTATTGTAACCAGTGTGTTACGAGTGTATAGCTTCCTCGATAGCCATCATTGTTCATATTTAATTATATATTTATATATCATAATCTAGTCCAAACATATCGATGGTTCTTTCCGATATTAAAAAATGGCCATAGTGTATCATATAGACTGCATACATGAATCATGTTTGGTCATAATTATGAAATAGTATATTATGAGAGATAGTGATAAATAGCAATTTATTATGGCAAAAAAGTGGTTCACAAGTGCTTATTACAGTACGGTTTAAAATTATTCAGAGAAATATTGAATACCATAAATATGGTTAAAATTTTACTAAATAGATAAAATATAACTAAAAAAATATATAGAAACAAAATAAGTTTAAGCAATCTTCTATAATGTACATTATTATAATTATAGTTCGCCGGCAGTCGCGTAATAAAGAATTAGTTGTGGGGTGTACCCGGTGTACCCCTCATTTATTCATTAAGTTTAATAAATTAAAATATTAGATATATTTATTCTATATTTTTGTACAAAAATAAAACAAATTTAGTAAATCAGTAACTTTCTAAATCTAATTGATCAATGATTGATAATTTTAGAATAAACACTTAAAAAATGGTAAGAGTCCATAACACAATATCCGTGATATAGATTTTTAGAATGTTCACAAAAAATCTAAAACACAGTCATAGTAATTTAATAAGATATATTATAAAAATGAACATGTAGTAAATAGTACATTACTACATTATAATGACCTGTTTAGTACTTTTCCATCATCTAAAACCCTAACAGCAAGTTGACCTAATGGCTAATTATTTACATCATCAGACTTTGAAAAACTGTGCAAAATTTACAAAAAATCAGAATATGTTGGCTATTCTAACTAAGTTAACTATTTTTATTGAAATGTTAGGCCTCTTTTTTGTTTATCAGTTATTAAAAATTTGTAGTTTCTTTATTAATAATTAATAAGCCTTATTTCTTAAAAAAAGAATTAAAATCTTAAAACCATTTAAGCCAAGTGCTTACAGGAGTTTAATAATGATAATTTAAAAAAAAAAAAGCTCAGGGGGATATATCCCCATATCCCCCCATATTACGCCACTGTTCGCCGTTATTTGTTTTCATTAGTCCAGTTTTTCTGTTTCCATTCATAAAATACTTAATCATTATGTTTTGGCATTCTCAAAATAAATTTCTTTATGACCCGACTAAAATCATTTCTCGTATCTCGATTAATTGTGTAAACCTTAGCATATACGTATTAATGATATTTAAGTAAAAAATATAGTTCTTAAATATTGTATAATAAAACGAAAATATATCTATAAAGCCTCGCTGAATCAATATGGACATAGTAATATTTATATACCCTATGTAACGTACCTAACGAACACCTACACACCACAAATGGTGCCAAGGAATTCAAGTGGTAACCGCAGTGGTTAGGTTACAAATATCTAATTCTAATTAGATGTTATGTATAAAAAATACTACTCCATAATATACAATAATGTTTTTACTCAATTTTGTCACCAATTTTTTCCATATATCATTTAATTTAATTGTTTCTATTTTTTATCCAGCCCAGTCTGTTGGTATCTTTGGGTGAAGACTCCAGGCCTCAAGATATTTTAATGCAGAGGACGTCTTCGTTGCCGAACTCATCTGGAAACGATTCGGTCAACCCGTCGTCTTCATGAACATGTTGCTCACGTTAGATTGTTTTTTTATTTTTAGATTCGTTTGCAATGTTTACATTGGCCCAACGCCATCTAGTGTCGAATTGACGGTAGTGATCGGTACCAGGAAACCGTATTCGTTCGCAACACAGATAGCGATTACACACTCACAAACGCTATTATTATACTACTGTTCTAAACAGGCTGAATATTTTTCGTACATCTTACTTTATTCTAAAAATAATATTGATATTGAATGAACAGACGAAGCCTGAGTTAAATATAGCTCATCGTTACTTTTGGATGCATTGAAGTATGTCAATCCAACTTTCGATGGTCGTCGATTGTATGTAGTTATTTTTATGTGCGGTAACAGATATAAACATGTTTTCTGGATAAAAACTTTAGAACAAAAATTAGTTATGTACCTATGTATGTTAATTATGATTCTAAGTCTATGAAATTAAATAAAATAAACAATTAATACACGTGTGTAATTTAATCTTAGCCCATAAATCAATCGCACGTGAAAAATATTATTTAAAGAACATTATATAAATTATTTTCTTTTTGTTATATTTTACAAAAAACCCATCATTGTGGTCCACTATATGAAATCTGTTCAATCTTTAATAATATAATTTATTGATAACATTTAATAATATAAATATATTGTACGTTATCATGCTTAATTATTGTATACTAATGTCCAACACTATGTTAATTTTACCCTTTTATAATAATTATTATATTGTGTTTAATACATTTTCATTATATTATTCTGTGATATTTTGTTATATTATACATATTATGTGAGTGTTTTTTTTTTTCATTTTAATTTTGATAATAATTTAGTCTACATAATATTGAAAAAAAAAATAAATGAAAATTGTGAATTTGCGATGTTAAAGTAAATCTGTTTGAAATCTACTAATATCGAACGACTGATTGGTAATATAATATTATATATATATATATATTGGGTCTTGCAGAAATATCAGAAAATAAGAAATCATAGATAAATATAAACTATACGAATGTATTAAAATATTACTTTAATAATAATTGATGTTATCAATAATTATTTATAAATTCGTTGCACCATTATTTTTGATTTAAAATAAATAAAATATATCAATCGGTATTCAATAATAATAATAATATGTTTATTGTGATAATATGTTTTTTTTTGTTTTTCCGTATATTTTTACATTGAAATTAAATACCAACTGTTTAAAAATCAATGAATTATTGAAGGAAAATAAAAAAAGGAAGACTTATTTTATTACAAAAAAATAGTCTTGTGTGTTATTTTATTTTCTCTCTTAATAATTTTTACACTTGTTTAGATAGAATACCTACTTATATTAAAATTATTAGAGTTAGATTCAATTTGTTATTTCTTAATTTGAATATATAATGTAAATACAATTTTATAATACATAATGATTTTTGGTTTTAAACACATTAAAATAGATAAGAAATCCCATAGTGACCGATATAACGAGTGTAAAAGTATTTATTTAAATAGCAGTGAGTTTATTCCGAGGTTGCTTCAACTGTCAATAATGCTTTATAAATTATTAAGATTATATTATGTGAAAATATGTAAATATATTTTTATAAATCAAATGAAAGACTTATGAGTATTATTTAAAATATGTAAGAAATAATTTCAATATATGTGTTTATACAAGAGTCTTTTCATAAAAATTATCATAAAAGCCATGGATATTTTTATTTCATTAACAAACAAATGGATGTAACTTAAAGACGACTTCATACTGCACTGTGATTTTTTAATCTGCAATTCGCAAAAAAATTATTTTAATATATATACATATCTAATAATTTCTATTGTGATGAAGTAATTCAAGATTTTTAATTTGTATTTATAGAGTAAATGGTAAATAGTAAGTATAGATTAATATATTCTGTATAGTATTTTATATAATAAAATTATATCCTATCTTATTCAAACCATAATAATAAAAATAAAGAAAAATATTACAACATAGTATGAAGTTGCTTTAATGCACACTCTACATCATTTTTACATTTTTATTTTTATTTATTTTTCTAGCAGTTAATTATAAGAGATAGTAAGTTTCCACTCTAAAAGAAATAATTTTAATTCACTGCTTTGATTAATGATTATTGTTCAAAAATTCAAATCAGGAATCGTAGAAGTAATGGAAATCTAAAAGAATATAATAAAATTCAAACTAATATGATTCGTCGATGATTAATTTAAAATAATTTTTAATTTCACAATTATTTAAAATTTGTATAAAATCACTCTTACATTTATATACAGCTAACAAAAAAATTATAAGCATACAATAGCTATTAAACTCTGCTGTTAAATATAATTTTTATTTTATTTGAAATAAATTTTGAAATTACAATTTTTTTGATAAATCAATTGTTTTGTTTATGTTTTTAATTGCATTACTACTAATGTATTGCTCAGGAGACTTCAACGTAGATAAATAGATTATTTTCAATAAACAAACAAAAAAATAAAAATAAAATAATGAAAAAACTCCCATTATTAGAGAGTTATTAATAAACGTCTTCGCAATATTAAGATTTTCAAGTAAGTATATTTTTTTATACATATAACATATACCAACTTTTATGGTAAAAAAAAATATACATATATACCCATAGTTTACAGAAATTCACATAAATATTATTATTTTCTAATATGCATTTATACAACAATGTTGAATATATCACAGGTATAAAACAAAATATGAAAATGTTTTAGTTTGTTAGTAAACTGCTATTTTCAGCTGTTAACTATTAATTATAATGTATCATCTGTAAAGTATCGTAATTGGGTATCTATTATATTGATTTTAAAACTGATTACAATAATATTATATAACTATAAACTATTATAATATTTGATTATGAAATAAATGTGAAATTTTATGCAAAAATCAATTTAACTTGCTGTATAAATAACTATAATTACTATAAAAAAGTGTACCAAATTAAATTGAAATACTTAGATAATAGGTTAATTTTCCAAGTCCACTCTGAAAAATGTGTCTTATGCAATGATGAATTCATTCAATTCCATTTTAAAACATTCATCACATTGATAGATTCAACACCTAATGTATAGTAAAATAGTAATCTAATGAAAAAATGAAGTATTATAATTATTACTTCAAAGTTTATATAATAATACAATAAAAAAAAAAAAAAAAATGATCACTCTATATTTTCACTGAACTAACATAATAAAGTAAATAAATATTATTAACAAACAATAGCGAAGACTACAGTAAATTGTTTTCTAATATTAAAAGATAATGCAATGTAATAAATATAATAGAGTATAAAGTATACAATTATTATTAATACTATGATCAAGCATAAATTGTCTGGATAGTATAAACACACATTAATATTAATTACATTAACCATATTTTAAAATAAAAATGTCAAGTGCTTATAAAATAACTATATCTACACTTGAAATTTTAGTTAAATTATATTAATTTAGAAAAAGTTTGAATCTATGAAAAAGTTATTATTAATTTTGATCAATTATCGGTTTTAACGCAAGACGAACATTACATATTATTTACAATTAAGATAATAATTTAATTACCAATTTTTTGTTCCTTTATTTACACTTTGCTTAAGCTAAATATTTTTTGAATAGAATATTGTAAAGATTTAAATAGTATTTATTTAATATAATAAAAAAAAAAAAAAAAAAAATATGCTGTTTAATTAAAAATTACAGTAATTTTTTACAGTAGTCTTTCATTTGTTAATTATTATAATTTTTAGGTAGTATTAATAATTTAATTTTTCGATAATTAAGCTTTTTAAATTTTTACAACTATTTTTATTATTTTTTTTTATTCATATTATTACTGTCTTATTATTATTATTATTTTAATAATTATTACTACCATAATTAAATCAGTTTCTTTTTGAATAGAATAAATTCAATTGTTATCTGAATCTTGGTTGGTTAGTAACTAGTAAACAAAGACTGAAGTGGTTCAAACGAAATTTAAAAAAAAAAAAAAGTTTTAGAGTTCTTATTCCTGAGAATGAATTGATTCATTGTTGGTTTCTTGTTAATTATTCCTAACCATCATTCATTGTTTAGCAGAAAAAATATTGAAGCTTGTACTTATTTTTTAATTATTCCAATCGAGCTTATAATAAATGGTTTCATATTGGTATTAATAAACATTCAATAGTAAATATTCTTTTAATTAAACAAGAAAATAAATATTTTTACTAATATTTTACAAGACATTTCTTCAATTTGCAGTAGTAACTTCTGATTCTTAATTTTTAAATAATCTTCATGTATACCAATTAGCATATTATAATTTATAATGATGAAATAATTGGATAATATATAACTTAATTATTCAAAACTAGACAATCGAATATTAATGATATATAGTTGGTAGTTTGTAGAAGTATTTTTATCTTTTTTTTTTTATTATTCAATAACTATTTTGTTAAAATTGTTTTCATTATTATTTAAAATTATCTTAAACATGTACAATTTGGTTTACCCCACAGTAGTTTAATGTGTTTATATGAAGCTAATTAATATATAATATATTATAATATTAGTCTAGCTAATTATACATTTTTAATATGGATAACAAGAAAAAAAACTTAAAATATGCATTAAATAAAAAACTAAACATATAATTAACAAAAAAAAAAAAAAAAAAAATCAATTTAATAATAATTAATAACAAAAAATATTTCATTTTTATATGAGAAGAAATTGATTTTTTATAATAGAATTTTATAGATGCCACAACATTAATTTAGCTACCTATTTTGCATTTGAAACATAAATTAAGTCCATGTATTGGTTATTAATATTATATCCTAAAATAAATACTCATAGAAATATTAGAAACACAAACAAATTGATAATAATAATATAGCTATTATTATTTTTTTTTTTTAATGCAACAAACGCAGCATTACATTTTCAAAAATGTATATATTCAGTTAAATCGAAATTTCAAATTACTTCAGCGATTTGATCTCTTATAATATATTAAAAATGTTTTAAAATACATTTGTTTATTGATTAAAAAAGAACTGTTTAGAATGTGTCAAAATTTAATTACTTAAGAAATTTAAGAAACTGAGATATCAATAGATCAAGCAATAACAGAAAAAATATTACCTATGGTGGTGACAGAAATACCTGGTATTGGTGGTTCTAAAAATGACGAAATTCTATCCATTACATCTTTTCAGTTTTGAAAGACCATCAAACAAATCATCACGAAAAAAAGCATGCAATAAAATAATATTGAGGGAATCACATGTAAATAGCAAAAAAGAATTTTTATGGGTAATACTTAACTCTGCATGATTATTCGAAGAATATTTTGAGTCAATACCTAAAGCCTATTATTTTTCTAAAATGTTTATGGTTAGATAAAATATACAACACGGCCTCTTATTGATACTGTATTTTTCTATACCTACATTTGCATAAAATACCGATCTTCTAATAATTTTTAAAATATTATAAAATATAATACATTTTTAAATGTAAGGTAGGTCTTAAACATTATCTTGAAATATTATGTTCTGCTTACAACATATGGTACAATTTAAAGGATGGTTTTAAACTATGTTTTTGATTTTGTTTTTTAGAAAACGAAAAAATAAAATATTTAAGAACTATTTTAATATAAGGTAAGTAAATATAATATAATGTTTTAAAAATATAATTTTCGATATTATGCATCTTAATGATTGTATAGTCATGTAAATTATTCTGATATTTTTATAACACTGATATTTGTTTAATTGATAATAACTGTTTTAATGTATATTCTATTTCACAATTATTTCTCATAGGTACAGCAATAGTTTGATTAATCTTAAATTGTATTTTATTATTATAACATGTCAAATAATATAATATTTAAGTAAGTACAACATGTACAATAATTTTTACAGTATCAAAAGATGACATCACTCAAACAAATAGGTATTCTAATCAACAAGGGTCGAATTTTATAGCACCAAAATGTACTGAGACATTGTAAATTTGAATAAATACGCACAAAACCGTGTTTCTTGTTGTGGTCGTAACTAAAAATAATTGCATACATACGATTCCAGCGGAAATAAACATGTTTATTTCGTGTCACCTCTTAATGTTATTTCTGACGGCCGTAAGTGGCGGTTTTTAGGTTAAGTAGAGAATTTTAAAAGTAGGCAAAATCCGATTAATTTTTGTGAGCAGTAAACGTACAATATCGGGATATTGTTTTCATTACTTTTTACGTAGACGGTATAACGTATCTGAATAATAATTGTGTTCTAAACTATAAAACGTGACATCATAATTTAGTTTTATAATATTTTTTAGTTTATATAAATATTTAAAATATCTTGGTTGTGTTATTACATTTACTGAGTTCACGGATGGTTTATATGGTTTATAATTAGAATTACCATTTACCACAATATCCTGGTATTTCATCAGCTTTGATGTAGGATCTGATGTATAACCACTTTTAGTAGTAATTAAATTAAAGTAGCTAATACCCACATTATGGAAAATACATATTATAAAAGTTTTAATTTAATTTGATCGTTAAAATTAGCGATTAAAAATTTACACTGAATTAACACTGATTTAACATGACTTGGAATATGCTATAAAATACATTTACTGAAGTTTATTGGTCCTTGTCTTCTTACTCTATTATGATTTAATTTCAAATTTAACCGAAAACTAAAATTATACATATGTTTATGGTTTATAAAATTGCAGTACACTTAAACATTTCATGTTCATTACTGATTTTGTGTTCAAATTTTTAAGCTAATAATGTTTTAAGTAAAAGTAATTAAAAATATTGATAACTAATTTTTTTACATTATTAATGTGGTGAAAATTGACAGAGTGGCTCCTGTAATTAGAATATTCTCATGTATTAAACTAATCATTTTTAAACAAAACAATTTAATTTTAAAATTATTAAAATAATAATTATTATTATTGATTTAATTTTTAAACATGGTCAAAATATTAAATATATTCGAATAAAACATTCAATCAAGATATGCAAAAATATAATTAAACTAATCACGAATAAAAAAATTTTAAACAGATTTTAAAATATGAATGTACGATTATAATACTATAAAATAATATTGAAAAAAAATATAATATGATTAGGATATTTTTTTTATTTAAAAGTTAACTTTAAACTATACATTTTTTTGTTAGCGTTTTAGCGGATAGTATGCCTAAAATGTTGTCTGAATCTACTTAAATCAATTAGATAAGAACTAGTTGTTATAAATTCGTTAACATTTTTGAATCATAATTTTGAACTTATGTTGTCATAATGGACGCGGAATACAATATCCAATGAATTTCTTGTTTAGCATACTTTATGTCATGTTAAATCAGTGTAAAGTTTTAATCACATATTTTAACCATCAAATTAAATTTAAGCTTGCGCAAAACGTGTTTTCTATTATGTGGGGATTACTTCAATTTAATATTTATTATTAATGGCTACACACAAGACTCTCTATTAAAACTGATCAAAAATGATAATATCTTTGTGTTAACTAATTTACATTTTAAAACACCATTGAACTTTGTAAATTATAATAAAATCTTAAGTGCAAAATCATTCCTATAAAATCACTTAACAGTTTTGATAATAAAAACCATAATACGTTAACAACAAAATTATTGCTTTAAATTATATCCAATAATCCACATAAATAAGCTATAAACATACGTAAATTATTAAATATCTAAATTCCTAATTATTTAAGTATGAGTAATATACGTATATAATTGCATGCATAATATAACAATTATAATTTATAATTGATTATTATAAATATATTTTTATAATTAAATTTGTTTAGGTATAATTTAATTATACTTACTGAAGTGTAGATAGTTGATTTTTTTATCTAAATAAAGTGATTATAACCTTACTTGTGGATATCAATAATTTATTTCAAAAGGTAAGTATAAGTGTTTCATTTCAACAACTAAAATAATAGTTATTTTTTTGTGTGATATGATAGTGCTGAACATGATTAATACAAAACTACACAATTTCATGTAATAATGCAGTATAATTTATTTAAATAAAAGCTATCATGCATTCAAAATTCATAGGTGTTGATAAATAAAAAAAAAAAAAATCATAAAAATAATCATATATATTGAAACACAGAATCGTTGGCATATTTGTTAACTACTCTTCTAGTGACAGTAGTAATAATTTATTAAATAATGCTTTGACGTTCAGTATCTATTCTTTTAAGGTATTCGTAGATTTTAGATATAATGTTTTTATTCTTTTAAGCCATTTTTTTTTTCCATATGAATAAATAAATAATTATTTTAAGAGATGAAAAAGATCTTTTTGAAGTGTGTGTAGTTACATATATGCATTTTTTTTTTATGTAAAATCTTTTAAATTAAAACTTCAAGCTTTTGATCCATTATTAAACCACAATTTCCTTTAAATGTAACAGACACGTGATAATACGCACCATTATTTTTTTCTTGCAATACAGCGGTATAAATTTGTTTAGCCAATCTATTTAAATGTTTCTATTTTTATTTCCTTAAAAAAAAAAAACAATAGAATATTTAAAGGTGATTTAAGAAAACTTAAGTTTTTTTTAATTTTATTATTTTGATCATTTTTTTAGATACGGACTTATAAAGTTACAGAATTACCAGACGTATCCATTTTATCATTATAGCTACTTCAGTTTACTTAACTACTATATGCTAATGACGTAATTTTTTAAATCTCAAACATTAATAAAAATAATAGGTTTATGTTCATGTTTTATAATGTAATTGTATGTACTTTTAAATCATATAAATATTACTCTACCTTTAATCATAAAATTAGTTTTGGTTATCTTAGTCTTTTAAAAATATAAATAAAAACCATTTTAACTTTAATATTTAAATATTTGGTTGTTCATAATTTAAAATCTACATTAAAAATACCATAGTTAATGAAATAAAGATATTTTAGTAATTTTTCTTCACGATTATGTTTTTCTAAATTAAGATTTGTTTTTTTATATCTTTATTTTTGGTGTATAATAGATGGATAATCTACCGACAACCAAAATATCAACAGAGCTTCATTTAATGTCATATTTGTATTCTTATTTTAAAAGTTTTCCCGTAATGAACATTAAAAAAGGAATATTTAAATTTGGTTTAAGGTTCGGTACTTATGTTATAGGGAAGTAGATTATTGCTGAAAATTTTTTGAAATTGGCACTTGACTCTATTAAGACTAAAAATAATACGGTTTACACAAAAATTATCGAAGATTAAAATGGTATAGGAATATTCATCTATTAATAATTATTAAAAAAATTGAAAAAATCAATATAAGATTGATGCAAGTATTGAATAAATTTTTTTATGAGCTCCAATACCACGTTATAAATGTTTATCAAAACATTCATATATGAAGGTAAAAATAAAATCTGCATTCTATAATCGTATAAATTAATATAATATATTTAGGCTTTTTAGTATTTTGTATTTTTTTTTTTTTTATATTACAAATAATTTTATGAATTTATATTAATTGTTACTTTTTTTTTAAATTATACATTATCATTTATTACAAAACAATTTCTGTCAGTGTTATTATAAAATATTATGCGGTTTTTTTTTTTTATCAATACTATTATTAACATAGACAATATACATTATGGGCAGAATCTTAGAATAAAAATTAAAAGTGAAATAAAATGACTATTTTATTACTATTATCAGTCTAATGGTGTCAGACGATTAACTTGGAACTTTTCTGTATACTTATCTATGATATATGCATAGATGTGTATGCTTAATTATTTTTTTACATACAAAAGTTTAACTATTACGTACTAATAAGCAATATAAATGTAATCACGAAAAAAAAGCTATCATCAATAATTTATATTGTAGTATTAAATAAGACAAATAATATAAAATGTTATGATCTGTAATAATAATTATAAAATTTAATACATGACGAAAAGAGAAGAGACATTGGATCTTGTATCCTCCATAATAACTATGACGTTGCTAAACAGAATCATATTTAAGAATATTACCCTTGCTAATATTGATATTTAAGAGGATATTATCGCATTGTTTTATTTTTTTTTTCCTTGAAAAAAGCACAATATGGTTATTTGTGTTCAGTAGAATTAATTTTGTGTTCTTAAATTTCATATTTCAGTGTATTTTAAGCTTAAATTATAGAACATTAATATTAATTATATTTTATTTAAATTCACAATAATTTGTATCTTGGTTCTTTTATAATATTTTATTAATTTTTATGCAAGTTATGAGTTTTTAATATATTAGAACTTAAAAATTATCATATCTTGATCCATTAAATTATTGGTGGATTAGTTTTTTAGTATAAGGATTGTGTTCATTGCGTAAAACTAAGTTAGACAAACACTATATCATGAGACATTCGGTAATAATTAGTCGTATACAAACCTCCTGAAATGTTTGAGTAAATTTCAGATGATTTTTAATGGTCCCAGTTTTGAATTTAGAATGACCAAATGGAAAATAAAATAGCTTTATAGATGGACATTTTTTTTTTCTTTGAGGATAAATTTAGACTTAAAGAGCAATAAAACAATAGGTGTAAATTACATTGTTTTTTATTATTATTAGTAAGATTTTTAAAACTAAGTCTTTGGACACTATTTAAAAATAATCTTTTTTTACCCTATTTTTAGAAGTTAAATAATTACAATCTATATCGAGTAATATAATTAATGTAAAACACTAACATTTTTGAAAATATTTTTTTTAAATAAATAAATGTTCGTTACAAAACAATATTTCTCTAAAAAAAAACAAACAATTTTTTAATATTTTTTATCATTATCTTTTTAATTTTTAATTTTTTAAAATTAAAACACGTTTTTATAATTCTTTGTTAAAAACCAAATATTTTTGAAAAAATATGATGTAATTTTTCTCTGTATCTATATAATTATAAAATTAAGAGAACTTGGTGACTCAAAAAATGATGGTTTTTTTAAAATATAATAATATTTTTAAATATTTGATAAATGCTGAAATACTGTCAATTATATTTTGTTAAATTTATGCAAATTGTTGAGAATAATAATTTGGTTGCCTAAGAATACTAAGATAGCAGCGATTAGATACAAAGATAACCTTTTATTTATATTTTAAATAGTCAGTAATTAAATTGGTTGAATGAATAAAAAGACAAAATTACAAACAGTGTAGAATAATTGAATACAATCTGCAGAGCCGGCGCAAAGCTAAATTACGCCCCAGGCCGAAACGTCAACTGCCGCCTTTTTCATACAAAAACTCATGCTACTATAAAACTAAGAAAAAATGTTTGTTCATGGACAGAAATATAGAAAAATTATTTATTATGCTCAACTTGAACATTATTTGATATCATCTATTAAAAAAAAAAAAAAAATAATAAAAATAACGTTACGACTAAATATAGTGTAATAAGTAGTAGACACATATAAATACATATTATATTCTAATAATAAAAATAAATAATGCAGAAATTGTTGTAAATTAATGATAAATGGATATAAAGTGTAAAATAGAACATAGTTAACACTATAATAAAATAACTATTTAAATTTGTTATTGATCAACACATTTCTAGATTTTCTTTCACCTAAACTCTTTGTAACTGTAGAAAAATTAATTTCTGCAGCTATTTAGTTTTTTAATGATAAAATCAATAATAAGACTAAATGTTCATTAGTTATAGTAGATCGCAAGTATATCTGTATAAGTTTCAATTTGGAGAAACTCTACTCAGCTACTCTCATTGGCAACATCAATAATATTCTCAAAGATATCCAAAAATTTAGAAATATGTCTTAAAGTTTAAGGTGAAAAACGTATTGAAGAATATTATTTATAAGTTAAATTTTGTCCAAACAAGAAATTAATAATTATTGTTTAATGTTCAGAATTTTAGTGAATCGAAAAATTCGACACCATTAATATTAGAATCAGATCCATCTTTAAGGTTATTGTGTTCATACAATGTTTCAATAATTTGTTTTAATTTTCAAGTGGATTTTTTAAATTGTACGTTAAGTTCCATTAACATGCCATTTATAACTAGGGTGTTTCCTGAATAATTATAATAAAAGTATCATCTCAGACCCGATAAGTACGATCGGTAATATGATAATAGGTATTAAAATAAGTAATTTAAGTAGTGTATATACAAATTGCAAAGAATAAGCTAATAAGTGACGGGGATGAAGTCACGACAGCGCGACGCGACCCTCATTAAACGATCACAAATATTCGGAAATATTTAAATTTATAGAGCAACATACATATACGATAAACAATCTACGCAAAACCATACTAAATAAACTTAAAAAATACTCATATTATTTTAATCTATGGCTGATAAAAATAACCATATATAATTATGAATAATTGAGTATTAAGTTATAAATGTTTTATATTTTCAAAAAAAAAAAAATATTATTGACAAAAATATGTAAAATTTTAAAAATCAATCTTGCCCCCCCCCCCCCCCCTCGCTGAGAATGATGCCCTGGTCGATCACCTGAGTCACCTTAACTTCACATTGGCCCTGACAATATGCGTAATGCAAGAAATAAAATGAAATCTATTTAATGTATCTATAAATAGGTAAAAGCTTTAAATAATTTAATTTTTACTGTTGTAGTGTAAAGAATAAAAAATGGAATAACAGTTATAACTTATAAGTGCCATCACCTACCACACAACGATTGATATTACGAGAATTCCCATAAAGTTTTTGAGCCTAAATACATTTTTTGCTTCAACATTCAACTGATGTTGTGGTATACAACGTATGTTTATTACAGCTATTGTATTGTTAAACAAATTATTGTTAATCACAGATTAAATATGTCATCATACCTGAAACTAGCGTGACTGTGGATTTTGTTAAAGATTGATGAACTACGATGTTTATGCATTAGAGTATCAAATTATGAAAATAAAATAATATATAGTTAAAGTTTTATAATATTATCATTAAACTTTGTATATAAAATTAGCAGGTATTTACATTTTAGGCACTTGAAAACGACCACAAGGAGTGTTTCTAGATGGTTGTACGCTATATATTGATATTCTAAAAACATAATACTGAAAACTGCAATGGGTACCATTTAATATGATCAAATTGCTGATACAATAATTTTATTAGACAATAAATAAAATGTTTAAATCGTTTTAAATTATATACGATAAAGATATTCAAAGCCGTACCCAGAAAAAAATTTTGTTGAGGGGATTTTTACAAGTCTTAATAAGTAGTGTATAAAATAAATGACGAACAATTTATAAATGCTTTAAAGCAATTAAACATTAAATATAAATCAATAAGGTTTATCAATAATTATCTAAATATGCTTAATACATAATATAAAATAAAATTCAATTTTACAACTCAAATTCTAAATTTTTATTTTTTCTTCAGAAAAACAATTGATTACTTTCTCAGGATTGACATAAATATTTATATGTTAGTTCACAATAATTTTTATGTACATAAAGTAATGATAAACCAGTTAATCTTTCTTCAGCGGTAGCATTTCGCAAATAGATTTTTTTAGAGAAAAAAATGTCATTTTTAGCGTTGCGGTTGACACCAGTAAAGTAATCAAAACTTATAATAAAAATGAAATGTTCGGAAAAAAGTTTTGGCTACAATTAGAATATGCTTCAAGTACTTCGCCTTATATTGCAATTGTTTGAACTAAAATGCTATATATCGTTAATAGTATAATAATAAAAAAAAAAAAAACGGTAGTTAAATTCCTAAGTTTGTGTAATTCCAGAAAATTCCGCGGCTGGGGGAGGGTTTTGAACTCCAGTCCCCCTTTTAGTTACTGACTTGTGAGTTCTATTATTAGTTAATGTATTACATGAATTAAAAATATAAATATGAATAACTATAAATTTGAAAATTGTATTCTCATAATACTGAAATTTTTAACAATTGACTTAAACTTATTATTTGGTCAAGACATATTAGCAGCTTTATGTTGATAATAATTTTCAAGTTGATTGTGTACCAAATGTAATAATAAATATTTTTTTGCATTAGCCTATAGTCAATACATGGTTCATTTTTCTGATACAATAATGAAGCCATAGGAACAAACAATAGAACGCGTATCAAAGTATCGTTATATAAAAAATATAATCATAAGTTTAGTATTGTTATTAGCTAATGTGAAAATACATATACGAGCATAATCTAATACAACTGATGTAATACTTACCCAACTGTCTATAGGCATTCATAGAGATTAGGTTTTATGTTTTATTAAGAGACTTTCGTATAGATGGTTTATTCTATTAGTTATTAAAAACTTATGGAACTATAGCTGTAGTCACATTTCAATACGAAATGTACAAGTATATACTATGTGTAGTGTATAGACCGCAGTGGATATATACTCGTGTAACATTGTAACATATAATTTATCGCAAAATATTTACGGAATACATTTTGATTGAACACGGAATATTTTATTGAAAAGAGATCTTAAAATTTAAATATAATAATAATAAACGAATAAAACTCGCTTTCATTATACGAGGTCATGCTATTTAAATGGTATAAAACTATAAAAGTCGTTTGATAATAATTAAATACTTTTGTAAAAAAGTAAAATAATAAAATTTTTGCGACTTTGCGTACGCGTAAAAAAATACCACCACCTGCATCATCGGTCGGTCGAACGTGCGTGCATTTATTTTTATGTAATTTATCATATATATATATATTATAATACATATTTTTCTTCTCTAACTCGTATGTATACCTACATAATTTGTGTGTGTATGTACATAAAAAATGCGAAACGCTAGATAATATGAACCGTTGCATACAACCGCTATAAACCTACCGCTACCGCGGTTACCACGGATACACGCGTTGTGTGTGAGTTCGCTTACGGAGCCGGCGCGCACAGACCGTGCGGAGCGCAGGTCCTACAGGAAGAAGAGCGCAGTGCCGTAACGACCGCCGCCGGACGCGTGTGCGACTTTGGCGCGAGAACTTTAGATTTGTATTCTTTTCGTTTATGGTCTGTGTTGATACCTAATTTTTGTGAACTTTTATTTGTTTAGTCCGTAGACGCGTAGTAGTCATATTGAGTTAAACTCGTACTTTTCATATTTTACGTGCCCCCTGGCGATCCGTCGCGGACGACCACCGGCGGCGTGTGCCCCCGAGGGGCCGGTTCGGATATCCTTAAATAGATTTCACTGGAGTCGAAAGCAAATTGGAACTATAGTAGTATCAGTGGTCGTGATTGTGATCAAAGTAGTTGGTAACCGGCGGTAACGGTAGTGGCGGAGGTGGTGGCGGTGGAGGAGGAACCATGCGAAAACCAAAGGTAAAAAAATTATGTTAATTTTTAAATAATAGCATAGATATATTATATTTTATTATTTTTTATTTTTATCACATATTACTGTTAGAGGCGTTATTATTATTTCCCGTCTCATCTCTCTGCCACCGCCACAACTGTACGAAAATAAAGAGATTTGGCGGGACAGAGGCCAAAACGCTATTACAACTCTACACGTAATACATCTGTCTACCGCGTAGTCGTCTCGTGTCCGTGGCAGGAAATTCACACTCGGCCAATTATTATTACCGTTTTATTATTACATCACACACGCGCCACACACATTGTCCAACCGACAAAGACGGCGGTTAGGTTATAGTAGAAAAAAGTCTATTATAATAATGATTATTATTTCAGCGAAATTAATTGTTTCATATCGAACGGCGTGTAGATAAACCCCGCCCTCACAAAAATACCATTGATAATTGTATTATCGTTATTATAGTTAATATCGTTGGAGGTTAAAGATTGGGCACCGCCCTGTACTCGAATCATGATCCATCCTGAAAGTGACAAAATATCACATGCATTTAAAAAGTTATTATTTACTCTAACTATTATGAATCAATAATATTACAATTATGGCTAATGAATAATATTAACAATAACTGTATAATTTACAATTAGCCAAGTATTTTTGCAGGATAATATCCTAAAATATAAGACTAAGTTATGAATTAGTGATATAGGAATAAATCATCCAAAGCAATACAAACTATATACGTTATTGATTGTGATCTTGCCACATTATACCATGTTTAATAGTTAATAAATATATTATACCAAATTAATTTTTAATATTAAATTAATTGTATAACAATAAATTTATTAAACTTAATATTCACCAATATAATACAAAAGATACTATAAGTTAGGTATCTAATTAATTTATTTATAGAAATAAAAAGAAAAAAAATTATTTATTTTTAGTTTTTACACATATTTTTATAAAATTTATATACTATATTAAATTGCATAATAGGTTTGAAAATTTACATTTTAATCTTTTGATATTATATTTTCATTTTTAAGAATACTTTTGTAACTTTGAATGCTATACCGTTTGATATCTGACTCGTTATTTCCTTTAATTGTTTAATACTTTATTCCAAATCATTTACCTCAAAATTTACATTTTATCCAAAAATATATTAAAGATAATAGGCAAACATCAACTGGTATCACTGGTATCTGGTATATAATTACCGGTTAAATACCACATTAATCTACAAGTCTAAAGAATTTTTCATCTAAATTTGGTAAAAAAATAATTAATGTTATATTTATTGGGTTCACTCAGCTTTCGTCGACATTAGTTAACTACATAGTCACACTTACACCATCTCTAATGTTTTATGCACTTATGGATTAGTTAATGATTTATTATAATATAGTAATTATAAATTCGTATAAACGTAATTTTAAAGGGTGAATAATATTATATAGTACACAAAAAGTAACATAAATGTATACAATCATATAAATTAATATTACTTACGATACATTTTTAATATTAGTTAGATAATATTAAAATTATGTAACTTTGAATCACTAATCGAAATACATGGCTAAAGTTGACATTACCCGTAATATAAATTATATTATTTATAAATACTTATTATTGTATTTGTATTTGTGTTATTGAAAATTTAAATATAATTGTTTAAGAATTGTATTTTGTATTTATAGTATATTTTTACAAGTTTTTAATGGTTTTCTTTATATTTATTATATACATATATGCATATATAGCAGATATGGAGATACCTAACAGTATATTTTTTAGGTTAAGCAATGAAGATGTAAATTATATTGAATTTTATATTAGGTAGTATACAATAGAAAGTTTGATATAGATATTTGAATAATTGAATTGTAACAGAAGGGTTTGGTCTGAAAATTACTTAGAAATTAATACTTTTCTAGTGTATAAATCATAATACTAATAGAAAAATAATACATGATAGCACAGTAGTATCACTTAAATATTAAAATCTCTAATTAAGATTTATCAGTTTTCAACTGGTTTTTGTCACAAAAAATATACATTAAATAGTAAATAAATAAAAATAAGCATGTTATCATAACTGAACTCAATTAACCTACAAAGTTATATTTTATATTTTAAATATAATTCCAAACTACTACTAATAATTTATAACCAATGTTAGAGATAAAAACACAATATAATGTGATAAAGACAATCTTTAAATTAAATGATTAATGTAATTCATTTGAGAAATTATTACATTTGAGCTGAATTAACAAAAAAAAATAAAAACATAGTAGAATTTTCATCTTGATTACTATCGGAATAATTTTATTCATAGTTTGAATTAGACTGCCAATTTTTATCAAAAAAATAAAATGTAAATATTTTATCCATAAAAAAATATGTCAAACAAAATAAAACAGTATACTTATATGATATAATAATAGTAATAATATGTTATATTAAATTATATGTAATAAACATATTTATTAATATAAAACAAGTTGCTGATAATAAAATATTGTAATAATTATATTAGATTTGCTAAACGTCTGCTACAATATAAAACAATTTTTATAAAAACTTTCTTCTTTGTAAAATCTACCTAAAGTAGGAGCCTATATTTTTAATTTGGATATAAATTATTTTACCGTAATTTATAGGCATAAAATCTATGGTTCAAATATATATTTAATTAATAAAATATTATATTCAGTTTTAAAATCTTAATTTTTATAGGCATCTATTTAAATATTAATTAAATAAATAAATATTTCTAGGTTATGAATTTATTTCTCCATTATAATAATTAAATAACAATAATAATTTTAAATAACTTTCACAAAAAACTTAAGTATAATTATATTTTGTATTCATGTTTAAATTAATTTAACCATTTTTTTTTTTATATCTTTATAAAATTAAATTTTATGATAATATTATTCAAAAGGTTAAAAAAAAAAAAAAAAATAATCGCATTAAAAATTTCAAAAATAATTGTTTTTTTTTTTTTTTTACTATAACACTCATTATATTATTGTACGCTTTTTCTTATATCAGAATAATACTTCAATAAATTATTAAGTGATTAATTATCGTAGTCAAAAACTTTTTATTTTTGTATATGTTTATTTTAATATCATATCATTATTAACTGACTAGTATTAAAATCATAAATTATAAATAACCGTATTGATTAATTTTGTTAGTTGAATAAATTACATTTTATCATTTAGAAAATTTTCTTTTTAGACATATTTTTTAATGATATTTGTTTTTATGTTACTATTTGTGATTTTTATCAAATTAAAAAATGATACGCATGTAGGTGATAATAATTTGAATCAAAATCCAAATGAAAATTGTTTCTTGATTTTTTCGTATGTATTCTGTTAAAAGATTGTTGCTTCGTTTTTCTAATGGTAAAATAATATCATTTAATATATGTTTATCTATTAAATAACTATCAAATCATCTTATCGCTGAATATTGAAGTTTATCTACTACAATCTATAACACATTATTCTACTTCTTCCAGATTGAGAACAGAAAGTTAAAAATTGCATCAATTATATTCCTACATCATCATTCGGTGAATTAAATTGTAGTGATAACTTATATTTTGAACTTTTTGAAACTAAATTATGCTAAAATGAAATCAACAACCAAAAACTTTTATTTCCGAAAAAATTTAAAATTCAAAAACCACTTGATAAATTGCAATTTCAAAATCTAAAAATAATGTGTATAACTTCAGCTATTTTGGTTTTTTTCAATACTGTAATATTTATTCTACTTTTAATATCATAAATCATATGTATAATTTTGCAATAGTTAAAAGTACCATCTATGTATACAAAATATAGTTTCTTTAAAAAATATTTGTTCATTCTACATTAAAAATAATAATAATTACATTAAGGACATCATTGTCATGGAAAAAAAAAATTCCCTTCTATTTGCTTATTTATAATAAACTTTATAAGTCATAAACATATTTTCTTAATATTGACTGTTTGGAATAAAAATGGACCCGGATGTTGTGAATATTTCTTGCTATTAGTTCTAAATCGGGTGAAATAAAATTTCTTTCATTAGTATGTTTAGATACTTCTTTTCTAATTATTTGTGATGGTTTTTCAGCTATGAAGCTTAAACATTTTGTTTAATACTAAATACTATTTTGTTGTTGTTTTACAGTTTTATTATTTGTATAACTACTTACTTTATTTACTTAATATTTATTAATTGCATTTTTTGACATACTGTACAATACTTTTGCAATACACTTATTTATAACAAACTGTTACGTATTTTAATTTTTTCCCAGGTATGTTATTTAAAATTTTTTTAATCATTTAACATCAAGTGATATAATTTAAAACAATAAGAATCTATATTTGAATATTTAATGTTTAACACTACATTATATTTAACAATTTTTTTTAAAACGTCAACATGATTTTTTTTTTTGATTTTTGTTTATATTTAAAAATATTGAGAATTTTTAAGCATACTTAAATATTTAAGCAATCATTTGATTTTGTCTCTTACATCCAAATAAATTGTTAATTTCCTAATAAACATGTATGTTTAGAATAATATAAAAAATATAGTAAATATTTTTAAATTATTTTTAATATGGGTTTTTTAAAATAATATACAATCGTTGAAAATAATGAAATACACCACTTATATAATTTTTAATTTATAGTAATGAAAGAAACAACTAACATTTTCACAAAAACTATTCAAGTTGAGTTGAGTAAGGATTCGCTAATAACAATACGCTCCAAGTGACACTTATTATTTTGGTCATTGTCAAGCAATTAATTTTGTAAAAGGTCGCTACTTTTTATTTTCAGTTAACAACTGGAATTTTCCGAGAATGATTCATTGAACTTTATACGTTACACCAATACCTATATAAATACTACGAAATTGTAAAATATTTAATTTATCGAATAATGTATAATATCTACTAATTTCAAACAAGAATATAGAACGATTTTCTCGAGTATAAATTAATTTTGTGATTTGTACCGTATATTTATAAATTATGGTGCAAAAAAATTTAACAAATCGTTAACAAACGTTCATGACAATCAAAAAAATTAACTCACTGAACATGATTTGTATCCACAAGAAATGAAAAATGTATTGTACGGCTGGCGGTGGTAAAATTAATAAATATTTTAGACAAGTAGGGACTAGTTGATAATAATTTATTAGCACTCGCTTCGTTTAATGCTTAGGATGCTGATAAAAACTTAGGTAGTATAATTTCATTCACGAGGACCGTTGATCAAGTGAAAGTTAAGGCTACATATTAAAACTTAGGAACTGAAAAACCAAAATTTGGCTAAATTTCTGTTTTATAACAACAAAAAATTAATAATAAAACTTTCATATCACAGTAAAAATATTAAAAGGAGGTTAATGAGCAAATATTTAAGAAGTAATTCTGAAAAAAATAAAATTTCTCGTGTTTTTTTTCATAAATGTTGTTAAATAATCTAAATAAAATATATAAAATCAAAAAATGCTGTCGAACAAATATTGAAGTTTCTGAATTATGTAATGATCCATCCTACTTTCCGGCCAAACACATTTTCTTAGTTAATCAGGTTATCTAGTCACTATTACGTTATAGATATATAAACTGCGTAATTAATTATAAGGGTATTTAGCATTGTATTTACTTGTTTATTTACTAATATAATCAAGCTTACAGTTTGAATTTATTATTCAGTAAATCTTATGTAATTTTGTTTTTTTTAAATTTTACGTGCATTTATAAATTATGACTAACTACATATTACTATGATTATTATTTAATTTACAATAATGGTATATTACCACTATAACTCTATTTTCAGTACTAAAAAAAAAAAAAAAAAAAAAAAAAAAAAAAAAAAGAATAGTTTTTATAATTATTTAGAAATTAATACGAGAATATTAATATTATGCATATTAGATTAATATATATATAAAGTTTTAATAAACTATTGTTTATTAAATCAAATCAATTAAACTCTTGCCAATTAAAACAGGTTACTTATTTAAATTTCTAAATTAAAGTATCTTAGCTGTAGGGATGGAATTCAAAGAAACGTATAGGTATGAGAGTATTTTAGGAATTTCTAGAGATCTAAGGAATAAAATTGTTCCAAAGAATATAAAAAAACTAAAATGCAATTTTTTTTTTTAAGTTATTGAAAATTAACTTATTGTTTTTAGTTCAGTTATATTTTAAAATATTATTATTTATAGTAAATAATAACGGAGTTCATAATGAAAAAAATATTAATCAATAAATAAAGTACTCGTAAATATGAATCGATTCAATGTCATATTATTTAATTATTATTTTTAAAATAAGTTGGTATCTAATTAACTTTTGTATCATGTATTCAATAGCTATAATATTAAAAATAACTATATCACTCTATGACTATGTAACTACAAAATAAATAGATTTGTGTGGTATTAACACTACTATAACTGCTGTGATAAGCACCATTATGTTAATATAATTATTTAGTAGTTAAATAATATTAACTATACATTTTTGCTTCTTCTCTGATTTAATTTAATTTTTAATATTAACATTTAAATTTTACAAATTTTAATATATGGTGCATTTTAAGTTGTTTTTCCCATACTATATATTTTAATTACTATTTCAATTTAAACATTGAACTATTAAAAACAATTTACTACAAATTTCTTATTTTTTCACTTTTAAGTTTATTATGGTTATATATTTATTTGACAGATTTAATATCTAATTAAGATACGTCATTAGATAACGAAATAGTGATACATGAATAAATTAATCACCTTGAGTTGTTTGAGGATGCTCAAGAATTTACAGCGATTCTTGCAAAATTACATTTCCGGAAATTGCACAACCCTAATTGGCTATCAAAATATTACCAATCAGGATACCCAGACTTTTCTTTTTCTTGACAAATAAGTACTATAAAAATTATAATATTATTTATTTAATAATTTTGGTATTTAATCAGATAATTTAAATTCATATAAAATTATTATATAAATAAAAATTAACGATTCAGTTAAGATAAAGTTTACAAGTATACAACAAATCATAATATTTATTTACAAATTCGAATTATTTATTTATAGTTTGATGTATCAATAAATTATTCAACATCATATTATTTAGTTTAAAATTACTCAACACATATTGAGTTATGATCTGGTTTATTAATAAAAACATATTAAAATTACATTCTGTACATAATAAATAAATATTACAATAACAAAGCCCGATAAAATGTGTAAATGTGATTCAAAACACAAGAATAGAAAATTTACCTACTCGTCATTTGCACTCCAAATTTTAATAAGTTTAAAAGATAATTTAAAATTAGTATATACTTTCACTTTTATTAGATAAATCCTTGCTATTTACTGTATTTTGTAAATTTGACGTGGATAATTATATATTTTGATATAGTATAATTGCGACACCTATACCTGAGTTATTAACTTATAATCTATAAGTTTAGTAAGGAATTTAAATATATTGGTTTAATTCCTACTTATGTACGACTAGTTGATCAATAATGTTTTCAAGGTTAATGGTAATTATTGTAATAATACTTTAAATAGTAGGTTATTAGAGATATCTCTTTTTTTTTATTTACTCAAACTAAAATATGTATAATATAGTCAAATTTATTTTGATTACTAAGAAAATAAAATATAAATCTTTACTTAGATAAGTAACTACTAATTATAATATTAAAGACATTTTTCCAATAATAGTTTAATACAGATCAATATGTTATTATTTTTACATACATAATATTTATGTTTACTTAATATGCTATATTTATTTTAATATATGAATTATTTTTATTAAACATTAGTTAATTTGATTATTACTAATTGGATTACTACAGTAGACGTTTTTCCGCTTGTAGCTTCAACGCAGTGCATAGAATTTAACGACCAGTTTACTTAAGGAAATACTGTTAATTCCCCTAGCACCATTAAATATACAATAATATATAATGTTATAATTGAGAAATGCTACCTAATAATGAGATGAAATACAAGTAGAAGATATTGAATTATATCTTAGTTAAACTATTTCGATAACATTTGATTATCGTAAATAATTCTAAGTACATTTGCAAACTGTTGAATATACCAATAACGATAAATAGTTAATAAAAAAGTAACAACTTTAATTTTTGCAATTTAATGTTTTACTTATTTTGCGTTTTATTTATTTAGAGATTTAGATATATATAGCATATATTTTGATCTGAACACACCTAAATTACTGATTTTATTTATTTATACAAAAAAAAAGAAGGGTTTTCGCGCTTTATCTAATTGATAACTATTTAAATGAAAGAAATGACATATAAGAATATTAAATATTAAATCCATTATAATAGTATGTAGATAGAAAATTCGATTAGTATTTATAAGTTTATCTTATTATTAAATTTATAACGTATATGCCAAATGTTAAAACGGTTTCCTATCTGTTCTTTTGTCAGTTCTTTAAACAAAAATAGATGTTATTAAAACTGTGGAAACAAGTTTATTTAACATGTATTTTAACTTATTTTGAATAGGTTTATTCCAAACCATTAATTAATGTATTTATTTCAAATCATTTCCTGTGTTTTAGATTTTAAATTTTATTACATAAGAAAGGAATAATTTAATTTTGTATTATTTTAAACTAAATATATTGAAAAAATTATAATTTTACACATATTCTACATTTTACTTTAGAAAAGTCGGGTATTTTTATTTTATTAAACCATCTAATATTATTTATTTGAGATATAATATTATATAACACCTTAAAGCTTCTATATGTTTTGGTATTATGGTTATTATTTAAATTTTTGTTAGCATTAAAAAAATATATATATATATAATTAATTTAAAAATTTGGGATATTGAAAAATAATTTTTACTGAGATATAATTTAACTAAGAAATTTGATTAATGTTTTTGTTACATGTTTAAAAAAAAATAAGGAAGTCTGAAAATAATACTAAAAATATATAAATGATGGTATTAAAAATTATATGTTTAATACATGATACTATAATTAATCATCAATACTTATTTCTTATAAAGATATAAAATCTTTCTTTTTTTTTTAGTACAATTGCATTAAGTACTATTCAAAATGTAATATTGACAATCCGAACAAATTAAATAATTATGTATTATAAAAACTTTTAATTTATATTAAGAGGTAGAAGTTAAAATTAAAAAAAAAGTTGAGGCAGTTAATGTCAAAAGTTATATTCTGATTATATAAACATTTTAAAGTTGATAACATCTTTTTTAACTTGATAAATGTAAATGGTTTTTATTTTACATTTAAGATAGTATTAAATATTAGTTACAATGCTTAAACCTATTTTAATCATAAAATCAATGCAAATAAAACATCATTATATTTTTAAAAGACTTTTTATTTTATTATTTTAATTTTTGGATTCTATATCGTACAAAAATCAATATATAGGTATAGTACATAATTTTTATAAAATAATATATAATAAATTTAACAAAAAAGTTAAACATTTAGTTTTCATGATTATTTGTACTCGAAATAATGACTGGTTTTGATATTTATTTTTTTTAAATGTAATATTCTTTACTGTGTAACATACAAAAAATCATAAATCTTGATATTATTTCATTATAATATTTTAGAGGATGTTGATTTTATAATTAAGCTACTATTATTTATACTTTAATTCCTTAGTAAACAGTAAAATTTACATTGATAAGAATCTAAATATGACAATTATTAAAATGAATAATGTTTTTATAGATAAATATCAATTAAACAATATTTTTGTGAATTACATATAAAAAAAATGGATAATCTCTAAGTGTTAATAGCATACAAAAACCACTAATATTTATATGATAGGCGAACAGAGTTAAATGTATAAATGTAACTTATTTCAACTGTGGAATTTATAAAAACGACTTGTAATATTACGGTAGATAAATCGAGCTATTTTTATCGAAATACGTTAAGTTTAGAGGTTGATTACTATTCTTATAAACTCATTTATATTTTTTTTTTTAAATAACCATAATGTAATAACAATTTAATATCAATACCAAGGCCTGCAGATGGTAGCTGAAATATTAGTCATGATTTTTTTTAGACTTGGAATAAATCAAGGAATTATTATTATCTTCATATTTATATTATTAAAAATGATATTTACTTGTATAACGACTTATAAATGTTTTAATCTGTTAATTTAGACATGTTTTGTTTAGAATTTGTAATTTAATTCCATTTAAAAATGTTATTAGGATTTATAATACTCGAATAGGTGAAAAAGTACCTGTATAGTATATATTTTATGGTAGTTTTAATTAAATTATTCTCAAATATCATCTTTATGTTTATAATAACGATGCATAATAATACTTAATTGAAAACTATAGAAAATAATGGTTATATGCATGTATAATTTTTTTAAGATATTTCATTTAATACATAATAATTATGAATGTAAAATACTATACCATATATTTTATGTAAAACTAATGTTAAAAACATTAGTATGACATAAACATTTCATTTTTAACCAAAAATGGTTTTTATACTACCACCACTTAATTTTATTAATAGTATTATGTCATTCCTTGTTTCAAGGAGATAATACAATTGACATTGACCATTAAAAATTATAATCAAATTCTAAGATCATATAACCACGTTTTTTTACTAATAATAAAGTGGCTACTATATATGATAAAGTTACAATTATTCATATATGACATTTTGTATGCTACAATTTTTTCAATTATTAAATTTAAAAAACGCTTTCACATATTAAAGGACTTCAATATCCATTGATACCTATAAGAAATATCAATGCAAACTAAAAAAAATAAATATTAGAACACTTTAAGCTTGTTTTTATACTGTACACAAATATAAATAAATATTTAATTATTTCTTTTGAATTATAAACATCTTATTTTTTCATGAAATCAGAAACCTATTAATTTTTTTTTTTTATTTCTCCCTTATAAGATTGATATATTAAGGTAGTTTTTAAGATCAAAAAAGAATTTGATGAGTGGGAAACGATCTTTCTTTAAAAGATTCTGCAGCCAATCTACTTTACTTTGTACTTTATACAATCTTTGCAAATTAACTCCATCAGAAACAAACATTAAAACTTGAAAAAAAATTATTTCTTAAGGTCAACCTCAAAGTGATATACTAAATTGTTCTCTACTTTTTTTACCTATGTTATATAAATTAGCTATTTATGAGTTATAACTATACAAAATTGTAATACTATACTTTACTTAAAAAATATAAACAAACATTTCATTTAATATTTAGATTCAACATTTGACACAGGCAGTAATTAAATAATTTTATCAAAATGTTAATTCTAAAACTCTCATTTTGGGAAATAAAAAAAGTTTTATATCTAATTTTTATAAAAACATTAATGCATTTTATTAACAGTATTAGTTTAATGTGGTGAATGGTTATTTTATAAGATTGTTTTTGATTTTCTTAGTTTTCTCAAGTATATAGAAACTACAATTTTACTTTGTAAGTATACAACTTAATATAATGATTTTGCTAACCAATTTTTATATTTTTAAATACCACTTATCATAAAACTTATTAACTATTATATTACTTTTGCCGAATATCTAAATAATATAATATTCTGAGATTATTTTAAATATATAAATTAATGGTACACAGCAAAATCCTAAGTATGATGGATAAATTTTTAGTTTAAGAATAGCAAAAAGTATACAATATTTTTTACTTAAAACTCATGGTTAAATTTTTGAGTTGAGTATAATTATTGTTGTCTGTTAACTTTACTGTAGACTTTAAATTATATAGATAAGAATAGTCATGTAGAGCACAGTAATAATATCTTGAGTACATTTTTTTTTTATCAGCGAATCAAGTGTTTGAAAGACTCGAATGTCATGTATCTATATAATAGGGACGGTGTAAATGTGTAATCTCCGGAAATTCATTATATAGTTACGATACAATAGTGAGAGAACTTTTGCGGCTTATTGTGAAGGGCTCAAGACAACAACTTATTTGTTAATTTTAATTTGAAATTTTCATGTAAATAAAACATTTATATAATTAAAAATATTAAAATTTTATACTGTTATTCCATATAATTTCAATATGATTTGACAATTCAATAGGTGAAAATCGGGTACAATTATTTGGGAGAATAAAGATGTCTAACAACATAAATTCCTAACTACTATACAAAATATTTTGATGATTCATTTGAAAAAAATAAATTTAATAGATAAGGTTTGAAGATTATATTTTAAGCTCTTTTATGAAGTCTAAAGATTAAAATATATATAGCACATCAAATTATTTTATGTCCTGTATATTCCATTATAAATATTCGATGAAAATTTTAGTTATCTACTGTTATTTATTTTTCATTTATAAAACTGATTTCGTGTTCAATTTTTTATTTTCAAGTATTTTGTAAATTACTGTGGATTTTATACTTTTCACCCTCTAAAATACCAATTAGATCTGTCTATCAAAAATCACCTTTAAAGATATACCTGTTTACCAATCCAAAATGTAATGATGACAGATAGAAAATAACAAACTATTGTAAAATTAATATATATTTATCGTTCTGCTCAGAATTTGAGAACTATTTTTATCAAACTGTATTGATTTTTTGAATATATGTATTATATATATATTTTTTTTAATACTATACAGACAATAAAATAAACAATGCTATTTTCAAAAGATTTAGAAAAATAAATAAATAAATTTAATAAATGCGTAAGTGAGTACATTGATTGAAGTAGTGTCATTGGATGCCCCCTTCTATCACGTCCACATACCTTGTAAATAATGTTAAAAAATTTACTTATTATATCAAATGTATACAGATTGTAAATATATTGTTGTAATAAAAAATATAAAAAAAAAAGTGAGTACATAGAATAGTATAGTACCTACTATAATTTATAGTGTTGATACTTAATGTTTCGTTTAAAAATTAAACTTTAAATGATAGAAAAAAAAACATTTATATTAATTTGAGAAACAAAAACTATTTTTATACATAAAGTTTAAGCATAAAAATAATCTATTATTCTGACATGATTTCTACTATATTATAATTTCTTTTAAGAAGGTATCTGTAGGCTGTAACATAATATATGTGAAGTAACTTATTTGAATAACTAAACACAAATTCTGATTATTATAAACTTTTTTTTTTGTTTATGCTATAGTAAAATAATATAATATATTATTATTAAGCACTTCTAGTAGATATTTGAAAAAAATTATTAGATAACTACATGATTTTAAATTTTTTTATGAGGAAAATAAATGCTTTATTTTTAATATTTGTTCTTCGTATGATGTGAATTATAAGTACTTTCAAAATTATTATTTTTTTTTTTTTTATATTTAGACTTACATCATAAGCTTTGTTCTGAGTATATAAGTGTGAAATTAATTAACTTTATGTTTCGGTGAATGTTAGGTGCTAAACACTGTAAGCTCCTCGTTTATCGAGTTGTATTATAGGAAACGCCAGTAAAATAATAATGAAAAAAAACGTATACTGCAGACTAGATGAAATCGTAAAACTCTTTGGGCAGCTGTCTGGCTATTGTGTACATTTTCAAACGAAAATTCTTATACTTTCGGTTATACAACCCATATACTACGTAGTATACATATATACAATCGTAAATCTAGACACACATATATATATATATATATATATTATTTTTTTCGTTCTCTTTTTATGTTTCCTGTTAACATATTCTTACACTACCCGATCGTAGCACATTGATTAATGTTGCCATCAAATTCAGACATCAAACCCAGTAATACAAAAGTAGGATTGAAATTTGTACACTTCTATAAGGGAAATAGATCATCCTGGTACCTGGACAACAGGAGTAAATTATACGCGCAAAAGTGATTACGATTATACCCTATTTTGTATAAAGAAGAAATATTCATTCTACAACTATAGAAATTGCTGCATCACTTATGATACTGTATTCGTTATCACATAAAAAAAAAAACTTTACACAAAATATCTAAAACAACCAGTCATCACTTCGTAAACTTAAAGTGCTCAGTGGAGTATTTCAGAATTAATTGCCCATAACTTTGTTGTTAAACTTTTACAAAAAGATAAAATATTATGTTGTATTCAACTGAAAATAAAATGTTCATCTCATAGTAAGGCTATATACATTATTTTAATCAAACATTGAGTATTTGATGTGTGTAATTAATCAAACATTTATATAATGCAACCTAGATGTTTAAGTATGTACTATGATTTGATGTATTTAAGTTATTGTATCTTTAAATTCGATATTTATTCCATCGTTAACAATATGTTTCGATGTTTTAAATTCAATTACTTACAAAACGTCGTATTGGATTACATCAATAATTTTCAACCAGCAAATAATGGCACTTTTTCCAAAGTAAAAAAAAATAAAGTTGAAAGTATTTTATTTTGTTTAAAAATAATAAAAGTATGTCACAACATAACTCATAAATCATAACGTTTAAATACAATACATATTTTTTTAGTGTATTACATTGATTAACGTATTAATCTTAATAAATTTATATCAAATTACTCGTTTTTCTTAATTTCAAGTAGACATGTATTATTTATATTACAGCAAAAACATAGACATATGATAGCATTTATCAGAAACCATCGAAAATCTCAGAAAAAGTGAAGACGAACTATTAAAAAAGATTGAAATCTCCATAATTAAAATTCAACAAATTAAACACACTTTTTAAATATCAAGAAATTTTATTGAGATTACTACAACTACGAGAGACTGCGTTTATTCTGAATAATCTAGTTTAGAAAATAACGCGAAAGGCATAAGTAATAACAATCTTTAATTCATTGTAAACATTTTACTAAAAATTCTAGGATACCAAAGTTCACTTAAAGTTATGAATCTTTATATTACATACTGATACTGATTTATAATTTTTTGATACGTTATATTATAAAGTTAATCTATCAAATATTAGTTTATTTCGTAAGAAATTAAAATAGTTTATTTTAATATAAAATTAATATTATATTAAACATTTTTAAATGAAAAAATCATTTTTAATTGTATACTTCAAAACAGAATACTTATTTAAAAATGTTAGTATAAAATACTCAATTTTTTAAAGATTTAATAATTAATTATAATTTATTAGTATTTTAAGTGTAAACGAGTGGTGTTGTAGAAGACAACATTGTTTGGTGTACCGTCTCTCTTAGTCCAAGAAAAATTAAATACTAATAATAATTGAGTTATGATTAATTAACTTGTCATTTGTAATTAATTTTTTATATATATATACTTTTTGCAAAAATTAATTTTTTTATTTTTAGATAGGTATTTCATATTATTCAAAAACATAAATGTTAAGACTGTTGAAAAAATAAGTTCATCTTAAAAAAAAAATGAATCTACTATATTAGTTTAATAATTATTATAAATAATAAAAAATTATTATTGAATGTTTATTTAAATTAAGTTGATTTGTTTATAAAATAAAATGCACCATAAATTATATGAATGCACATAATAGTTTTTTTTTTTTTTTTTTTTAATGAAAAAAGCGATATCAATCAATACGTCATATTAGTAAAATACCATTAAATAAGGAAATCAAATATTTTTATCCAAAAAATCTTAATTATTGTATTTAAAAAAAAAAAAAAAAAACAT
Source organism: Melanaphis sacchari (assembly GCF_002803265.2). Classification (NCBI taxonomy): domain Eukaryota; kingdom Metazoa; phylum Arthropoda; class Insecta; order Hemiptera; family Aphididae; genus Melanaphis; species Melanaphis sacchari. The sequence goes on from NW_020271371.1 coordinate 1,819,553, forward strand.
TTATTAAGTAAAAATTGAAAACTACGTTTTTTAAATTGTGTATTTTATGACACTACAAACAATAATTATGTACAATTAGATTAGATTCATATCACTTGTTAAGATGCATTAATGAAAAATAAATAAACATTACAGTATTTTTTACATTAATTCAAAACCAATAATGTATGGATTTAATTTCTGTTTGAACTTTAAATCAGATTCCATATGTTTTTTTGAAAACAGTAAACGTACATTTGATTCAATCTATACACGCGTTGTATTAGTTGTTGGTATAGAAAAAATACATTATCTATGTAATTTTTGCAACTATATAGATCGATATAGTTTTTATTTTTTCACGTTGCCTGACAGTCAGCAATCATCCATATGGACTGTGCATGGGAGAAGAAGTAATGTTTACAGAGTGCCAATAAACCTATTTGAAATAAATATTTATTATCCACTACCCTTCTGTGTACATTTAAAAGTATATTTCCCCTTCCATTTGAGGTTGTGGTGCATATATACCACGACTAAATGATGGTTTTGGAGGGGATGCCACTTGTTAAGAAAGAAGCTTTATTTTTATTCTTCCTGTTGCGTATCTTTAAAAAATATATTCGTCGTTAACTGGTGGCCTGTCACCGTCGTTCTATATTTTATTTTTATTTTTTCCTTATCATACTACACATTTTTTTGGTCAAATTCTATGGCCATTAAGCTTAATTTTAACACGCTCGAGGAAAAAAAATAAAAACCAACATTTCTTGATAGATGTTACAATCACTGTGTGTTACCGAAAGGTATCTCAGTAAAATTATTAATGGACTTTGGTGGAACCTTCTTCCGACATAGCATATCGAGTAACGTACTAGTAAGTTTCCAATACCCTTTTTACCATTACATATTACCCACTCACAAATGTATCGCTGTACACGCCCATAGATGCATTATTAACTCTACCATTTGGTCACCGTGCTAAAATGTTTCCTATGTACACCCACACATATATATGCCGGTATTCTAAATAATCTTTCGCTTTTTTCTTTATCCCTGAATTGAATACACAAAAAAAATTATTGCAACAATTTTTAGCTGAAATACTTGTGCGTTACAGCAGTTTACACATATATTATAAATATATTATCGTTTTTCGCTCACATTATAGTATGACAATAAATTATAAACGTGAAATTGTTTATGAACGGTCCGAAAAAAATACAATAATAATAAAAACGCATTGTTTTCACTGAGTTATTACAGTGGTTTCCGTTCGATATTGTATGACCCATTTATTTCATTCTTTTGAGACCATTATTATACTGACCCCCTAGCCCAATGCGTCGGAAAGTGCGTGTTTTTATGTCTAAATTAATTTAACTATACAGGTAAATAGTTTAATGACTTTACCACTTTAGACCTTGATTTTTAAAATCTATAGTATTATTTATTGTAATTATTATTATTAAAATTAAAATCTTAGGTTTATATGTTATGTCATGAATGCATCTAATAGACAAAAAAATAAACTATTAATATAGTTATAAAAATATCAAAGTAGTCAATTATCTTATTTAAAATAATATAATATTCAAAGTTTTAAACTATATAATTTTATAATAAATAACTAAATATGATTTCATAGGTTTGGTTTAATTTACCAAAAAATAAATATTCTCATTTTATTTTGATACACATAGAATTTTACTCTTAAATTATAACTAAGTAATAATCAGTTAGCATGAGTAATCTTTATAAAATTAAACATAAAATCCCTTTCACTCGTTTGGTATTAATCTGTCATTATTATAATGTACTTATTAGAGTATTAAAGATAGATAACGTTTTATATGTATTACCACTTTATACTTTATAAGGCAATAAAATATAACTAAATTTAATGTATACTGTTTACGATAAATAAATATTATTATATTCTGAAATAACTACATATTTAACCAACGTTTTTGAGTAAAATAAAATAATTATAATAATAATTTATTATATTGAATTTATCTACTTATAAAGGTACTATGAATAATCAGTGTATTGAAATATTATCACGGAACAAGAAAATTAAATTTTTTTGATATTAAATCTGATAAAATTATATACTAAATAGTAGGTATTAGTGTCTGAAATATTACTCTTGGAAACTCCTTATTTATGAGTTATAAATTAAAAATAATTACTTAATAATTTTTTTCAATATTCTTAGTATATTATTTTATGTTCATATAATATTTCTTATTTTTTGTTATTTATTGCATAATAACTTTGTGGAATTCTAACTTATATTATGAACAGTATAATAAAATATATAAAACAAAAAAAAAAAATATATATATATATATTAGATAATTTTAATAAATTTTGATCACTTAATTTCTTCTTACAACTCAGGACAAAAATAATAAAAAATATACATTATTGTAATAAATTATTTTAAGCGTAATTTAGTATAAATTACTATATGGTGCAGTAGACATCTAATATAGTTCTATGAAATTGTTATTTAAAACAGTGTAAGTTTAAAATTGGTGGGTAAATATAAATATTAATATGGCTTTCTAAAATTGATTGATATTTTAGAAATGTACAAAATTTTTTGCTATAACCTAATCTCTAGTAACATTTAAAGAAACTTAAATTCAATTAATTTAAACAAATGAATCTGGTTATTAATATTAATAAAACAATATGTTACTATATATATTATTAGTAATATCACTAAGTATGTACTACTTTATGTATTAATTTATATATTTATATTTATAATAAATTTATACTTTGTGAATATAATTTGTTTATGTATAGTGTATACATATACAAAAGTTTCGTAATTTTATCTTCTAGTTATTAAATTTTAAAATTTTAAATACTTGAATTCATTACGAATATTGAGTTTCAAGATGTAAAAGGGACAACCCTTGGATGATGAGAGTGAAGCCCCAGGGAGTTTTCGAACAAAGCGAGCAGAGGGCAGATCCATCTGATGTATATATGTTATAAACATAATAGCGCTAATGTTTTATTTTTTCTTAGTTATTAAAAAAAGTTTAAACTACATAAAAAGATAAGTCCTTCATGGTACTACGTTTTATGTTGAAGATTATTGAAAAAATCATCTGTTTTTAAACGTGTCACGGACTCAAAAAAATAAAATACGCTATTGTTACATTGTCGCAGCTAATAATATATAATTATAAGTTTTCGCTTAGCAATTATTAAATATATTATGTATACTTATAATTCATTAATAATTTTATTAAATAATACTATTAATATTTGTATATAATAGTTAAAGTAACTTTGAATACCTACTTAAGATTTTCTTAACAAGCTAGCAGCATTGATGTCTTTGTCAGTGTTACTTTTTAGTTGAAGGAATTGATATTTTGTTGAGGTATTTTAGTGGTCTGCTTCTATGGTTAAGGTTTAGTAACATATTGCAGTAGTAAGTGGATGAGTGGATATTAGTTATTTTTATTATTTTTTACTGTAACTCCTAAAAAAAAAAATCAATTAGGCGCCACAGAACTATAATATTAATATTTAGCACTCTAATATGGTATTATAAAGTCATTAGAATAATAATAATTAAATTGGTATTGTCCTTATTGTAGGTGCTAATTTATGAAAATACGTGTGTTGTACTATTTATATAACGTTAAGTTATCGATTTAAAACTTGTAAAATGGTCCAGATCAAAATCAAAAAGATTTTTTAGTTAGCATTTTAATTTTCAACAAAAGTTGTTAAAAGAAAGAACCTCATAATATTTATTTTTATGCTATAATTTTTCGCGTTCCACGTGCTTCCAGTAAACTTCTGGTAGCGAACCGCCGCTATTAATTTTTAGTTTACTATAATTTGTGTAGAAAAATCTAAAAATTAGTATTCCTCCTTAAAATTATTTACATGTGTAAAAAATTAAATACCTACTATCGAATTCTGCGACTTTCAATATCAAAACTTAGAAAACTGTATATTATTTTAACATATTATCCTCACACCTATAACTACATTCCCATTGACCATGACGTAGAGTTCTAGAGTAATCGCAGAATATTTTGAGCGATAGGTATAACAAAAATAATATCATCGAAGGGATTAATTGAGTGGTCAGAGGGTTTTGATGCATAGGTGGGGAACGGAGTCAGCGCATTGATTTCTAACAGACCGGTTTAAGTCAATGACCCACCGCACTTTTAACGAGTCCACGTATGAAAATGTCATAGCCATCGGACTTTGACACCACCACCAAGGCCGCCAGTTCGCGCGAGTATAAACGTTTCAGGCGTTGAAGGCGGTGGTGGTGTTGGGTAAACGAAACGGGCGTATTATTTCTATGGACACCACTACCGCCCTGTGTATAAATATGCAATCTTGGGCTGGGTGGTAGGTGAGTGAAGTCGGGTACGAATTGTGAGCGGAGGCGGATGACCGTAAAATCAATACCCACGACGGGACGGCGGCAGTCGTGGTGGGCCGCCGCCGGCGTCTTGGGGAAACACCTCCAGCCACCCCGAGCGAATACGCACACCGACTCTGCCGACGCCCGCCAACCACTGCGCTACCACACTTTGAGCGAACGAACCCCCTTCCTTGCCTCTTAGGACCCCTAAGCAGTATGTAGTATGTACATCCCACCACCGGTCCATAAGTTTTAATATTAAAATACGAATCAGACTCACATACAATTTATTTACGTACTTATATTTATATAGATAACAACAAAGGTCACCCAAACGATGAGGGTGGCACACATATCACTAGCACACTGTTTATAATACATAACAATATATACGATTATAATATATATATATAAAGACAATGTAGTGTGGCCTACAAGTGACGTGTTGCGCTTCTCGCGGGGTGGCTGTTAAAACGTTATATGGTCCAGTATTATAAAGTATGATGTTTATATTATGATATAAATATAGTCACGTATTATTATGAGTTTTTTTCTTCTTAATATTATTACCATTGCTGTCGTGACACCATTGCCTTTATTATACGTCACCGTATCGTATTTAAATTATTTATTGTAATAAACTAATTACTAAATATTTTTTTTATTTTTTTTATTTAGAAAAAAATAATTGAATACTTCAAGTGTTTAAAAATAAGTAAAATTCCTAAAGTACTTTGCAAACTATAAAACAATTATTTCTTTAAAAGTTTTTTAACAAACTAATAGTTTTAGTAAGGTAAACTTTTATGATATTCAATAAAGATTTAATATTTTGAATAGTTGGTATGTATTAGAAGTATAAATTATTGCCACTATACATTTTTAGGTGGTATCTTTTACATTGTAACAATATATAAAATAGAATTATAATTAATAAATTAACAATAGTCGAAATAATTTAAACTTAAATATTTAATTTATTATAAAGAATAGTATATTTTAACACAAATCAATTAAAATAATTCAATATTTTAAATAATATTAAGTTTTGTTTTACATATTTTAAGGTTCTTGAAAACTGTTGATATGTAAAACTTTAAGAAAATAATTTTATTTCAACTAAAATAATAACAGTATGATTAATATATAGCTAGTAATTAATATATAATATGCTAAATACATAATTTAATGAGGATCTTAATTGTAATTTATTATTTTTTTTTTTAAGTTATAAATGTTTTTAAAAAATGTCAACAAGATAGTATCATTATATCAAATACTAAAAAACAAAAAAAATATTTGAAAATTGATTTGAATATTACAAGTATCATGACTGTATATTAAACAAATATATTATTACCGCCAGAGGAAATCATCATTATTAAAATCTGGGTTTGCACTCTTCAGTTAGCGATGTCCATTACCATATTTTTCATTTTGCCATTGTGGTATCCTTAAAATATTATGATTTCAAGTAAGTACAACAAAACTAGATAAATTATGATGCTATGTTTCATTACTATACAGATTATTTTTTTTTTTTTTTACTTAATTCAGTCCATTAACTACTTTTGCTTTTTTTTAAAGACATTTTTTTTATATATTTATTACCAAAAATTTGTTTTTTCAATCCATAAAAATAGGATAAGTGCCACTTAAAAATACCAAATAAAAACAATATTATTATATCTGAAAATATTTTACATTTAAAACATATTAAAACCTTAAAAGATACATTAAATCGTCATTTGTTTGGGAAAATTCTTAACAAATAATAATTAGAATTTAAATAATGAATTATATAACAACAATAAAAATAAAGTTAATAATTTAGCTTGCTTAATAAGTTAGATCAAATTAAGACAATTAGTACATACTGTTTATAGCTGAACTCAGATGAGAAAATCATGTTGTTTTTTTTTTATAGATTTAAGAACGTCTTTTGAAAAATTTTAATCTTAGTCTTCTAGGGAGCTTAATATAAAATGAATAATAAATTATATTTTCCAATGATAAATAATAATCAATGATATATTTAACACATTTTTACGCATTAATAGATAGAAACTTGTAGAATATAATTTTTCTTATGTTTTAATATTTTTATTATTATTTTTTTTTTTTTTTATATCACAAATTCCACTGTACACTGGTAAATTTATATATTTATTTACTTAACCTATTCATATAAAATTGTGTTACATTATTTTCTCGCATTTTTTTTTTACATAAATCAATCATATTTTATAAAATATTTGAGGTTCATATATAGTAAGTTCTTCGTACAATATGCATATAGCGTATAATTTCAGAAGATGTATGTTTTATATGTAAATAAATAACGTTGTATAAAACAAATAATGTGATGAGTGAAATATTATTATATCAATTACACAGCGTCACTTTTTATATATATATTTAATTTATTTATATAAAAATTAAGTTAAATATGTCTAGGTAGTTAAAAATCGTGTGTCCAGATTTTAATTTTATATAACTGTTATCGTAAACATCATAAACTGTTACCATCAAAACATACTATTTCTTATTTATATTATTTTTTCCTCTTGTTTTTTAGAAACTTCAGTCAGAGTTTAAATCAAAAGAATTCCAGTGGTGTTCATTATTCATGATTTAAAAAGACTTTTATTTAAAATATTTTTCTTCTTTTCTTTTTTGCTTATTCTTTCTTAATATACACGTCATTTTTATTTATTTGCATTTCATTTAAGTTTCTCACCAAGATAATATATTTCAACATATATAATTATACTGTCAGTCTTATCATATTTTATACTACTTATTTTTATAACTATAAATTTGTATAAATGACAGTTAAAATATTGATCTAAAATAAAATAAAAAAAAAAAAATCCGATTCCTAGTTATTTATAATGTTTACCTATTATAATGTATAACATATAAAATAATCCAGATGACTAAACATTTTTTTAAATAAATTATATTTTGCCTTGTGAGATATAATAAGCTATTATTGACTAATTAGGTAATATCATTATTATTAACTTGATATCCAGTAAATAGAAACAATAAGTAAGTAACAAGTACCTTTATCACCTGTTTCAATCAAAATATTATAGCAGTATTTTTATTTAAATAGACAGAAATTATTTTTAACATGTAAAATATTTATTTATTTTTTTTTTAAGTTTTAAGTAATCTAACACAATTGCAAATTTTAGTTATTATTCATTTTTTTTATTTATCACAATTTATTTTAATTATATTCTCTTAGTATTTTACAGTAAGTTATATTTAAAATATCCACATACAGTAAAAAATTTTATCACATCATAGAATTTAATTCCCTTATATATAATTATTTATTAGTTATGAATTACTTATTTAATATATCAGTTATTCAAAGTATTATTCATTTATAGTATACGTTTATAATTTATATTTTTAGGTAGTAATTTATGAACGAAAATTTTATACTTTACAAAGTTTATGTTACAGCTGAGAGACAGATCAGATAATTAAGTTAAAAATAAGTACCCAATAATAATACGACCAGCATGAATTTTTATTTAGTTGGTATTTAGGTAAACATTGCTTTAGTTTAAGTAAAGGATTATTAAAAATGTGTTTTATAATAAATAACTTATATAAGAGGATTTTCGAGTGAAATAATTATATTCATTTTTTGATAAAGTTAGTATTTTGCAAATATTTTTTTTGTAATTTATTTATTGTTATTACTTAGTACTTACTTATATTGTAGCTTATGATATATGTATAACAAGCCAATATTTAAAATTAAAATATATTCAAACAATTTTTATGTTGGATAGTAACACTTCAAAACAACAACTTAACTAAAAGTTGTAAGGAATGCTTTATAATATACTATTATTATTCTTAATTTTTTATACTTAAAAAAATTACATTTTATCAAGAAAGAGGGCATATCAATTCATATTTTAAGTTAATGATTTTTATTTAGTTAGTGGTTTAATCATTGTATTATGTTTATGTAGTCGAATTTAAAAATAATGTTCTTGTAATTTATGTTTTCATATTTATTAGTAAAATTAAAATTGTATCGTCAAAGTAAAAGTAGGGCTTAAAGTATAACATATAAGGTTGGCTTTACATGCCTTTGTTAAAAAATGTTTACAAGAAAAGTTTTTTGTTATTTCTTTGACAATTTTTCTATCCTATGATTTCTATTCTATGCATTGTTCCATTTCATATAACAGAAAGTCCAGGAATGGATTTTAAAGAGGATTTCCACTCTAATTGAAAAGTAAAAATCTACGGATTGTTTAAATAAAATATATTGTCAAATCTAAAAAATTGTCATGTTATTATTCATTGACTATCAAATGAAACTTACACAATTAATACTTTATAAAGTTTATAATATCTACATAAACTATGTAAAATTTATTAAAATTATTTTAAATATGTAGAATTTCCTAATTTTGATTAAGATCAATTAATTTTATAGTTTTAGTAAGTTAATATTTATAATCTTTAAAATATTCTGTTATGATTGTCTATTATAAGCACAACAAAAACAGTATTACAGATGTACGTATGTATATACAACGTAACTAGCTATGTCTGACTTTTTCTGTCTTATGATGGAAAAGTATACCACTTTTCAATTGCTGTTATACATTATATTCATTGTTCTATTCGTTATTAGTTCAGTTTACATTTGTCAATAGATTACAGATGAAGGTAAAAAATCAGTTTTGTATTTTTCTTCATTATTTTTCAGGACCACACATTTTTATTATAAAATATTGTTACAACATAATGCCAATAACATTATTATATTATATATATTATTTTTTCAGTAAAATAATTGTTATTTCTAATGACACATAAATATATGTGAGTGAAATATGTGCTTATTTTTGAAATAATAGAAATATAGTTTAATGGCATTCCATTGATAGTATTAATTTATGATTACAAATAAATCGACAGTAAAATAAGAACGAATTAATTTATAAGCAATTATCTTGAAATAAAATAAATTTATCATTTGAATTTTACTAATTGATATAATTATTCCACGAGCTATATAATTCTTTTTTTCTTTTGTTAGTCAAATTATTTGTATTTTGAATAGTATTTCAATCGTTTAATATTTATACGTGGTAATTAACTACAAAATACTAAAGTATATATTATAGATGCCATTGTTTATATTTTTCCAGACAATAGCAAACAATTGATTATACAAAAAATCTGTGTTAAATAATACATATATATATATTATTGCTGCCTCATTGGTGCAATTTCCAGAATAATAAAAATCATTAATAATAATAAATAATAAAGTATGAAAAAAAAAACATTTATTGAAAAATGTAGAATAAATTTATTGTTATATTTTAATTTAATTGATGTAAATATCATTCTTAATATAATATATAAAAATATTATATTTACACTGTAAAAAGTTACACACATATATATATATATTTTTTTTATTTTTTTTCGTATATTTTTTTAAGTATTTTATATTAGAATCAAACAATAGTGTACAATTTTCATAAATGAGAAAATTAATTTTTTTATACATTAATTGTTCTTGATAAAAATCTAAAGAATTTATAAAACTAATAGGTTTAATATTAAATGTATATTAAGTTATAGAAACATTCGTTAGCGAATACGACAATTTTTTTTGAGGGCTACACGTTTTAATTTTAAACATTTATAATAACAATTTTAGAGAATGAACAAAATTAAAATATTAATAAATAAATAAAATATTCTGATTTCATAAAAATAATAAATAAATAAATACATTTTAAATATTATTTTATTAGTGTGAAATAAAAATAATGTACATATTTTAAAAGGAATTTAAATTAATATTGTATTGTTTTATTTTTATATTTGTGAAAGTGTAGTTTAATTCATAATAATTCAAAAGGATTTGATATGTTTTATTTTGAAACATTTAAACACTTTAAAAACACAAAGAAGTTTTTTTATGTAGGTAGTACGAGTATATAATATGATAAATGGATATGCTCACTTTCAAAGGTTTAAGCTAATCGTTTAACATGAATAAGCTTATTCCAAAATCTTTCTCTATCTGTCAGTTATAATTTATACGTTATACAGCTGTGCATATTTTATTTTTACTCGTGAGAAATAATAGTTATAATATTAAAAAAAAATTGTGTAATTATGTAAAACTATGTATACATTTTACAAACATATAATATATTGTATTTCTATTTTATACAATCCAATATTTTTATCCTATTAAAACAAAAATTATATTCATATAAATTTATCTTTATAATAAAATTTTATGATAAAAGTTCTAAAAATTAAAAATTATAATTAAAACACACTTATCGAGCTTATAAAAATGATTCATAATTTGTTTATACAATTTTATATTTGATACTAAATCTAATCTCAATTTTTTTTGTTACATAGCCATATAATAGGTACCTATAATACAAGTATAAAAATATTATTCGCGTTTTTTTTTTAGTATTATTGAAATATATGAATTATATACTTACGTATATCTACACTTAACAAAAAAACGATTGTATTAAACATCACCTATACCATATTTAATAATACATAGTTAGACTTAATTATTTAGGAATATTAAACCTACCAAAGTTTTAAGTATACAACATATATATAAATATATTCAATAAACGTATTTAACTTGCAATTTTAAAATTAATTTATAATTTTAGCATAACTTCAAGTATAACAATAAAAAAAATGTATATTACAATATCTGCTTATTGTATACCCTCTAAAGTTTACAATGTCAATGACGTTCATAAAACAATAATTAATATACACATGAAGTATTAATAGTTAATACAATAGCTTTTAAGTCGATACCAATATAATACTTGAAGGATCCTTATTGACGTCACTTGTTTTTGTATTCGCTTTTATCAAGAGCGTTTGATATTGTTATTGAATGGTTTAAAATGTTGTAATAAATTAAAACAATTAGTAAAAAGAAATAATATTATTTGGCTATTTAAATATAATATTCATGTTCTTAATATTATTAGTTTATCAACAAAATACTATATATATATATATATATATATATTTATATAAATTGGTATTTTTCACAATTATTATTTTTTTTTTAATTTTATTGTCGTAAAAAGGTATTCATCTCAGTGAGTAGAATATTTGCTTACGTCAATATTACCGATTGAGTCGCTTAAGACTAATACTAGCAAAAAGTATTTCAATTAAAAATTGTTAAGTTATTAATTAAAAATGTATCCTTTTTTTATACATTTTTTATTGTTTTTTTTTTTTTTTGATTTTTATAAAAAAAGAAATTAAACATTTTAAAACCAAAAATTTTGACTTAATATTAAATATATCAATTTATATAAATTTAAAAATGCTTAATAATATAAATTTACAATTTTTTTTAAATTGACATTTTTTATTTATTTTAGTAATTGGGCTTGTTAAGACATTGGAATATAAAATCATCCACACCGTATGTAATTTAATATCAAACTCTATTTCTGTTTATAATTATTTACTAATTAATATAATATACATATATTTATTTATTTTTTCATACAGATTTTTTTTTATTATTTGGCGACTGTTGAGGGTGAGGAGATAGAATAAGTAATAGAAATATTTTATGAAAGTTGTGAAAAAATTGAATTATTAAAGAAAAAAATATTTTAGTTTCAAACGTGACGTGTCTTTAGTATTCTATAACTTCATATTTCATAATTTATTAGCAAAATTCAGAACTATCATTCTTATTGATATTTAATATAGTGAGTGATAAGGAACAAACAATTTTCAAAATAATTTATCATAATATAATAGTCGCTATTTTACCATTTTTCAAATTTATTAGTACTTAAACTAATTTAACGCTATTTTTTTAAACTCATACAATTTAGTAATTCTTGTTTAATGAATAATCGTCAATATATTTATTCAAAATACCTATTGATATTATATTATATATATGTTTTTTTTTGTTACAAAAGAGTCAATGATTAAATTAAACCAAGTCTATTTTTTTTTTAGAACTTGTGATTATTTTTGTGTGAAAATTTGAAAAAAAAAATAATACTTACATAAATTTGTTTTTAATTTATTAAACGATAAAAATTATTTAATGCAACACTGCACATATTAGCCACATAGTATACATACTGTTCATATTATTCCCACATACCTACGAAAGATAAATTATTTATACTACATGTTAAAGTGTACCAATTACATTAAATTTAAATTATTACAATTATTTACAATGAACATTTTGACCAATTATTGTTGTTTATTATACTACAAAGTTTTTGAACAACGATGTTTCGGTTGACGATGTGAAGAACGCCTGCCTACTTCCGACTATGTGAAGTCTCGTCAGTGAATTCGATCATTACCTTCATACATGTCAGATATATTTTTTTGGTTCACGACTGTGGATTGTGTGTGTGTATGGCGGCTGCAGTAGCGAACGTATTGGGTACACATACATATCTAGTTATATTATATTATATTATTCATTACTTAGCATATAATAGTCTACGGCATAATGTTAGAGAGCGGCGGAAAGACATTAATTAATGCTCTGGCACCGCTAAGGGAACAAAGGAAGAAAATGCTTCAGCAACTTTAATCTCCGGCATCCGTCAAAAAACGCTGCTAGCGTCCGTTGATTGATTTCCCCATTCGTTCAAATTATAACTATATTATATTATCGTACTAACACTCACTCTTTTGTTGCACCACCGTCGTATTTGGTCGTCGGTCCTGTGATTATAGGCGACTGTTGTCATTGCCCACGACCAACAACGAATCCGATGAGATTTTATGGAAACCATCATTATTGTCAGGCACGTATTGTCTTGCGCAGTTGTGATCATCTCATTGCACAACTTCTATGCTGATTACGGTGTGTAGATTGGTTTCTGTTTCTTTTTTGTTTCGCTATTATTGCCTTCAGGAAGTGTTCGTATATATATATATATATATATATATATATATATAGCGTACCTTTATATACGGTATTAATTAATAATAGTTATATGTAGTATCATTAAAAGTTATATATATATATATTATATATACATACGCATACTTTGAAAGGTTAAAAAACTATGATTGACTCAGAATATTTATTTTATTATCATTCGTTTTCTATGAAAATGTCCATTTCAATCTAAACTCATTTGGCTTAAAATTTGAATTTGACTATTAAATTGAAACAAACTTTATAAATATGTGTTATTTGTAATGTTATCAATATTACTTATTCAGTAGTGCAATCAGAGTGGTGAGTATTTTCCTCTTTGCTGAAAATAACCTTAGTTGAATTACTGTACGTATTGCCTAGGATCGTATTTGAATATAACATCATAAACTCATAAAACTAATGATTAAAGTTATATTAAATTAATTTATTGCATAGTATTATGTATGTTTGAAATGTTAAATACAACAGCTAATGAATGAAAATTCAGCGTATGCATATGTGTTTTTTATATATATGGCTACCTATATTTAAATGTTAAACAATTAAAATTAATAATTATTGAAAATTGGTTGACGCATGCCTCAGCCTGAATAACGAGATGGAAACTTCATTTTTCAGCAAGATGGAGCCTCATCCCATTTGCACTAATACATTCGTTGGTACTTGAACAAAGATTATCCACAACGGTGGATATGCCACCAAGAAGCCTGAGACATGGCTTTAAATCACTGGCTTACACAAAGCTCCAATATGACTTCAGTGATTTTTTTCTGTTAGGGTATGTGACACCCATGCTGGCTAACACTAAAGAACTAAAAACGCGAATCACAACAGCCATCCAAAGAGTGATACCAGACAAGTTTCAAAATGTATGGAATGAGTTTGACTATTGTGTAGATATTATTCTGACTTCTGGAGGGGGGGCACATTAAAATCTTGTAATGATAGTTTACGTGAAAAAATAACTTTATTAAATGGTGGGTAAAAATTGGTCTTAACTAATATTCTTCTACAAACATGCATTTTTAAATTTGTGGTATTCTTTTGTGAACACTCTGTATTTATTTATATTTTAATTTTATTTGCTGTGGCATGTGGCAGTGACGTAGAGCACGCTATAGTTATTTTGGGCTGGTCAAATAACTCAAGAGACTTTAAAATCTATTTCCAGTAGACTAATAATTGAGTTTTCATTCTCGATTAATGTAAAATAATGTTCCATCCAATTTTTTGCTTCCTTCTTGAAATTCATGGTACTTTGTAATAGTCTTATCGACTAACACTCGCACTAGACGTCAATATTAATAAACAATAACTAACAATAATGCAAACTGTTCTAGGAATGTTGTTATAAGAATTAAATAAATCTCAATTAATTTGATTATTTCTTTGGGATTTTTAAAATCAAATGTTTTTATTTTATTAAATTGCAAAAGCAATATGAGTTGTATTACAACTTACATTTATGTTATTGATAAAATTTAAATTAAGTCAGTTATATTATATATTTTTATTTAGTTATTTGACATAAGTAAGATTAGGTTAGATAAGGTGATGTTATCTAATTAAATTTAAGTATCTATTTAAATGTACTCAGTATATTTCTGTTTTAAATACTAAGTTATTTATATGAGGTAATCGCAATGTTTATATTGTTTATAATAATGCCTTTAAATGTCTGTTTTCTGTTTATATGTTCTAATGTTACAACCTATGAATACTAGTCATTCATTTCTTGAGTTTGGTAATTTTTGAAAGAGTTCTGGATAAGAATTATTTTATTTGATGTTGGTTTTAAATTCTTTTTTTTTTTGTGCGGATTTAATTAAATAGCTATTATTATTTATTTTCAAAACTAAAATTTATTTCAAGAAATAATGCTAATTTTTACCAAATAATCATACAATCTTTATTTTTTGTTTATTTTTAATAATTATAAATTAAATGATAATTTATTTAAGTTTAATTATATTTATAGCAACTAGCAAAGCTCTCTATAATTAAATTAAATAGATGTAAATAAATAAATAAATAAACGATTATCTGGAATAAATTGGAAATATAATGCATTTATCGTCATTTCAAATCAAGCTGTACCCATGATATCCACTTAAGTTGCTAGTTTTACGCTGTATAGCTATAAATTGTTTTTTTTTTTCGTATATATTTTCAAACAATAGAAAAACCAGTATTATATCCATTTTTTTCTTTTAAATAACTTTGAAAATAATTGTTATTATTGCATAAACAGTAATAAATGTTAGCCATCATCGTGGCACATTGTAGCGAAGTTATAGACAAACAACTATATACTAATGTAATATTAATGAAAATTACTCTCCAAGTAATTTAAATGATGAAAAAAACAATAAAAATTATTTTTAGTCATATAAATCACTATACAACACAAGGAACCGTTTAAAGATGTCACCCTACTAGTTCCTATTTTTAAATTAAATTATAAAATCGCAACAGATATCCTTAATTGCAGTTTTTTTTTTTTTTTTATATAAAATTTATCTTACTCATACTTAAAAGTACCTATAATTTATTGGTTATTTCACTAGCTAATTATTTTAGTATATTTTCTAAGTATAAACAATATTTTGTTTAAACAACAGTTTTTTTCCGAAAGTACATTTTTTGTTGTACTTGATAACATTTATACTGCAAATATTTTTATTGAATTATTTTTAACAATACCATGTCAATGAAATACAATGTGAATAACAATTTGATACGTTTTAACAAGATAATCAATTTTGTGTAATATATTGTCCCAGGTTGAGGTATCTTGTAATTTCAGATTTCACGCATAAAATGTAGTAGCAGGATTACAACGAAAATCGTAGATACCTTTTTTTTTTTTTATCCAAGCAGTAAAGCTATTTATATAATGTATACTTGATATCATCCGTCTCTGCCTACTCTTGAAGTGGATACACGTATACAAAAAAGAAGTCATACATAGTGCTAACAAATTGGCTTGTCTTCTATTTAACTCGTACGCTCACTGACGACATTATATTATAAAAAAACGATTTTCTGGCATTGGTATAGTACTAACGATTGGAAAATAATATATAAGATGTGTGATTTGTTTGCCGCAGAATAGTTGAACATTTAATAACCAAACTGAACAATGCTAACTTTTATTAACTTAATCTATTAGTTGAAACAAGAGTAGTCAATCGTTTTCTTTATTTAACAAAATAAATAAAAAATGAGTGTATTCTATAAAAATGAATAACTTTTTTTAATTTAAAATCATACATTTCATAATGAATTTGATTTTAAGATAAATTAATATAACTTATGATTTTTTTCTGTTTAATTTAAACTCAAATTGTGTTGAATATCATGATACAATAATGATTAATAAAACACTTAGGTCCTCCAATAATATTTTTATAATAATTTGATTTTAATGATTTGCATTGTATTTTAACTATAAAATAGTTTAGGTTTATCTGGCTAAATATGTAATAATATTTCATCAAAAATATCTAAATATGTATTAGTGAAAAATTATTCGTTATTCTAACAGATGCAAATGTGACATGAATTCAATAATATCAAATGTGTCATATGATGGCCACTCGTGAATGAGAGTGAGATATTAAGTTATTTGATAATATATAGGAATCTATGTATATATCTAGTACTTACAGAGTAGAGTCAATAATTAAAGCACAATAACTTTGAAATTTTTCAAGACTAATATTTCATTCCGTATAAAACATTTAAATATAATGTAATGACATATTTATTTGAATAATATTATTTAAAACTAACTACGTTTATGATGCTACATATAATAATATGCTAGATAATAAAAAAAAAGTACAGAAAAAATCAATAAGTAGCAAAAAAATTACTTAATTTTTTACAAAAATAAATAAACTAATAGGTAATAACAATTAATCATAATACATATTATATTACTTTATGGTTAATTATCTTTAGCTAATTGTATATTAAATATAAAAAGAAATACACTAAACATACTATTTATACATACTCAAACATGATTTATACATATAAAGTTTATAATATTAACATAGACACTACAACATTAACTCTAAATTTTGAATTTTTTGATATTTTTCAAAAATAGAGTGCAGAATCTTATAACTTAAACGATATTTTGATTAAATTCATAACTAAATATATTAAATTGAACACTTAAACATACTGTTTTTGCAGAAGTGCAATGGAACTAAAGCAAAACACCAATAAATCTTATAAATTAATAAAACTAGCATTTTATTTATAAACAAACAATGTCTTGAGAGATCAATTGAATTCACATTTACAACTTATATTTTTCGTACAGTAAAATAATCTTAGAGTTAACCACAATTTTTACTATAAAGTATTATAAAATAGATAATATATTAAAATATAATATAATGTTAATAATACAGTAATTCTGGTCGCTTTAGTCTTACCGGCATCATCCCCTTCGTCATATTTTTTCACTGACTGTACGAATCTATCCTCGTCGTCCTAGTTTGACTAATCCACCACCCGGTTTTCCACACGACGAGTTAATCGTTTATTACCCCACTCCTCTTGCTCAACTGAAGTCCGCTTACGTTGTTCTCAGACAACGCTTGGGAAAAGAAAAGGGTTGTGTGCGCACGGAAATGGTCATTAATTACCCCAAGAATGCACACACTCCCGTGCGCATACGTGCGTATATATTAATCCAGAACGACCTTCTTAAGCACCAACATTGCCGCCGCCGCTAATACCGTTACCGTCTCATTCGAATAGCCCGTAATTTGTCCCCGAGGAATTCACAGGATCGGTTTCATTCCCGAAAATTCCTATCATGTAACGTTACCCCTCTCCAACAATATCGCAACCGGTGCACCGATACTATCATGTCTGGCAGAACGATATAATAATATAATAATGTATGGAAATCATATAAATGCACGTGTATAATATGTCATATAAATATATATATATATATTATATATAAGTTTGAGTGCAAGCAAACACTATATAAATACAACAAATATATTATTTTATTATAATTTCACAGAAATTATATGGCGGTGGTGGCACGAAAAAAACTATGAAATTCATTCCAGCACAAAAGTGTATGAAATATTTACATTATGTGATAAAATAATTTGAGCATGTTTATAAAGAACTGCAAACATAATATAGCTCGTGTAGAAGTTATTCTTAATTCTGAGCGGAGCAATGAATATATCGTTTTTACAATATTATGAATAATTTGGATTAGTAAAAATCCAATTTTCAATTATAATATATTTTCTAAATGTCAAATAAATCTTTGATAAATGATACTTTGAAAAGTCAAAAGTACTTGATCAGTATTTTTCTTAATAATTTGGGAAAACAAAAAAATAGTGAAAAATAAAAATTTGTTATTCAAAAAGGAAACCGTATATTATACTTAAAATGTATTATTTGTGTATTTTATACACAAGTTTAATAATAATAATATGTAATAACAATAGTAACTATAACAATTTTTAAAATAGTTTTGCTTTTTTTAAGCTATTTATATACATGTAAGATTTGCTTTTTCTTTATAAATATTTATAAAAATATTTATATTCGGTCAAAATACTTTAAAATTTAAATTGCTAAAATATAACAATAAAATATTTTAGTAGGTTTTTAAACTTTTTGATCAATTATAATTTTTAAAATTATATTCAAATATATTTCATACGTAAGTACAACTTATGTATTCATTTGTATTTTATTTCCAAACCTTGAGTATTCTCCAAAATTCTTACTTGAAACGTTTAATAAAAAAATGTTTTCTTTAAATTTTTTGATTTTAATCTCATTATTTAAATTTTATGAGAAACTTTGTATTAAAATAAAATAGGCATGATTTTTTTTTTTTTTGTAATCGATTAAACTTCGAAGTCTAGTTAAATTAAATATTCAAACAAAAAAAAAAAAAAAACGATATTAGATACGTATATTGTTAAAATTCAAATAGGAATCATATTCGTTGAGACTTAAAATACTTATTTATATTTATTGTTATATTTTACAATTCACGATGGCGAATAGACTTTGCTTAAAATCTTTTAAATAAATTACAAAAAATGGGTACCACTCTGATATAAAATAAGGTATCGAACGGGTTACTGATAGGTTTGTTAAATTTGAATTTAATGATAAATAATTCAATACGAAAAATACTGAGTAAAGATTGTCTGTAAGTAAATATTATCACTAAGTATATTTCATGTTATGTTTTTCGATACTTCCATTAAAGTATTTATTTTGTTTGAATAATTGTTGAGGTAGGTTGATTTATTATTTTTACATTTATCTTATTAATAATATTTAATTATTATAAATAATATATATTTGTTCTATATTATATGATTATTATTAAATATTGAATCAATACTAACCTATCATAAAGTTAAGTAAATAAATTATTGGTATAAATTGGTAATGTCTTAAAATAAGTCTACATTTTTTGAAAATTTAATTTCATATATTATATATGTATACTTACAAGTTATATAAGTTCTTTTAAATACTATTTTCAAATAACAGAAAATAAACATCATTATTTATCATATAATATGTAATTTTATAAAAAATGTATCTCCAAATATCTATAAAAAATAATTATGCTAATTTAATTTAATATTCTTTATACAGGTATAAAAACAACTCAACTAGAAACCTTTAAAATTATTTTTAAGCTTTTTGACCATACAACTGTACAAAAATATTTTCAAATATTTAAATTTAATAATAAAAATAAAAATTTATAAAGTCAAACAATTCAATTGTATCAAATACCTCAAATTTAGTTAAAATATTTAAAAAAAAAAAACAAATGTATCATGCATAGAAAATAATAATATTATCTTTTAGTTTAAATTCAAAGTATCTATGATTATTCGTATTTTAATTATAATAAATAACAGAAATCAATTTAGTTCAAAAATGTATATATTTTTTTTTTTTTTACCAATTAGTAAAAGAAGTTATAAAAAAAAATTGTAATTGACTTCTACTAGCTAGATCTAATTTACTGATAAAAACCACTTTCAAAGTCAATAACCGAAAAATGTTTACAGTTTCAAAAGATGATTGCAGACATTTTTGTAAATTCAATATATTCATTGCTCCGCTCAGAATCTTATTCATTTAAAACTTAAATTATAGGGACTTCTTCAAAGATGATAAACACTCAACTCTACTCCTATTAGTAAAATACACCTAATAACTGTTTTTTTTTTTTTTTGTTCTTATCCCTATACTCATCATATATTCTTATCCCTATTGGATTATTAGATCAATATATATTACATATTATGATTAGCTTTTAAAATTTCATACTAAAAAAATGACAATATATTTTGTTGCGATTCGTGGGTACAGTTTGGAACATAGAAAAATTGATTTTAAAATATATTACATGCATAACATTACATTTTTAAAACATCACCTAATTATAAATCGTAATAGCGTGTTTGGCATATAACCATAATCAAAATAATCACATTATAAAAGAGTATATTAAACATTTTCAAAAAAACCTTCCAATTCTTAGTAATTATAGGGTTAGGTTCATTATTGTCTCGTATCTATATCAAAACAATAAATTTACTGTGAACACGTACATGACGGTTTTTATATCATAGTAATTTCTGCTTAAATTTTAAATTATAGTTTTGCCATTGTTAATGTTAGTTGTTGCTCTATAGTCTATATTGTTCATAATTGATTAATCAACTAATTATAATGTATATTATTTTAAATTATTTACTCCGAAAAAAGAAAATAATTAATCTAATAATTATTTAAAAACATAATTAAATAAATAAATGATATATTTTGTAACATAATATTTTTAAATTTATAAAATTATAAGAATTTGTATTTTTAGTTATTATATCCTACGTATGAATTCCTCGTTTAAAACACAGTTACTATACATCATATATGTAAATGTTGTATATTGTATTATAATTCTTACTGTATCATATATCATACTATATTCAATTATATTAAAAAAAAAAATGTTATAAATTGTGAAAATAAAATATAACAAACTTGTAATAGCATAAAACAAAATATACACTAATTATAAGTACTTACTGACTCATACTTAGTTCTGTAGATATATCTTGACAAATGACAACTCTATTTACTTAAGAATTATAACTACATAAAACTATTTTAAATATCTATTATATATGTAAATACATAAGATAAATGTACAAATATTTATAATATGATTAATTTAAGTTTTCTCATTTATTTAAAATGTTACTACAATATGCACTACAGTTAATTTAATTTAATGGAAATTGTATATGTGAATCTCTTTAACGGCCGGGAATAAATTCCAAGAGTATTTTTTACAAAATTATAAAACATTTTATTAAAAACATTACATGAATTAAAAAAAAAAAAAATTGTTTATTTTAAAACAATAAGATACAATATATATACACAAATTATTTTTTTAAATAATCGAACTTAAGAAACTATCTTTTAAAACTTTAAAATATGATTAATAATACTCGGTTTTACCATAATAAAAGAATTATTTAAATAATAAATAATCGTATTTTTTTTTTTAATTTACACAAACATTAAATATTTTAAGTATCATCAGGAATAAACAATAAATAAAAACTATGCAACATTCGTTGAACTGTTTTTGAAATCTCCTTCGTAAATCTTAAGTTATACTTATTGTATTGTTAAAGAATATACATTATATTAATTATCATTTTTAAATACATTGTAGTTAATACATTTTATTTATTTTATTTCTTCATGCTTATGCTTTAAAATATCTATAATTAACGTTTTACAAGCTGACCACAATATAACGGTTATATAACGGTAAATAATCACAAAATATTAAATATTTTGACCTTTACGAAATAAAAATCTATATCTATATTGTAATTAAGTTATAGCAATTTGGATTTTATGATATTGTATTAATGATTAACTACAAAAATTATTATCTAATAGTGGATTGTAGGTTAATTTATAAGTATAACATATAAATAAAAGTACTTATATACAACACAAAGAGGCAATATTATTAAAATAAACAATAGAAAATGTTCAATCAGAAAAAAAAAAACTTGAGTATGGTAATTATTTTGCTTTGTGGTATCCATTTTTGAGAGACAATGTTTTCTTTTTTATATTTTTAATGATCATTTAAATAATTGAATTACATTTATTATTAAATTCTATAGTATTTTTGTAGAATTTTCAATTTTATTCCCATTGATAATTTTTTAAATATGTTTTTATTTTTGAAAATTATATATTAGTAACACTTTATATTTATCTGTACGCATTTCAAAACACTATAAACATGTGTTTTCTCATTTTAATTTCAAAATTTGTATATAATTTTACACATTTTAATTAGAACATTATTAGTTTTATAAAACTTTGAAAATTTTATTATTTAAAGCGAAATATAAAATATGATATGTGTAATTTAAAAATAAACAATAATTATTAATAAAAATTAGTTTTTATGTAAATTGTATGTGTAATTGAATATTATTTTTATTTGTAAAATATATTAACAAGGTTGTAGAACAAAACTCCCTAAAATAATTTTCTTTTTTTGGCCATCGTTATTTTTTAGGAACCGCTTATATAGAAACAATAAACATATATTATTTTTGTTTTAAATAAACATTGTTTACAGATGCCGTCAACAAGCAATTATTATACAATCGTACATGTTTTCTTTTATAGACTTGTAGCCTTTCTATAGTAACTGATGATGATTATATTATAAAAACAATGCCATTCGCTTTCACGTAATTAATTTGAACAATTTCAATGTATACACGACAGTTGTATATGTCGTTATACCCCTTCATATTTAATTTCATAAGTGAAATGTTTTTTTTTTGGATGAATGCATTGCAGACCAATTTTTTTTTCCTTTGAACGTTTGGTTAGAATATCATTTATATCCATGGCTATATAATACAAACAAATAACTCACGTCCTTATTGTAATGATTTAAAGTAAAAAAAATGACCAAATTTTCTGATTAAAGAGGTCCCACATTTACAATTTTTTCATTGATAAAATTTGAATAGTGATAATAAAAAAAATCTATTTATTTGTTTATTTAAGTTGTTGATTATGTGACATTTAAAATTTAAATTAACTAATTATAAACATAGACATTTTTTAATGAGAATAGTTGACCATTTTACGACTTAATCATTAAAGCCAAGTTAGCCATCTATTTGTATTATATATCTGTGGTTACGTCATCATTTCCGCAGATACATGGACTGAAGTATATCCGTTTTGCATCCCAGGTGTTGGCCGTAAATACAAAGAAGGGTCTATACGGAAATGAAAGTTATAAATTATGATAAAACACATCGTGATAATAATATTATTATACTCGAGAATATATAATTATTAGTTCTGTTTTTATGAAATAATATCTACATATTAATCTAAACGCACATCATAAAATAATGTATATGCATGATATTGCACACAAAATAAATGTGTCCAATTATAAAAATGTATCTAATCTAATATATTATAATGATGGTCAAATGTATCGTGATTTATGACCACATCACAATACGTTGTGACATCATCACTTAAAGAATTATCTATAAAGGTTCTTGCTATTTTGGGTTTATTTAATACTTTTCTACCGAAAAAATCTATTTTGTTTTTAAAATAATAATAAAAACTAATATAAACTGTATATATATACAATTTTCTATCATTCTTAAAATTTTGGTTTTCTAATTATGTAATTAATCTTGATTTTAAACAAATTTGCATAGACAAAAAAAAAATTATATTATAAACAAAACTTTGGTAAATACATAAATTATCTCAAATTAATAAAAAAGTGAATTGCAGCCTAATGCGTACATATTGCTTTTCGTTCAAATTATAGAATTATATTCATATATGTTTATAAATTTAAAATAATATATAATGGACTATATTTGAGTTTTAACGACATAGGCCCAATAACAAATTATGCATAAAAGTGGATTCTAAATTTTTTATAGTTTTTCATAAGCCAATTTATAATTATTTCATAGTATGATGACACTGTATCATCACATAATAATTGTTGTTGCAATGCAATTTAATTAAGTTGGAATGTCGCATAAAATAATCATACAATTTATACAATTAATTACTGCAGTAATTATGACTGTTTCCATAAGAGTATAGTTAAAAACAAACACAAGTCTATATTTTATAAATTATAACTGTGTATCTAAAAAAGTATATAAATATACATTTTACGTTAAAAAAATAAATAAATAAATAAATAATGATGATCCTAATATTGTAATGTTGTTTGCTCAACGATTCAAACCCTTTTATATGATTATCTCTAATTTTATGGAAATTATAAACCACTGAAATTCTAAATTAATATAAATTTATTATTTTTATCGATTAAAACTGATTTTTGTTTATGTCTATTCATTTATTTTTATTCAAAGTTTAAAATAAAGACTATTAATCGTTAATAAAACAGATTATGCCTATGGTTATAAATATAGGCGGGTAAATTGCATTTAATAATTATTTCCTATAGGTATATGTAGATAAAAAATATATATTTTTCTTCCATTAAATTTTAAGTATAATTGTTGGTGATTTTAAAAACAGAAAAGTTTAATATTATTCATTGAGTACAGCTTATATTTTTATGAATAGAGATTCACTCAAAATTATTTTATAGGAAATTCTGTTACACGCTTATAATAATTTACTTGTCATATACATTCAACGTATATATTATTTATGATTAATTGGCATATTATGCTTACAGAACAGTTTGGCAGAAATCTATTGATACAATTTTATGTTAGTACGCATTTTATTATAAGTATATTTATTTATGTATTAAATTCACATAAATTTGACATTCAAGTTAACGATATTATAATAAAAAACTTGTATTTAAATGTATATTTTATGTATTAATGTATAAAAATTAATTTTAATTAAATTGTAATAAAAATAAAAAACGAATAAAATATAATAATTAAATTATATACCTAATAGTTTGATGGTGGATAATATTATTACTATTACAATTACCTAACTATAAAGTAATTTCGAAACGTGTACAGTATACACCCAAGTAAATTAAAACTTGACTATTTTATTCTTATGACTCTAAATATTAGGGATGGTAATTTTATCAAGTATAATGACTACTATGTTTACATATGTGTAATTTTCTAATGAAGTTTTTATAATAAGAAGTTTAAGACTGTTTAATATTCTAAGCAAAGTTATAATAATTTATTAATTTTAAAAGATATAATTTTATATGTGTGTAAAATAAAATAAAAATAGGAAAATAAGGCCAATTTAAAGCAAACCAAATTTCTGATACAATTAAAATTATTTATATATTGTAATTCAAAAATGAATAGATATAGATACTTAAAATTTCCACCAGATATTTTTATAATCATTATAGCTAAGCATAAAAAATATAAAAAGAATCACCACAATATATTATTGTGTTTATATTTTAAAATTATAAAATTTTAAGAGAATTACAATTGGAGCTTAACAAAGTAATATTATTAGTAAATGTATATGTATAAAACGGTTAACAGCTTGGTTATCTCAATGTCTCACATCTTCTATCCATACATCCATACATGACCACATGCTAAAGATTATACTACTTTACTAGTTATTGCCATATTATACTTGTAAATTTCAGTTAAAGGCAAATAGTACATTCAAATTCAATCATTTAATTTTGATTTTTAAATTAAATTAAATGTCATTTTTTCATTTTTACTTATGGTTGGGCTCAGAACGAATTTTTAATTGATTTATTTTCCGAAAATAATGTTTTATAATATATATATATTTATGTATAAATAGCTATATTATTAATAAAATTTTCACAATTTCAATTCAGTTTTAAAATATTAATAGGGTTATAATTGCAAATAAAATTGAAGCGTAAATTATATTGAAATTAATCAAAATACCACACAATTTAACTGATCAACGAATACAAATTGATCTGTTTGCAATTCTTTCGTAGTTTAACTTTTATCTGCGTAATCAATATTATCAATTAACCAATACCAAACACTCTCAGAAAAAAAATCGTATTTTTTACTTTATCGTTAGAATACTTTTATCTTTAATAATTTACGAGATTAACGAATTTAATTTAAAATCAAATATTATGACTTGGATGATTATTTATTTTTTTACATGTTTATTATATTGTAGTTATTAGTAATTAAATTATTAACTGCTATACAACTGCAAATAATAATAATTTATATTATGTTATGTTATGTGAATTAAATAAATAACCTAACCTGCTGCAATAACTTGACAAAAGACTAAAGAACCTTTGTTTTACCTGAGAGATGCATTTTACTTATAAACCACGATATCATATGATGAGTTATAATATAAATAATGAAATACATTTTCTCGAATAAAATAAACTTTATAATATTAGAAATATATTTATTTTTGTCTTATAGAAATGTCACTGTTCTTGCAAAACATATGTGTGTCTATGTGCCATATCCCGTGCTTGTTGAGTCAACAGTGGCTGCATTGGTAGTAGTCATAGTGTCACCGAAGAAACGTCATAATTTAACTGGTCTCGTGAGGAATAAGAGTGAAAAGTGACACTTTCGACCGAGTAAATATCGTGAGTAGAAATGGGCAAATGTTTGCTTTTTTCCTCCCTTTATTTGTGTGGGCAATTTTTCCATTGCCATGTAAACCACCAACGACACTTTTCACCACCTCATTTGACCTCTCATCAACCCAGTCTCTGCAGGATTCACCCCCCTCCCTGTATCCAATTTATTATCGAACAACATTTCGATCCCTCCTGTGGTGGTGATAGTGGTGACAGCGGTAGCGTACTTGCGGTCACTATGCATAATATATATATTAACCACACACTTTAATATAATTTAGTCTATTTTCGGATGCAATAGAAAGCTTCCGAATGAACGAATATAATATATGCTTGTAACGGATCGATATTTAATTTTCATTTGTCTTCAGAACATGATATTATTGCCAAAGAATTTTACCACTTATTAATTTATTTTTGAATTTTTAATTTTCTACCCAGTAAACAAACAAATTATACTAACCAATAGTAATATTTTATTAATTAAATTGTTAAAAATTGTGTGTGAAAAATAAAACCCGTATAAAAAATATTTTTATATTATAATAATGACAATTATAAACTCTTCTATGACAATTTATTTAAGGTAGTAATTTTTTATTTTTATTCTCTCAAGAACCATAATAAAAAGTATTATGTTTTTAGTTGACATAGTAACACGTGGTACTTGTACAATTCAATAAATACAAATAGATTATGTATAATCATAGTTTCATTGTTTCTAAATGATAAAAATAATTATATTTAACGTTTCAGCCTGTTGTAGTATGGACAATTTGAAATTCGATTCAGTTGATAAAAAATTATTGTATTTTTATGTATGGTCGATTTATGAAGGAATAGTAATTCTTGACTTAGTAGCTATAAAGTTGACTCACGGTTTTAGAATTTACATTAAATCTGGACTGATAATATTAGGTTAAATCCATATTAATATACCATACATATAATATCTAGTTATTCTTTTCTATGTACAATATTATAATTTATTACAAGAAATTAAAATAATTATAGTTATCACACATTACGCATTATGGTTTGTTAGTTTTGTAATAATTAATTTGTATCAATGAAGTATATTACCTATGGAGACATGTGAAATTTTATCGTAGTCATAATAAAAACAGCTCATTACTCTTATTTATCTTAATAGAATCAGTTGATTATTAATATTTGAAGTAACGACGTTGGCGTGTATATAAGAAAACAGTTGAGAGTTCAAAAATTATACATTTTATTTGTCAAAATATGGCTGTTATAGAGTCTTTAAAAAAAAAAAAAAAAAATTATGAAATACTTAATCTTTCGGAGATTTCAGCTAAGGTAGGGTGACAGCAATGTGTTAAAAATATAATACTAATATTAAAACAATAAAAAAAAAATTTAATTTAAAGGGTAAAGTTAAAAAATAGTAGATTACAAAAATTAACCTTTTAAAGATATACATAATAATAATGAATACATAGACGTTCATCAAGGTTAACGTTTGTTAATTTATGAATATTAAAATCGAACTCAGTATTTATTTATATATACTTTACTATATGTTCTCTATGTGATAAATTCACTATCTAATGTCGAAATCTTAAACACTTATTTTAGTTTATCTAATATAGTTTAATAGTAGCAGTTGCAACTGAAATCTAACTATTAATTATAATTTCACACAACTAAAATGTTGAAACAGTATTAATATATTTATAATAAAATTATATAATTACACTCGACTGATTTACTAATTTAAATATAATTTTTAAATAATAATAATAATTAATATGTTTATTTATTTTTATATTTATGCATTTGGAAATTTAAATAATACTAAAAGTTACATATTTCATTATTTAGTTTAATCATCGAGTTAATATTGGTATATAGATAATTTTCTGCTAAGCAATACAAAAACAAAATAGATACTAAAATAGTTGTGGTTTTTCTATTGTTTTTCAAACAATTATTTTAAAATAAAAATCCCAATTAAACGATTAAAATGTAATATACAAAATGAACATTATTAAAGATTACATCTCAATTTAATACTAAATATTATTTATATTTAAATAGAATATACTTATACCAAGTTTTATCTCAGATTTAAAAAAAAAATAATAAATAATTTTTCTTAAGAATTAAAACAATTTAATTTTTTTTTCTCATGTTAAATTCCATTTTTTTTTTCATTTTTCATTCTATGTAATTACAGTGTATAACTTTATAAGAAATAAGAATACAATTTGTTTTTGTTTTTTACGTGTAAATTATATTTTGAGGTTATTTTTTTTTCCATTTAACATTGTCATATTTTTACATTATTCTATATAGCTATAATATAATGTATTCTTACACTGTTTTCACGTTTTGAATTTCTTTGAATTCTAGCTTTAAACATTCACTACTTACCTACGTTTGTATTTAACACTACACATTAATTTACGTCTTTCATCGAATCATCATTAAAATCTATTTTAAATATTAGACGAAAAATTACTTTTTTTAATACTTCAAGATATCATTACAATAGGATTGTCTTTGTCAATTAATTAATTATTTTAAATAATATTTTAAAAATGAATTAGATATGAGTAGTTATTTAAACTTTAAAGTCAATTTTTAAGTTAGTTATTTATTTACATCAAAAACATAAAATAAATATAAATTTATATTCCATATCATTTTATAATTTATACTCTGTAATGTAAAAAAAAATTGTTTATGAGCATGATACAATTTATTTAATGTGAAAACTTTTTTCGATTATAAAATTATATTGATTTATGGATAAGTGAGTTGTTGGTATAAAAAGCTTGTGCTATAATATTATAGTAGATATTGAACGCATTTTTATGATAGAGTTTGATTTTTGGGTATACGCAGTTTTAAAATATTCGCTGAAAAGTTCATCTGGGTGTAACCGTCATACTTTGTTCGACATTTCCGACCAAGTGAACTTTCACAGAACTATTCGATAAAACGTTCAATATATTTTATTTGATTTATTAAAAATACCTCGACGGCCACGCCCGAATAATGTTTCCTTTTCAAAAATGGATTTCTTCAAATGCGTACGATGATAATAAACATATTTTAACCGATCAAGTCTAGGAATAGCAAAATTGAAACAGTGTGGATAATTATAAACGTTTTGACGAAATGTTTCCGTACTTTATAACAATAAGTACGCCGAAAACATTATTCTATTTCCACTCGATAAAAACGTTCTTTTAAGTCATCTGAAACAGTTTAATATGTGGTGTTGATGGCAGATTTGTAGATATATATTGTGAATAATAGCTATAATATGTATACGCTTAATTGTTACACGTAAATATAATTTACTCAAAACACTGATAACACTGCATTAGAGCAATCGCTTTAATGCCAAACGATTGACTTCGATATGGTGGACGCACATCACTACAGCATTATTATGTACTCAGTAAACGTGTATCAAATTTGAATTACTGCTAATAATAATATTGTTTTGGATCACGATTTAAATTATTATTAGAAGTAGTTATCGCGTGGGTGGCGGACTGATAGTTAATAATATAGCTACTTTATATAATATTGTAATATTGAATGTATATTGTATTATAGAATAGGTACAACTAAAATAATATTAGGTGTGATGCTATCGTGTACAGTATTTTCATCTATACAAAGGATTAAAATTAACGATAACAAACCACTCGTACAAATTTGCGTGGATGATCTCGAGTCTTTCTTTATTACACGTGGTATAGTAATTAGTAATAAATACATAAAAATTAAATAATAATACGCAGTACTATTATTAAAACATTTTTAATTTTAAGGAATTGTATAAAGTTGAAATTTTTTTAAAGAATATTTTAGAAGTATATAAAACTATGCTATTTTCAAGAAAACATTTTTACCCGGTAGTATTTGAGTTATTGACTTTTAGTATTAAAATATAAAAAAAAGTGTTTAATGTAACTTTATATTTGTATTACAGTAAATTGGTAGTAATTTAAAATAATTTATTCAACTAAAAATCATAATGTATAAATATGTATTAATGATTTTTGTAATAAAAAAAGGAGCGTGGTCGTTTTCTTCCCTCTCCCTTAATCCATCGCTTTAAATAAAAGTCACGATCTACGCGGGCACTCATTGCGAAACTTCATGTTTAGGGTTCGTTCTGTACACACACACCACAAACTCATACACCTATATGGAATGGAACAGTCTATTTAAAAGTGTACCTAATATGTAATGTATTATACTCAACTTAAAACTGAACACGTCACGCATAAGTCTTCGTAAGTGTAATTCAAACTAAGTTTTATCGTGATAATAATAAGAATGCAAATGAAAATTTACTAATATATCATATAATATGTACCTATACATCAACGCTATGGTATTAAACAAACTTCAAATATTTATATCGATATGAAATACACATGCACAATATGCACGTTGTTGTTAGAACATTCAAATAAATATAATAACATACATACTATACATATTATATTCATATACAGCATGATTTAAAATGTATATTATAGATAATTTATCATCATATAGATATTCAAAATGGAAAAAAAATGTTTAGAATTACTTTTTTTTTTTTTTTTTGGACACAACCAATTATTTATAATTTTTTTATATTTTACATTATTTTAAAAGAGGTTTTGGAAACATGAAAAAAAAATAAATGGAAACTTATGCATGTAAACATATTGAGAATATATTTTTTAAATTAATTTCAATAATTGAATAAATTCTATGATGAAGGTCAAAAGGTTGTAAGTTGTTATGAATTTGTATTTTAACCATACATCATGAAATAGCGTCTGTGTTCAAACATTGTAATTTCCATTTGAAATTCTAAAGTTGATCCTAAAAGCGACTTGAAAAAATATAAAATTTACAAATAACTTAAAATATTAAAAAAAAAAAAAATTTATATATCATATTTTGAATTACTGTGTACACATTCATTTGAGAATATAGCAAACAGAAGTCCTTTGCTGGTAGTCTATCAAAATATAGCTGCTACCTATCGCAATGTACATAAACTTACTAACCTGTATGGGTACGTGACCGGACGATGCGCTCCTTGGGATGACCTCCGAATTCCTTACATAAATGAGCCGGACGAAACGACTTCTCAACAGACGTCCTTTTTTACCTTTTGCGAGCGCTAAAACCATCAATCACCGGTCCCCGATCTCTTTCTTACATATAATATGTATAATATATTTACCGTTTACATCCATGTTCATATTCATCATACCCACAACAATCGTCACCATGACGCGGCTAACCAAAGATCAAAATGCCTATTGCAATAATAATAACAATAATAAATATCATAAATGAAAAGTTTTTACAAAGTCTACCGCCACTGCAGTGGAAAAAAAAAACGATTCCATGGTCAAGCTTATCATTAGATTTTTATGTGCCTAATACTATGAGCCTTTTGAGTATCGAAATTCCACTTAGGAATATAATATAATACATAATGTATTATATTTGCATATAATATACAAGGCCTAATAAATATTTTATTCCATTGTTCTTTTTTAATTTTTACTTATTTAAACTCAACATAAGAAAATGGAAAATTGTGAAGAGCCATCATGTATAAACATAATATTAGGTAGTTTAAAATATTTTAAAAATGAAAATCCTGTAATAAATTCAACGTAGGGTTTTTTCTTTAGACTTATATAGTATTTTGCACCGCAGTAGGAATATAAAGTTAATTAAATTAATATGCCTAACATAAAGTTTTTTTTTTCAGGCAATCTTCAAATAGGTTTTGTTAAACTTTTTAATTTTTTAATTCCATAATTTATTCCAAACAAAGTTATAAATACATAACGTGCACATAAATTCGGTAATTCTAGCATAGTATTTAAAACAACTTCCAACTTGAATATATTTATAAAATAATAAACTAAATTACGTCAATGTTTTAATGAAACACATTATACTCAAAATTATTTAAAACTTTACTTAACAGAATAATTGTAATATTTTAAACAAATTTGTCAAATTTGAATTTGAAGAACTCTTAATTATACAAACAGCCTATATAACGAACAAATGATTAATTTAATTGTTGAATTTTAACTACAGCAAGGCGATGTGATTTATAGAAATTCAAACAATATTAATTTTTATACTTGACAATAGGATAATATAATTTGTGCTTAGATTGCTAATGATGGGTGTTAAAATAGATTAAGATACACTGAACCACTCTCTAATAATAGTTTCTTAGTTACATTATCTACATAATAATATATATATATATATTATATATATAAATTATGATAAACATTACTCAAAATTGTGAGTAATTAAATGTTGAAATTAAAAAAAATATTAAATAATAAAACAAATAAAACTATTGGGTAAACAATATTGTATTATCAGTAGGCATTTTTATAAGATATCAAATATTTTTGGGCACTTGTTGCCTTGAGAGTAAAATACATATAGTTAAGTAAAATATCCCCAAAACATTTACTTTTTTTACTTCGTATTACTTACTTGGGGATTATTATAATATTACGTGGACAGTAAATATTTTTCAAATTAATATTTTTTCTGCAGTAATAGAATATATATCTAGTTATATATACACTCACTAGCCACTGCAGTTGGCACTCGAATTGTACATTGCAGCGGTGGTGGTAGTGTGGTAGTCAGAAAAACTTCAAAGTTCTCTTTATACACTCTCACGTTCAAGTGCGATCAGAGATCTAGAGGACTCAACGTTTTCGACCGTCTGCCGAAATCCACCCTCCCGTTGTCGGCGGCAATGACGGTGGTGGTAGCAGCAGTATGTACAGACGCGTGACGGATATGTGTGTGAGAGAAGTTTGGGGTACAAGTCCGTGAGCAGAATACGCTTTACGCTGCCACCGACCATGACGGGCAAGGTAGTACTGTAGTGGTGAAAAGAGAGTGGGTGTATGTGTATGGGGATAAGGGGTGGACGACTCGTGAATCGATATAAGGGTGGCACATACCCCTCTACTGCTATTACTACCACCACACTACCACACACAACCATCTCCGATACCTCCACTCTATCGCGACCGCTACTGGTGACGTGGTGGTGATGTGTACATAGGTGTACGCTAAAATCGATATCGGGCGGACACACGCCGCACGACTTAGAGGTTTCGTGGATATTTTGACATTCGTATATATATTATATTATATAAGGCGTAAGGGAGAAATGGCGTGTGGGGGTCGAACGTATAGAATATAGTAGATGGGTGGGAAAACGGGTATCACGATTGTTAAATGATTTTTCGACGGGTGGTGAGGGGTTAAAAACTTACTCTCCTGCTCTGCGTGCAGAAAAACACAAAATATAGGTTTTTCTAATGACCAATCGTAAGACGATATTAAAATTCACAGTTCGCGTGTTCTAAGTTAGTTATCACAAAAACCACGGAACCACATAATAAAACGGCCTTAAAACGAAGTTTTTATATTTAATTCCGCATATACATGTATAATATAATTGTATTTATTACAAATTATGAAGGTATACTGAGCTAATGTTGTAAAATGAAAATAAAATTCCACGCACGTGTGGTTATAGTTACCCTATAGGGCAGAATAATACAATATTTTAATTTAGTAATGTGTGTACCTACAGTGCATACATAATAAAACAGTTGGATTTTTGGTCACACAAAATGTTATTAAAAAAACAACTATAATGTCAATATATTGCCAATTATAAAGATTTATTCTCAGGTTTTTAACAATTTAACAAATTTATATTATTCACACGTGTTTAAACCAAATAAATTTACAAAAAAATAACTTCAAATACAGATATTATTATCTAAATAATATTATTTTATTATTTTAATACGTGCTATTAAAAAACGTGGAAAACCAAAAATGTAGAAAAATATTTATAAATTACGTTACCTATCCTATATAGACTGATACGGTTTAAATCAATATAATTGTATTACACCATGATCATTATTGATTCATAGTTTTAAAACACGTTAATAAGCAGTTTTTTTAATGATAAATTAATACAGGTACCAATTAATGCTCTGAAAATAAGTTGTATATACATATTAAATTATTATTTTAAACTTTACTTAACCACGCCCATGTGGAAAATGTAAAATAAATAAATTTCTTACTTTTTAAAATATAAATAATAAAAACGTTTAATAAAAATTAATGTTATGTAAAAAATATACAAATGCATTAGGAGATATTGATATTTTTGACACTTGAGTTGTATTTGAATTGTTATTATTCAATGTATTTTATTATGTGAAATTAATATTTCATTTTTTCTTAGAATTTAACTTTAATTATTTCATTTTTCATCCTAAGTTTAAAACAAATATAAATTTAAAAATTTAAATTATTAATTTATATTTTTTGATGTTATTTACTTATAACTGCAATTAATCTGTATTACATTTTACAACTAATAGTTTAAATTACTTTTCGGTCAAAAAAACCAAAGTATTAATAGTGAATTTTTCTTTTTTAAAATACCGTTGAAAATGTTTCTATAGCTAATAATATATTTATACACAATCTATAATTAACTTAACATTTTAGATAACCTTTATAAAAAAAAAAGTATCCATTATATGCTTCAGTATTATATTTTTATAAAAAGTAAACCATTTTTTTTTCTCGTGGTTTTACTGAAGCAATAAATGAATTTAACTTTTGTTGTTATTTTTAGAGTATAATAATATAATTAATTAATTTCTACTTATGAAAATTGAGTTTTCAAGATATAACAACAAATATTTCAACTTAATAATAATTATAAATATATTAATTTTAATAATAATTTTACTGGTTTCGACAAGCGGTTACAACGAGTTAATTGTATCAGCATAGAAGATCTAATAAATAGGTACAATTTCGCCCTCTCTATTTTTATTTTGTCCATTTAATTTTTAACCATTTAATAATTGTTTAATTTCAGTTTATCACAGACTTTGTAGATCTGTTTGTACTTTACATTTAATATTTGTATTAAATTCGTAATATAATTTGTGATGTATGTAGGTCGTAGACATATTATAACCGATATAGACGTTTTCAGGGCATGTAGAAGGTAAACAGTATTAGGCTTAGTGTACTTGTAGATTTATAGAAAACTAGTGTGCCATGATAATATAACATACTCTAGCTTAGCAGTAGATTGTGTTTCTGTAATAACATGAAAAGTGTGGCAAAGGGTATATTATAGTGCAGAGCTTATGCGCTTGTGCGTATATTATATTGTTTCATATTATACGAGAATAGTGCACGCAGAGATACTGGCTTTAACTATGCAGTGTAAGTATAGACACTACTACCTGTAAATAATTTAATTTTCGTTATGCAGTTATACGAAATATCCATGAATTACTCCATAGAAACAACTGTTGTATGTATATGTGTGTGTGTGTGTGTGAGTGCGTGTGTATTCAAACATAGTGTAATTTTAAAAATAATAATAATAAAAATAAACTTTCATGTTTTCAAACATAATGCCTGATCAATACGATAAAAATAAATAATCAGCCTATTTATATTATAGGCACACAAATACACATTCTGCAGTAATAAATCATCTGGTATCCGACTATCTTTCTCTTAATTATGTACCTATGAATAAATGTCTATGCTTTACCCTGTTAATTAAAATACAACACTTTTACTACTACATGGTGGCAGTGATGTTTGAGTTTAGGACGTTAGGATCCAATCAAAATATCAAAAACTTTAATCATCATTCTAAATCGACGATTACTCATGTTTAGATAATTTCCGTCTTAGATTATTTCGAATTAGCGTTTTGCAAATTGCAATAGTTCAATATTAAAGATGCAGCCCCAATGATCTGAAGGCTGTCAAAATGTATTATCTTCATTTCATCAAACAAAATTAATGATTTATTAAAATATATATTATAGTGTTTGAAATATCAATATGTGCATTTCTATAGCTGATATAATAAATAAACTTTTTGTAGTGACGCTTTTTTATTATTATTATTATTATTATTATTATCATTATTCGCTTAAAAATATTCAGTGTTATGTAGTATTATTAATTGATTTTAATTGACTGTAATTGATTTAATATAACTACTGCAATTATTTTTAGTTAAAATTATAATGTATATTAATTTACTGGAAAATACACGTTTTTTTTTTTTTTTGTTTTTAATGCAACAAAGTACTTTACTATATTTTTCCTAATTTAACACCGTTTGTACTTCGTACTAATATTTCAAAACAGAACGTAAAAATTTTGGATTTACCTATGATACTATCTATCAATTTTTACATTATCGACCAATATTAAGTGATAATAGGAAGATTTAAAAAACATTATATTTAATAATTTCAAATTTTCAAATATTAATTTAAATATTTTCAAATATTTTAATATGATTCATCACAAACACATGGATGGAATAATTTTTATAATTTTTTATTACAAATTTTAATTAATTTGCATTCAAATATTTAAGATAGTATAATTTGTGGAAGATAGGTTTGAATATTTTTTATACTAACAAAAAGGTATATTTGAACATTATTTTTTTTTTCAAATTATAAAAATAGATCAATATAACACAGGTCATAATAATGATCTTTTAACAATATAGAAATACTTTATAGCATATTTTATAATAATTATATATATATATTTAAAAATTGTTTATAAAACTTAAAACTATACTAGGTAACTTTCTTAATTATATTTAAATAAAATTAAAAATAACACTTAATATTTAGAATAATTACTTTAACAATAATTATGTTTAAACATTATTTATATCTACCCAATACTAAAATCGTCAATACAAATCTTCATACTTATAAAAGTAAATATAATATATTTTAATTATTATAAAATGTACGAGTATATAGTAGACTACCATTGATTAAATTTAAAATTAGTTAACATTTATCAATATTTATGATTTAATTTAAATAAATATTTTACCTTTTATCTGACTGATTAGGTCATATTAAAAACAAGGCCTTTAATGTTGACAACTTTAATTGCGATCCGATTAAAATTAAATATGTGATTTCTAATTTAAAGAAAATTGTAATGATAATAACTTAAAAACAAGTTACGTAAACATATTATAATAAATTTGGGGCTTAGCCATCCAAATCTTAAAATCTACACTCAATGTAAACCTAAATATATACGTATACATACCTAATACATTTTCTTTAAATATATCTTACCTGCTTATAAAAAAGTATTAAATGATTAATTGTTCTTGTTTGTGACTCTGGTTGCAACTATAGTATTATAGGTCAACCCTTTCTGTTAAAAAAAAATATCACCTACGTGAATACATAGGAGTGTGTATATGATATATGCTAGGAAGAGAGAGCTGTTTTCAAGCGTAGTGAAAATATACCTTCCTCTTACCCATCCCCATTATTTGCTCCACTGTCATACTTAAGGGTCTGGGTTTATTTGTTTAAAAAAAAAAATGACTGACTGGGTCTCGGCCAATGGATACGATGATGTGGCTGCAAAAAAAATTTATATATGTATATATAAAAAACTACTATTAAAAACCTCTTTTGTTGTTGAAAATGTTGTTTGTACAAGTGAAACGAAACGGTTTTCATCAATGACGGCCATTATAATTAGAATGAAGATTTTTCGAACGCAGAACAGAAACCTGCACCTTATTATAATATTCAGGAGACCAGTGTAGTATACATCGATTATAGTTGACGAGCTACGTTAGGAGTGAAATGGAAATCGTTAAACGATGCAGCGGCGTTCATAGCCAGTTGTAGTGGCCTTTCGTCTGACAATGTGTATAAGTATGCGTTTGGATATTGTGCACACGTCTCATACACTCAATAAGCCGATTTCTTCTTTTTCATTTAACATCTAACTCGCGCTAAACTGAATAAAGGGTTTGGAAGCTATAGTATTTAATCAACTCTTTCAAAAGTACCGTAATAACGAACTCGTTTAATCCTTTCATCGGTGACTTGCAGTAATAATCTGAAACGAAAATGTGATATCTCAAATAGGAATTTAATAGTAGAAAATAATCCCGATTCGTTCAAATAATATACTGAGCATTATTGATTTATTAAATATTAAAGTATTCAATAATTGCAGTGGCTGCAGTCACCGGTGTGCAGGTAGTTATTGAAACCTTCATCCTTTGTATTTTATGTCATCAGTAACCATTCGAATAATCACATACACAGCATAATTCAATACATATTCGTTTCTTTTTATCACCAAATCGTGTTCAAGAATAGTTGTGCAAGACAGCTGAGGGATGAAATGACTTTGAGGATATTTCTTATAGGTAAAGTTTTCGGATTTTCAGAAATACACTTTATTTTTTTTTATAAAGATGATTTATATTACATTGTAGTAACTCAAAACTGTAAAGTAAATACTTAAAAATATATAAATTAAACTAAATGATAATCAAAAATGTAGGTACTTACTGTAATGAAAATTGATAAGAAGAATAATTGTAATGGTGAATATTGCGATGTTGAAATATAAATTTTAAATTGCCACAGAAAATAGTAAAAACGATCATGGGAGACGAAAAACTGATTGTTAACTCCTCTTTTCGTTTATTGTTTCAGAATGGGGTGGAAGATTGGCGTGTGGATGATACGATCCACGGTCGAGGTGCATCTGGATTCAATTGCAGATATGAGAACGCCATGTTAAGGTTTGTCGGGCGTAGTGGTACGACCACTGCGGTAATCGGAGCTCGACCAAGGGTGACGTTAAACGGTGGCTCCAGTGGTTTCGTTTTGTTCAGGTTAACATGGTAGGTGGTCACCAGCCGCAATCGACGGGAGGCGCCAGCTGCACGGGCACTATGATGAACATACTGAACATAGACGCCGAGAACCGGGTGGTGCTGAACGTCGGCGGCATCAGGCATGAGACCTACAAAGCAACCCTGAAGAAAATACCCGCCACAAGATTGAGTCGGCTGACCGAGGCGCTGGCCAATTACGAC
This sequence comes from Melanaphis sacchari, assembly GCF_002803265.2. Taxonomy (NCBI): domain Eukaryota; kingdom Metazoa; phylum Arthropoda; class Insecta; order Hemiptera; family Aphididae; genus Melanaphis; species Melanaphis sacchari. The sequence continues at coordinate 1,859,694 of NW_020271371.1, forward strand.
CCAGTGCTAAACGAATACTTCTTTGACAGACATCCAGGCGTGTTTGCTCAGGTCCTCAACTATTACAGGTGAATGCTATAAATTATAATAATGACCGTGGTTCCCCACAACTACATTTCTACGGAAAAATTTGTGATTATAAGACTGCCGTGCTTACATTTTAATTTCAATAAAATATTTACTATAATATTATACTGTGGATTTATACATATTATTCGCTCGTTGAAAATAATTAAATCGTATTTAGTTGAGTTAAACTATGATTAAAAATTTTAAATTATTATTGAATATTCCACGCACAATGTATTTTATTCCAAAACCCTAAATGTAATACAAAGAACAATATTAATTATTGTTAATTTTAATTTTGGATAACTAAAAAATGTAAATTATTTTTTCTTTTCATAATCGTGCATGTTCCAAACATAGAAATTGTGCACTATAATGTATGATATAATAAAAATAAAAAATAAATACTAAATTCTTTAATATAATTTATTTTATTTTATTTACTTTTAAACATTATTTGTGGTTATTGAAAAAAAAATAGCTACAGATTGAACAATATTTCTAAAATAAACAAATTAAACAAAAAAATTTTCAACTTAAATATTATAATTAATATGCTACTATAAACACTGTTTTAGTTAAACGTTAATTAAATATGTCTGAAATTTTTTTTAAATTTTAAATCATTTATAATCACTGTATCTAATCTAGTGGTATATGTATACAGCGTGATAAAATTATGAAATTTAAAATATTTTTCATTTTAACTATAGTTATATATATCTGTATAAAGAAGATGTCTTTAATAATGTATTATTTTTTTTAAATAACAGTCAAAAATTAACTTAATATTATGTTATATGTTAAAAAATATTCTAGATTTTTACACATAACATAATATACACAGATACTAAAATTATCACAGTCCATGTTTTAAGCTGTCAAACAATAATATTTATAGCTTCTTGAAGTTTGTATAAACTACAATGCAAATTTCAATATACATGAATATTAGATTTAAGTTTTTAGATTTAAAAATACTATTGTGGTTTTTGTGTACATTTTTGTTATATTTGTTATATGTATAATCAGCTTAAGCTGAAACACGATGATTCCATTCACAGCATTAGCTGCTGATCGGATTTAAAAGTATATATAAAAAAAAAAAAAAAAAACAATAACAACGTTGAATAATATAAAACATTGTTGGTATAAAAAGTTATAATAAAAATACATTTACATTAAGTATCTCTAATAATATATACTATACTATTATAGTATAATATGTATGTGTGTGTGTGTGTATGCGTTTGTTTTATCCAGTTTTAATGCATCAGATTATTGATTTATGCGATTTTTGGTTTAATACAGTCAACAGTAGTCTTTGGCCAAAATAAACTTATTGTGTGAATATAAAATAAAAATATGTCATAACAATTTAAATTTCACATTTTTTTATTTTTTTATCAAATAATATTTATTTTTTTTAAATCTTAAAATCCTTTAAACATTAAATAAATGAATCTTTTTTTCTTAATTTAAAAAAAATAATATGCTCATAGTTAAACAAAGTTTATCAAATTAATATTTTATATAATATATCCTGTAAAATTTATGTATGAAATATTTATAAGTTTTAATCGATTATGTTTTTCTACAAGTAAAAATGAAAATAGTGTTTCATTTTTAAACAAATATTTATGTATGTATGTGATTTATATACTATATATAAATGTGTGTGTATACTGTATAATACATATCGTTCATATAGTTTGTCTTATAAAATATAATATGTAGTTACGTTTTTCAGAAGTTTGTTTTCTTCTTTTATTTATTATTTTATTCTAGACAGTGAGCTGTCGGAATATTACTTTATACTCATCAATCTTCCATAAAACTCTCACAACTCACTAAATGCCTACTTTATGTCAATCATTGGTATTATAACTTGGTTTCATTTACATTTTACCGTAGCAGTCATAATAGTAATAATATAAAAATGACTTTGTAGCAGTGGTGGTTTTGTGGGTGAGGCAAGTGAGGCGGTGCCTCACCTAAAAATTTTGGATAAAGAATAACATGTTGCATTAAAATAATTAGTTATTATTAAATTACATTTTTGTTTCTCTCATTCGTATAATGTATTATTAACAGTCAGAATTCTGTCATACTAAAATGTCGAAAAAAAGAATTTATTTTAATATAAAATGTATTTTGTTCTATCAGTTAATGCGGGAGTACGGCCGTACTGCAAGGACGGGACATAGGTTGTGACAGGCTAAACGTCACGATTTTGTTGTCCAGCGGTCGGCTGGTCTCGTAATCTTCCGACCGTACCAATAAGAGCGATCCGCTGCCGGTGCCTATCTCATGTGCTGGTATATTTAGTATTACTAAATTATACGTAACCCGCACTAACACGCACCGTACGCATTGCACATGCACTCCATAGGCGATGATTGAGTCGGCATATTAAACATTGGCTCTGTGTTTCAGCCGAAGAAAATACACATATTTAATTGTTGAAATTATCATCAGTATCGGCGATACTGCGTCAAAATCAAATAAACGATATCTAATAATTACAACCATGAGAGTCTTTGATTACAACACTGCAGCTGTCTTATATTTGTATTTCATATTTTCGTTTATCGATTCTATCACAATTTACTGATCAGTAATCACTCTAATTTTGTATTTGTCGACTCATAGACTGTACTTCTGTGGTTTCGTATTCACACTAATATGTATAATATTATAATATTATATATCTCTAAAATTGTGTATATATATATATATATATATATATATATGTGTCCGTATTTGTGTGTATATATTATATAAACATGTACGAAAATAACCTCTACGTAGTATATTTTAGGCAACAATAGCAATTATTTAATGCTGCTACTGGTTAATCTTTTCAGCGAGTTAAATATTTTTATATATAAATTTGTGTTTTTATATATAAATGTATGTAAAAATGTAGTCACTTCACTCAAAATTGAACCCTGAAACCACCACTGCTTTGTAAAATTAAAAAACCCCCCCAAAAAAACATTAAATTCCTCACGTTAAAAGGTAAAATATATTAACGAGGTAGGTTTAACTGATTATTCATACACAAATGTTTAACACAAACAAACTGACCCACAAGCCACATCACGAGTGAGGTCAAACTCTTAACTTCATTCACATATCGTACTCCTTTAATACTTTCGAAAAGTATATCAAATTAATATACTATAAACATGTTTAATATTAATTTTTTTTCTCACCTCTAACTTCTCTTTTTGTCCATCTGGCAATGGCATAATAAAGGGTCATTATTTTTCGTTTTTATCTTTGGTGCAGCTCTTTTAAAACAATAATGATGATAATAATAATGTACCGACAGTGTTCACAAATTTTGGATATGAGTTATACCTTTGTCGTGAAGTTGCGAAAATATATAAAATACATTATGGTTGTTTTAAACATTTTAAGAACGCTATTCAAAATTTTATAACTATTACAAATTATAATAATAGAAATTTTGATGCACTTATTTTTGTTAAGTTATCTATAAATTAATTTCATAACTTATTTTTGGATGAAATATCAAAAGTACTTAAAGTATATTTTTGTATATTTGTAAATAATTTTTAATATTTTAATTACGTAGTTCCTGTATTTAAAATCTATTAGTTCGAATATCTCATGGTTAATAAACATTTTATTGATAGTTAGTATCATTAAAAAATAATGATATTTATTACAGTTCTTTTATTTATTTATTTTATTTATGGGTTTATTTTAAGTACATTTTTAAAGCATATTACAATCAATATACTGATTTCAACCTTGTAATTTAATAATAATAAAAAAATGAATTCTATGTATTTTTTAAGATATTGCTCGTTGAACGATAAAACAATCATACTGTATACTCTTATACATAAAAACATTAATAGCACAATTCCTCTCCACTGTATAAGAAAAAAACTCCCAGGAGTATAGCAATATAGAATAAAATACTAGAATTTCGCCATACTTTAGTTTGAGTAAAAGCTTTACCGCGTAAAAAATAAAAACATATTTTTATGCCTACTCGTAAAAATGGAAGTTTTGGTGTTTTCGTTTTTATTTCATTTCCGTAAGTACTGCAATAGATAGGTATGTTATTAGGGGTATTATGGTTAGATTAGGTGGGTACTGAGGTTATCATTTCGATGTACTATTATTATTTTCGTTTATCAAACTGGTGGGAGATATAACGCAGATTTTTGCGTGACCAATAAAAACCAATACTATCGCAAAAACTGACGATAAATCGGCAAGATATTACTATCGTTTTTGAACCAATGTATGTAACAATTTTTCTCGTCGTCGGAAACTGACGACTGCTGCAGAAAATGGCGTACACAATATTGATCCGCCGTTTTAATGCTGTTCAAAGAATCTAGAATTGTCTTGTAGACGCGTAAATTAATGTTAAGCAAATGTAAAAACTTATTTAATGAAAAATTGTATCGTACGTATAATATTCGATGAACAGTTTTATTATATTGAAATAAGATAACAATTTGTGTCACGATACATTAATGTAAGAATTTAATATTTTATACGCCTAAATAAGAAATACATTAGTCTTAAATTATCTCAAACGTTGAGTAATATTCAAACGTTCGTCTAAAATAAGTTTGTTTTTTATTTCATAGATTACTATATATATATATATCAATTTAATTAACTTTTTAGTATATTTTTTCCGGTGTTACAAGTCCTAACTATAACTTTCAATATTGTAAGTTAGTAGTGATTTTATTATTGCCGTATATAGCAATAGAAAACATTTTATCTACAGGATTAAGGTGTAATTTAAGAAAAGGTAAATATAGGATTTTTATCTCTGTATATCCTTGGTTCAGCTTTTTATTGATTTCGTCACTATTTAAATATATATATTTATCATGTTTCGTTATGTTTCGAATTAATATTTTTATTGCTTTATATATTATTGGACTTTGTTGAAACTATCCCATAGTAAGTGTTTATGTAATATAATGTATCATTATTATATCATGTGACCATATTATGACTTTAATTAAGTGAAATATTTTCTTATAAGATTTGTTTTTTGGGTAGTTATTTTATTATTTTACGCATTTTAAGTATATAAACTGATAGATAGCAACAGTCCGTGTATAATATATAATAATATTACAAATCATTTAACCTCATTCTAGCCATTAAAAAACCGTTTTAATATTCTAGTCGAAGTTGAACCCATGGCTGCATTATTATTATTATTATTATTGGGAAAAATGAGAATTCACAGATAACGATAATTGTTCTGTTTTCACCTCACTAACTCTTCCAGTATTAACGTTGGTGTTAAAGAATTGTTCTGAAAACTCTCGTGAACTTTCTTTTTCACTACATCACAGTGTCACTACCGATTTCCATACCCCGGTGGAAAGCCTACCAAAGTATCCCAGTTGTTTAATACGCTTTAAACAGCAGCTGTCAAACATAGAAATTGACAGGTTGTCAATTTATCGGTGAACCCAACAAATTTGGTCATACCATAAAGAATATGTATACATGTATATTTTACATATATACAAACATCAAATAATATAAATATATATAATATATTAGATAATATGTTTGTAGGGTTTTTAACATGATATTGATTTTTTTGTCGAAAAAACACACACTCACAGAAACATTATATATTATGTATATCATTATGTATAATATTTATATATCAAAATAAGAGAGATAGAATAAAAACGGAAAAATAGAGGATTTTTTTAACTTTGATATATTATTTATAAATAAGTAAATTTATTTTGTATAGATAAAATAACATTACGAATAAAAATAACTGAATTCAACTTAGATTTATTACTCAAATTAAAATTATATAAATTTAATGGTTTATTTATAAATCAAATAAGAAAAAATTTTAACTTTTGATAAATTTTTAAAAATACATTAACTTAAATATTTTTTTCGAGGTATTATTTAGCATAAATAAATTAAATAAACCACGAATATTAACATTATATACACTAATATAACTATAAACTGCACATTATTAGTAAATAGTAATTATAAGTATTAAATATAAATTATATTTGTAGGTTTGAATCATCATAATATAATAATTATATTATATTTTAACACCAGTTTGATCCAGTTTTATTCATACAATTACTTCGAAATGTATTGGAAATTAAAATATATATAATGCATAATAATATATTATATGTAGTGAAATACATAGTATATAACAATATTTAGTCGTATAGATAAAAATATTAATTAAGACTTACAATATATAAATATATCAATATCGAAGATAAAAATTTAACTTGACAGTTTAATGAAATTAATTATATTTTTGTAATTATTTAATGATTTAATTGAAGTTCCCTAAATTTGTCAAAAATATTTATTAATATATCAGAAAATATTAAAACATTAAAACTATAATTTTGATTATTTTATTTTAGTACCTGGGTTGTTAATTTAGCTCATTAACTTTAAGTATATTAGTTATCAATTAATATTATTAAAATAGTTTTAATGTCGAAGAAATATTTATTATTATTCATGGTTATAACAATAATGTAAACAAGTTGAACAACTTTTCATACACAATCTGAGTAGGTATGAATATTGTCATATTAATTAAAAACTACAAACATCGTATATATAACTATGTAAAACAGTAAACCAGTTAGTATGACTTATAAAAAAATATAAATTCAAAACTATACAACATTTTTTTATTAATAATATGATAAATCATTCACGTATTATACAAACTAATAGTACTCTTATTTTTATCTTTACTGCAGACTTGTATCTACAGAACAAATATTATTAATATTTTGATACGCGCTTTTGTACATTCATTTAGCATATTATATTTAAAATGAACTGACTAGTCATATGCAAGTTGTGGTGTTAAATTAAGCATCGTGTCTAAATTATAGATATTTTAATATTGTTCGATTTACATTTGTTACGGTGAATGATGTAAACGTGGTAAAAGACGTCATTCTCCGGTAAATGACATCATTTACCTAAAATTTGGTAAACGTTGTAAATGCAGACATTTCCCGGTTAATGTCGTCAATTACCAGTTTAATTGGAGAATGATATTTAATACTTTTTTGTCGATGTGAACGATCAGTGGATAAGCGTGTAGATACCGAGTAATCTTTATTAGTTAAAAATATCATGCAGAAGTAGATAGATAAACGAAAATCCCAACTAGCAATAACGTCGATAACCCGAGTAATAATATGAGATAATCTTTTAGTTTATTAGGTTGTATCGACGGGCATATTATAACAAGTTGTATTTACTACGAATGTGTATTTTATAATATTATTTGTGAAAATTAGTGTACTAGTTGTGGTACTAAAAAATGAGCTTCAATGTTGTGCAGTTCAAAATATCATGGTAACCAAAATTATACAAATAAATAATTTGTAATATGCATGTATTTTATTATTTTTAGTTAACCTACTCGTATTATCCCATTCAAATAAATACCTAAAATAAAAAAATGAAACATCCACCAACAATAAATCATTATTATAAATAGTACCTATACTAAAAAAATTAGTGTATTATTTGAGATTTATCATCATTTATCAATAGTTTTGGTTAATGACATCAATGACCGGTGAAAGATGTATATTTGAATTTAAAATCTGGTTTTTACATCATTTACCTACATAATTGAATCATTTTGGTAAAAGACGTCATTCACCGGAGAATGACGACATTCACCAATATTCATCTTTCACCGTAACATTATATACATGTACAATATACATGTATATGATCATTGTTTTTTCCACATAAATTATTGAAAATACATTTGGTTTTTTTTTTTTTAGTATGTCGATAAAATCAAACAAATTTAGAAAATATTCAAAAAAAAATATTTAATAGAAATCTATTCAGACATTTTCTGGTAAAATTATATTTAATGTGTACTTAAAATTAGTTTATTATTATTATAATTTATTATCACTGTCTAGATAATGCTCTAAGTATAAGTATTCTGAATAATAAGTTTTTAAATTATTTATTATACAAACAAATATTTGTATATCCTCTTAAGAATTTTTTTATATAATAAAAATTACATTTTAAACGCATTAAGTCATTTTGGGCGGTTTAGAAGTTTGTATAAATTAAAAGTTCAAAGCCATAAATATCATTGACCTTAACCTTTATACTGTGGTTCACCCTGTATTATGTATCACGTTATAATATGATATAGACCATTATCTGTAATTAAAAGAGAGCTTTCATTTTTAATAAATAACACAAGTAGTTTATTTTAAAATAGAAGAAGTCAAAAGAACTGAAAAAACAGTATAAATAAATAATGAAAGATTTTTGTTATTATTAGGTAAAGTGATAATTATTTACAGTATGATATTTTTGCTTTTAAAATTGATATTTTACCATCATTTGAACTGTGCCAGTTTAAAACCGTGCTTTTTGAGATAATAAAAATTAATCTCGTAAATGGATAAACGGCATTTAATTTTTAATAAAATATTTGTTGCAATATTATAAAATCTTTGATTATCAAAAATATAAACGGATCACATACTTTTTACTGCACAGTATGATCAATTAATAATATAAATATAATAATTTAATCCTTGGGATTAAACAATAAAATTATATTTAATGTATTAACGTAATATTAATTTTTATTAGAAATGATTTTTATTTTGAGAATGATTTTTGTTTATAAATTATATGTTGATGTTTATCATGGGTAATATGTTTTTTATATTTATAATAAATGTGTAATATATGCGTATTTGTGAAAAATCTCAGAGTGTAATATCGATGTGGGTGATGGTTTTAAATTAGAAACTTTTTCATATTCATTGTTGCTTATTTCGGTCCATAAAATCTGAGAATAATGAAATAAAATATTTTATATAGCAACGTTTTTGATATTTGAATAAAAACTGAACATCATATTAGGGTATTAAACTTATTGAAATAAAACACTTACGCTACCAATATGTTTCTCTATTAGGTATCATAAAATAATGATATTTTCAATTCATTAATGAAGAAAAATAATAAAACAATAAAAAAAAGCTACATATATTTTAAAAATGTTTGTGCATATATACTATTTCTCCTGTACAAACGTATTATCAAAAGATTTATTACAATTTGTTTTTTCGTTCAGAATTTCATAACACTTAAATATATACCATGATTGCTAGATTCAGAATGACTCAATTGTGAATTATCACGTTTTATGGTCTGATAGATAATTTTGGATCAATAAAAAATACTTTTACCGCTACATTATACATAAATAAATTAACGTCAAAAATATTGATCTATATATTTTCGAGTTAACTAAATTCAAAATAAACTTTTAACTGAGTTTTACATAGATTTATATAGAGTAAGAAACAGTATACTTCCAAAGAATAAAAATAACATTTTGTTTATTTATGAAATGTCAAATTATATTAAATCATATCATGGACAATCTATCCATAAAAAAAAAAAAAAAAACAGAAATGTGTAAAAGTATTATTTTTTTTCATTATTAAAAAAATAACATAATACATCCTAAATATTATCATATAGAAGCTACGTTTAATATTCATTGTGAGTATTTTCTGTAACAGATGTACTTAATTGTTAAAAACACAACTAGATTAATACTAATAAAAATTAAATATGCGAACTTATCCTACAAGGTCAAAATATTTGCTAACAAAAAAATGTTGAATGATTCGATATTATGTTGAATAAAATATTATTTTAAAAATTAAAATCTTATATACCTAAGGATATTTTTATTACCTGTTAAATACTATGAATGACAAAAATAGTTTTTTTTATAATTTAACATATTTAAAAACTATAAATTATTATTTTGTAAAAATAAATAATATATACTAATACATTGATAATATTACATCATTAAATTTCAATAAAAGTAAATATAATAGTTAACTCAATAAACGATGTGACACAGTTTCGGGAAATATTTAATAACGTAAATATTATAATTCACATTAAAAATGGTAACATTTTTCAGTGAGTATTGCACAAGTTAGGATTAATTTTATGGTTGTATTTTCAAGTGAAATATGCTAATATTTTCTTAAAAATCATGCCAAATTTCAAAATATTGTAGTTCATACTTTAATTAAAGTGGTCTCCTATATATGCATAGTGTCTATCCTTCTTTTTCTTTAATCTCTCTCTTTCTAATCCCGGTAAAATTTATAATAATTTCCGGAATGTGGTGTGGTGTGGATAGAAGATCGGAATGCACTACGACGTCGTCTTGTATGATATACGCGTGTCGTATATATATTATTATACAGGCAAAGCTAGCAGCTGAGACCTGCAGTTTTGCGGTGGTGTCGTCAGAGCTTGTACGTGATATACAATATAATATTTTATACATGTATATATATTATATATATACATGTCTGTGTGGCGTACACTTTGATAGGGAGAATGAAATGAATTTACCATCCACATATACGATCTCAGACGACAAGTAAGGCATTAAACCGGGTTAGGTGGTGGTGCAGAAGATCGTGGTACAGAAGAGCATGATAAGGAAAACATCGAGGCAGCAAGCATAGAGACGAGCATCAAAAAGAATAAAAAGGCCATAGATAAAAGGGTGCCATCAGTAGACGAGTATAAAAGTTTATACAGAGTGATCAATTTGTGAAAATTCAATCAATTCAAACATTCGGCAACAAACATTCTGAGAATTAAAAAAAAATATTAGAAAACTAAAAAACCACAATGATTAAAATATATTTATTATTATTTTTATGTAATATTTTATTTTAAATTATTTACAGTATATATATATATATATATATATATATATATTTTTTTTTTTTTTAACAATGACTTAAAAAATGTGCGTGTCCATGTTAAAATATCATCCCGTATATCGATTGCAGTTAAATTGGGCTCATGTGCGTGATACGCAGCTAGTTGACGATAATAATATATCATGGCGTGATATGTAAAATATGAAAAAATGTAATACAATACTCAGAAATGCAGTACAATTGATTTTGCTCAGATAATCGATGATTAGATTGACCTATGCATGTGTTTCTGTGTACTGTACATATTACGATTACCTGTATATACACTTAATGTACCAAATACTATATATATGTTTCACAATACGTGACTCCAACACCACAAAAACTTTGTTACACTAGTAATGATACTATACGAACACGTAGAAGTTACAATGCTTCGTTGTTTCTATAGATCACTCACCGCTACGAATCTATCTCAACTGTACTATGTGCTTTTATTATTTTATTATTGTATCGTATAGTAGGGTCTGTTTTTGCGAGTGGTCTAAAATTATAAAATTTGTAGAATCTACATATTATAGATTTAATATTTTAATGATTTCCACAATTCTGTGGGTATACATGTTCATTCATATCATAGAGAAAACTATTAAAACAAAGTGTTAATAGATTATATGTTTTATCGACAGAAAAAGTCATATCAAACAAAATTTTTTTAATGTGTAGTTTAATCACTGTACGCCTGTAACCGATACAATAATATTTTATTACTATCATTATTGTATTAACTTAACATACTAAACAAAGTTCAAATTTTGATGTACATAATATTAAAATATCCAAAAATTTAATTTAATTTTAAACTAAATAAATATTTGAACATTAAATCTGAGGCTTGGGTTACAATTCAACAATAAGTACGTATGTTAATAATTAATTACATTGTATAAAAGTTTTTAAAATTGTCAAACTGCAGATTTAGATTAGATCAAAATGAAAATGATTTAATAAAAAACATTTTTATTATCTGAATTACTTATAAATAAATGTTCAACGTTTATAAATCATACGGATCAAAATTTTTGATTGTTATTAGAAGCAATCGCGGCCTCAAAAAGTCACAAACCTAGTGGTAAAATCGTTTCAAATGTTCTTAAAATGCTATCTATGTAAAATCTTAAATTTTTAATCGTCTTATATTTTATTTATATGATACAAAAAAAAAAAAAAAAATGAAATAAATTATACCTTAATACTATTAATAAAACTAACATTATTTTTATAGTGTGTGTATACCATGTTGTTTGTGCAAAGGATGCTGCAGGTTGAGAGCCCGTGGCTAAAAAAGACATATGAGTCGCAGTATGAAGGTGATACGACAGTTTTTGTAGCCAGGATCGACATTTTTTTTATAATTTATATTTTTCAACTAAATAAAAAGTATTTTTAAATTTAAGTAATGATTAACTGTGTTTAGAAATTGGTATAATCAAACGTAAGAAAATATTATCAGAGAAGTATAATTGGTATTTGGGAGAGAGAAATTTCGAAGCATTCTATATAAATTTAAGTAGTATACTAATTTATTATCTATACATTTTAGATAAAAACATGAAATGTTTTTAATTATATTATACAGTTTTTACAATAAAGTGATTCTGAATTTTAATCTAACTTATTATCTTCATTTTTTTTTGTATAGTTATATTCTAAATATTACACATATATACCTAATATTTTTAAAAGAAAACATCTACATATACAATTTTGTTTTTAAAATACTGCTTTTATTATTTTATCCTAAAGTTTGCTTTAGTTTTTTTTTTTTTTTGCTTTAATGTATAGGATATATTTTTTTTTATTTCAAAGATGGAAAAAGTGACGAGAAAAAGTTTTTAGCTAAACATTGTGAAAAATGTTATGAATTCCATACCAATTATTATTCTATAGCCATATTTTTTTCAACAATTTAAAATTTTGAAATTTAATAATAATTTAATTTTTATATTATATTGAAAATTCTCATTTTAGTTATAACAGCTATAACTAATATTGGTAGAAACGTCATAGATTTGTTATAATATTATATTTTTTTCAATTATACCTGTTGTTTTGAAATATTTTAGCATATTATATCTAATCTACTCGTGAACTTCCTTAATCCGTTAAAAATACTTTAAGTACATATAATATCGAATAATTCACTACGTTTATATTCATTAAAGTTCAATAAATTATTCAGCAATTCATCATGCAATTTTAAGTTTGAACTTTATATAACGGCGTTGTTTTGTTTTCCAGGACGGGTAAACTTCATTACCCGACGGATGTTTGCGGGCCATTGTTCGAAGAGGAATTGGAATTTTGGGGTCTGGACGCGAATCAAGTAGAACCCTGTTGCTGGATGACCTACACTCAGGTAAGTACTCACTTAAGTGATTTGCATCGATAAATACGCTGTTTGGGATATATTTATATTATATAGTATACCTTGTAACTAAATTTAATAAATGCGAGTGTAAATATATCTTATTATAACAATAATTACGGTCGTAAACTGTATTTGGAATTTGAATATATATTAAATCATAAATCCTTTGAGCTCGGCATCGTTCGACACCATTTTATTGTTGTTATTTTAGATTGTGTTATTGTAGCGAGGCACTTAAGTTTTAAAATTTATGTCCTTCGTTTGGTTAAATGTCACAGTAAATTAAAGTCTTTGGGGATCTTATTTGGACATGTTTTAAAATATATAAATTAAAGGGGTAAGGATGATTGAGTTTATTGGCTTAAACGCTAAGGTTTAATTTTTATCGAAATACGGTTTCTTTATTTATTTTTATTCTATTAATGCATTAAATATTTTGACATAGATTTTTACTGACTTATTTTAATTACACTTAATATGATCCTCATGATTTTCATCAACTTATATATCGCCAATCTTAATTTGACCAAACTCATGAGTCATGGATCCTGTCAATCATTTTTTTTTATCTTTTTTTAACTATTCTTAAATAATTAAACATATGATATATATATATATATAATTTTTTTTATTAAAGTAATTATAATTAAAAGAAAAAAACGAAATTCAAAATAAATTTAACAAAATAAAAAGTATTTTGGCTGTCATTAGTGTTCTCTGAGTCAATAACATACAAGCAAAAACAATTCAAAACACAAACAAATCTATATAAAATACGACTGTAAACTGTACTTTTTTTTTTTTTTTATGCTAATAAAAATTCCTACTTAGATTTTAATATGAACGAAATCAAAATAAAGTTGAACAAAAGAGCATATTTTAATATTCACTTTTAAAAATCTTGACTGAATATAAACGAAGTTTTCTAAATATAATTTACTGATTTCTAAAATACTTTATGATGTACCTATAAATCTTAAGATGATTGAACACCTAAATTTTTATAGTCAAGATTATTACAATAGCATTTAAATTGAAACTTCAGATTTTGTTTAAATAAATCAGATTAATAGAACATTTTGTTTATTTATGTTTATAAATGTATAACAATTTTCATATTTATGCAAATAATATAAGTTTAAATTTTTATTTTTTAAATGAATATTTAATATAAATTTTTAATATTTAATTACACATATAATACCAATGGGTTTTACAGAAAAATTAATCGAATGATATCCTATGATAATAAACTATAATACACATTCTAAAATAATAGATACTCTAACAAAATTCAATGTAATCTAAAATGTTAGGTACAATTGTATAAGTTTTATAAAAATAATACTAAAAAAATTAAACATTTAATAAAATTAAATATTTTTTTATAACAAGTTTTCAATTTAAAAAAAAATAACTTAATGCTATTTTAAGTACTTAATTTATATAATAAATCAAATTTCAAATAATTAGAATATGAAATACCTACTTATACTTCAGTAGTAAATTCAACCTGTATATTTTAATATCTAGTAGGTTATCATTTTTTTTTATTTACATAAATAAATACATCATTTTATCAAATAACATATATGTTAATGGTAATTGATCATAATATAGAATTTAAATATTTCTATCAATTTTGAACTCACTGTTCGTGATTATTTCTTAATCAGTTATTAAGTATATATATTGTAGATAATTTCTTTCTATCAATATAAATAATATATAATATTATAATATTCCAATAGCATTGATCGATTTTAAATATTTTGAACTAACTAGTGTGGGGAACATTTCCCATTTTTATGTGATATTATTTTATTTTTTAAATTCTATCTTTAAAGAAAATGAGTTATACTTAAATTTAATGTCATATGAGATTATCTTAATTACCTATTTTTTCTATTATAAATTGTTCAGTATGGAGATGTCAATTGAATTTTGAAACTTGAGTAATTCCAATTGACGTCAAACGCCATTTTGGTTTCTCCGATATTTGATCCCTCTATTCATTCCTGTGTAAATTAGGTCACAATAAATAAAAATATTCAATTAATATTTTTCTTGTCATTCACGCACTAAATACATGCCTAGTAATTATAATAATAAATCAGGTATTGGGAAAGTAATTATTTACTTTTATCCTTTAGTGTTACGTTCAACATGATATTAATAATTGTATTTGCATCAAAGTGATTAATACAATTTTAAATTTAAATTTGAGTTTTTTATACAAACGAATTAATATTAATCATATAATTTTACCATTATAGTTAAAAAAAAAAAAAAATAAACGTAAAAATATTTTTTAGTCCAATTTTTTAAAACATTTTATACGTGAATTGAGATTACAAAAATTTATTTACTCCCAAAGGTATAAAAGTTTATAGTTTCATTCTAACATTTAACTATAAATACATTTTTTAAACCATTTTATGAAAATATACTAGTATACAACATAATATTATATACTCAATATAATTAAATTAAAAAAATTGAACATAAACTCTGCTGTTTGCTGTTAACTTAACGCAGAGATGTTTGAATTTTTTAGTTCCATTCTTTGATTTATAGTATATCATATGACTAAAATATTATTATAAACAATAATATTTCAAATAATTGTAACATAATATTTCGTATGGAAACAAGTTAATTATAAAATAAAATAACATTAACACATCAAATGTTAGTGTTATCAAGTCATATAGGTATCTAAATTTAAAAAAAAAAAAAATTGTAAAATTACAATAAAATTGTTAGAACATATTATTACATGTATATAAATAAAATTTTTGTATAGAATGAAATGATAAATATTATTCTACAGCATAAAATTCATAATTTAACTCTGAAATACAATAATTATGACAACAGTAAATACTTATAAGATAGTATAATTGAATGAATTTACAATTTTTTACAAACAAAATTTATTCTAGTTCTGTTCTAGTAAAGAATATATAAAAACATTATTACATAATTTTATTAATGGTAGATATGGTAATTATAATATATAATATAAATTAAAAGTTAAGACCAGTAACAATAATATAATATATTATTATGAATATTAATATAGACTATTACACAGTTTAACTAAAAAGCATTTTTTTCTTTTTTTTCTTGGAAATTTTTGATACTAATTTAAAATTTAAGTTGTTTTTTCAAGTACAATATATCGTATAGCATTTCTACGTGTGGCTATAAAAAAAAAAAAAAAAACTATCACTGTGGTGGTTTTTTGGATGAAAATAATATAAAAGTATTGGTTTATATGTGCGAACACTTTCGCTAGTGTACAAGTATTCACTAAAGCGTTTTCCTATGGAAATTTTTCTTGTCCATTAACTTTGGTCGAAATACTACATTTATCATCAAGGGAAACATGTTGGTCCGAGGATTTGGAATAAAGAATACTATTGTTGAACAATTCTTCTTCTAAGACTGGATGTAAAGATTATATTATTTCATCATGTCTGCTTATTGGTTTTTCGACGAAAATCAATTAAATTTAGTGGAAACGTGTCCGTAAAAGGAACATACTAGCTATTGAAAAATGGTTTTTAATAGAACACTTTCTGTAAGTTTCAAATAAAAATCACCATCACCACATTAATATTGGCAAGCTACTATTTAATGGTTTTTCAGACTCATATTTCACGCGATTATACTAGTTAATTTTGTTTGTACGACAATACGGGGTGAAATTATATTTTTTACGAACCATAAAAATAAAATATTGCTTAGTAAACATGCATTTACTAAAGTTGAATATTCACATTTCTTTCCATATTGTTATCGTTGTTTTCCACTTGATCCTAAATGTTATAAATGCATAATATCGTTACAAATTACGTAAAATGTTGTACAAACTCTACCAAATTCGTTTTGGAAAATTAATTTTTAGTATTATATTTTATGTTTATAAAATTATTATCTCTCTGGTTACGCTTCACTTTAATGTGAACACGTTTTTGGCATAATAATTTCAATGTTATATGAACTTTTCTTTAGAAATTTCGATGACACGACTGTCATCGCATAATATGCACACTGTTTTTATTTAATACCTAATCAAATACATTGAAAATTTTTTTTATTTTTTTTTTTTAACACTACTATCCATGCCCAGTAATTATTTGTTATTAAAAGAAAAAATTAACCTATTGTCATATTATTGCCGTAAGTCATAACGAAACACACATTCGCAGTTGATTGCATATGTCGACGTACACTATGGATCCTATAACAGTTAAATGGTGATTCAATTTTACACTAAACCTAATTAAACAAAGTATTACATAGTGTATCATGCACTTAATGTAATATACTTATTTCCTGGTAGAAATATTGTGATGATGGGTCATGACTCATGAATTAAAAAAGCTTTTACTACTAAATGTTTTTACATCTACAATCGCATTGTTTTTACTGCTCTTAAAATCATTCTGCATAATATTTTCTATATTCAATAATGGATTAAGGTTATTAGATCTATACAATAAAATTTACACTAAAAACCTATTACAGAGTATTTTAACTATATGTTGTTATTATTATTATTATTTTAATACACTTCATAAATTTATATACTTGTAGCCCGTTATTATATGATTCAGAGTAATTACGTATAGTTAAAAAATTACTTTCAAATTAAATAAATACATAGTAAAGTACATTTATGGAATAATTATTTATCTTATTTAATTCCAAAAGGTTAGTATTTTAAATATTAATATTATTAATGAATCATTAAAATTACTTTAAGTACAAATTACAAACATGATATTAGAAAATTATTTATTAACAGTAAGTGGGTGTTAAAAAAACAGTATAACACGAGTAGATATGCAACGATTAATACATTTGTATTTATTATACATTATTAATTTTATATGAGTGATTTTTATAATTTATTATTTTTAACATTTTAATAAAAAAATAAAAAATATTTTTTTTAACATCCATTACAAACTTTTTACATCAAATTTTATTTTGTTTAAATATATACAAAAATATATTTTAATGTCTGTATTTTTTTTTAGTCTTATTTATTAAAAAGCTTACTTCAATGACATTTTAAGTTATATACAATACAATTTTTTTATGACATATGCATTAAAATTAGTGACATGTAGAAACTAAACATTTAAAAAAATACTTGTTAATTTATATATTATTTGTGCATGATTCTAACTGACAAAAAATTAAAATATAGGTTACCTGAACTAGATGCTTCAGATTAAACAACACAATTAATTGAAACTATAAAATACCTATAGTTGAATACAATTACATGTTTTATCGATTTGATTTAACCAGAGTTCGAAATACCAAAGTATTCCATGAATTAACATAATATAATTATTTAACACTAACGTAATATTAAATACTTTGACAGCATTATAATTATTATTGTTCATATCTCAAGTTAATACATAATAAAATTGCTTAAAATATAAAAATAAAAAAGGCAATGATTCATTTAAATACATATGTATAAGGTTTTTTCTTCCCATTAATCTACCTCTATTCATAATATTATACAAGCAATGACGATATTTCAATATGTGTACGCCATGAGTTTCACAATTGTTAAAATATTATAATATATTCATTTATTTATATTTTTTTTTTATTAAAAATGACGCAAATGTATTTTTTTCATTCGTCACGATATGACATGGTATGGCATAACAGACACACAGCGTGTGGCTTAAGCACTGTTATGATTGGGCCGTTGTTATGGAAGGATTATAGAAAAATTCCCATTTGCCGTTGCACGTATCCACCCATCGCACTGCATATCGAAAACTCTATAAACCCAGGCAACTATCATAACTGGTAAAAATAAATGCAAATAATAATCAAATACCTTGTGGACTTTATACATTATAAATATTGAATAAAAAGTACTACACTCGTTGGCAATACAATTGTAAATTATATTATACATTTATATATATATATATTATAACAATCTATCGGTTATAAATTAATCATAATTATAAACTCGACAATTTGCTGGGATTTTATATTTTAATAAAATCAAATTAAAGAAAAAAATAAAACATACCATATTATTAGTCTTATATATTCTCTTAAGAGGACGTCGTACCCGCATATGTTATCTCCGTCTTACAAATGCGTAACATAGCAAATATTACGTTCAGAAGATCACGGTTAACTCCTTTAAATTGAAAACTAGAGTGAATTGACCTCTTTTGAAATTTAAAAGTGAGATTATTATCTAGGGCATCTCATAGGCTTTTAATTATATTTTAATTTTAAAGCGAGTTATGTGTGTTTTAAGACGTGCAAGCAATTTACAATTTTAAAATACTCATAACTTGCTTTAAAATTAAAATATAATAAAATTCCTATGAGATGCCCTAGATAATAATCTCACTTTTAAATTTCAAAAGAGGTCAATTCATTCTAATTTTCAAGCTGAAGGAGCTAAACGTGATCTTCTGAGAGTACTATTTGCCATGTTACGCATTTGTAAGACGGAGACAACATATGCGGGTACGACGTCCTCTTAACAAAATAATATTATTATTGTATATAATTATTTAAACATACGACTAAATAACTATTAGCCTTCATAAATTATTTTTCTAAAATAACGATTTGGAAATATCGCTGATATTAACAACATTTAAAGTACCTAAATAAATTTGACACGAAATTATACGTAAAACTTTATATGTATTTCATTGTATTTACTTTCTCTTTTATAATTATTAATTAATATTAAACCCTAAAACAAATTTCCATCATGATTTAAAACCATTTTCATTTTTTAATGTTCATAAAAAATATAATATATAAATTATGTTAAATCAATATGACATGATTCATTTATCATTAATATTTTTAGTTATATATACCTAACCATAAAATATATACATCTATTCCTTAAAACAAAATACATTTTGATTTATCAGTTTTATTATAAATTATATTTTTATTTTTCTTAGTTTTCTTTTCTTTTTTCTTTTTTAACTTATTAAGATTTCTTTATACATATAAACTTTGACATAATATTAATAAATTTAAATTTGTTATACAATTATAAAAACAATATGTATAAACCATTTTGTATAGAACACAGTAATTAATATTTTTATAAGAAATATCATAAGTTATATAGGTGTATATAATATATATGGTGATAAGGTACCTGTCTGGATGCATTTATAAAAAACACATTTGGGCACAATATTAAATATTGTAACTAGAAATCGAAAGTTAAATTTAAAAAAAAAAACCGAAGAAAAACAAAAATTTGTTAAGCATGTTAAGGAACGTATGAAATTGGAAAAAATATACTAGATTATATAAAAATATTAGGACCACGTTTTGTGGCAAAAAAAATTAATTAATTTAATATTATACAATATTATTAATAAATATAAATTAAAATATTTAATTAAGACATAAAAAAGAAAAATTTAATTTAAATATTATTGAAAGACAATTAAGCTTACCTGCTTTTGGAGTTTTCTGGGTAAAGCTAATAGGTTCAAATTTAGTATAATATACTATAATATATGAAAAAATATATGCGCCCAAACGTGTTATAACAAAGGGAAATATTACGCCCAAATATCGTATGGATTTACGCCCTATAGTGTTCTTTTTTGGGCAAATGCGTCTAAACGTATTTTACCCGTATATATATAAATATATATATACATATATTTATTAATTCGATCGTTTCGAATCTATTTTAAGTTGATTAAACTATTGTAAATTTCTAACAAAATACGTGAAATAAATGCATGCTTGAATCATTATAATTTTTAAATAACTATAATTTAATCGTAATTAAAAATAAAATATTAAATAATTTTTAATTATTCACTTTTGACTTTAGAATAATAATCTATAAAGCTTTATGTTTTTCAAAGATTTATTGTTTTATTATTACGTATTGATAGTGTGATCGTTTCATATTTTCTTAATATATATATGTATCTTATAAAATCGATTATATAGGTATTAAGTACGAATACGAACTCTCAGTGTATTTTTTCGATAACAATTTTTATGGGTAATAACGTAATAATGTGTTATTAGTATATTATTGCACATCGACAGTGAAATTTCTTTAACAGTTCGAGATATTATATACTTATATTATACCACCTATACACTTAACACGTCGTCTAATGTTCATAGAAGTACTCGCGTTATAGTAGCTTGGAAACAATATTATTACTATCACTGTTATAGGACAACAACATTACTACAGATATTTTTTCTTTGAAGCGATAGCGTTTAATCTTTCAACCTTCAAGCGAAGTAGCAATAGTAGCATATAATATTATGTAGGTATATATCGTATCGTACATAAAATAATATGGTTTGTTTGCCAATAGTTTCTGAAACCGTTAAACATAATATGGTTGTTGTTTCCTATACAGGGTGGGCTATAATGGAATTTTCTCATTTTTACCATATATTCAACGCAGTAAATGGTTAAGCAATGTCGCACTCCCTATATATTATAGCGTTCTCGGCAGAAGATGCCAGTTTTCATTGGGAGTAGTACGTCAACACCGCTTTGGTAATGCTAATCGCCAACATTCATCTCCTAATAACCATTATATTGTACCTAATGTACCTATACATTGCATATTATATACTATCAATGGAATTTACTCGAGTGTGTGTATGGAATTAACCATAGGATATTTTATAGCTACTGATCATTATAGTTTTTGTTTCCAGACTTAATAGCTGCATAGTATAACATGTACGAGACCTAGACATTATAGTCCAGAAATAGCCTTCCAAATTCATTATACCGACCAACATTAATTCAATTGCTAAACGTATGTGGTGATAGTCGTTAATGGATATTCTACTTGCAGAGTCTTATGATATTCTTGATTTTATGTGTAAGCTTTTAAAATGTATATGTTATTATCGGTAAAGAAGGAAACAAACCGTACCTCAAAAAGAACGTGATTGTTTACTAGTTTGCTTGTATAAACTTTGAATGATTATTGATAAAAAATAAAATTATTGTTAGATATGATAAATATTTTTTTTATTATTTAAAAAAAAAAAAATGATGGAAAATATAAAAATATATTGTTGTAAAATATAAAAACACTTAAAACTTTATATTTTTTTTTTTAATTACAACGAAAAACAATTCGAAAAATTAGTGTAGGTTAGTAAAATTCATCAACATTTATTATTATGGCATGATATAAAAACATAATAAATATCATGTGACTTATTATTGTTATTAATTTGAGGAATATATATTTAGGAAAAATCTAAGCTTTTATGTCTACAAGGAAGCTCGCTTGAAATATTTATATTTTACTATATACATCATAATTATTGAAAAACGGGTATTTTTGGGAATAATCATGGAAATTGTTTAATGTTTATGTTTTATAATTTATTGTCTCTCTAAAGCTCTCAAATAGATGGTATAATATTCAATGTGTAAGTAACGAGATATGATGTATGTTATGAGACACAAAATAGATTAACTAATCTATTATACTTTTTAGTTATTATTCCAATCATAATTACTATTACACATGACTATGAAAACAAAGACAGCAGTCAAACTTCATGCTCGTAAAGCTAAACATTATATGCATTATAATATAGCCTAATAGCGAAAAAATAATTAATCAAGTAGCTT
Source organism: Melanaphis sacchari (assembly GCF_002803265.2). NCBI lineage: Eukaryota > Metazoa > Arthropoda > Insecta > Hemiptera > Aphididae > Melanaphis > Melanaphis sacchari. The sequence continues at coordinate 1,882,681 of NW_020271371.1, forward strand.
TCCTCATACATTACTTTTTACATTTTATTATGGTTATAATACGCTTTAACGTATATTTTGAAAGCAATATCTTGCAAAACTTCTTCAATAATTCCCCCGTATCATAAGTAACTTAAAAACGTAAACGCGTAAATGATTTATTTTTTTTTTTAAATAACAAAATTCTAAAATAATTCCTTTTTTTTCAACGTTGAAATATACATCGGGGATACTTAAATTTACTAAAGAGTGTTATTATTAAATTATCATAAATATTATATTCATTTACTTATATTTTTTATGAAATTAAAAATACGAATTAATGCCAATAAAATTTAATGCAAATGTATATTATTTTTATTGTAAAATTTTAATTAAAATTAAACGTATTTGTTATTGTTTAAAAAAAAAAAAAAAAAAACAAGCAATCAATCAATACTATAACGTCAAATTAGATGAATTAAGAATAATTTATTACAATAAATTGTATTTAATTAATAAATACATTTTTAGGTAACTATTTAAAATAGTTTTAAAATCAATTGTTTTCATAATGTTAATCTTTTTTATGAATATTAAAAATTTACATTGTCTTAACGTCATTATTTTTACTTATCATAAAATTGAAGCTCCTAAATACCAATTAAGGCGTAGGAATGAACTGTTAGTAAAAACTTTTTTAAATATTATATTGATTGTGTTTAAGAACATTAATTTGTCGATTAAAATACTGGAACGAAAAAAAAACTAATTAGACAACTGGACCCTGATTTCTATATTATATGTAGGATTTGTATCTGTAGCTTACTACAAATCCCATAAAACGGAGCTTAAACAAAGAAACTTTCACAGAACATTTACTTTAAAGTACTTCAAAGCCAGTCTTAAAAAAAATAAAATAACATTTGAGTATAAAAGTTTTTTGTACAATATCGATCTTCTTTAGATTCAATTTCAAAACTGACTTTTATGCTACTCGTGTTTATTTATCTTGAAGATTTATTACTTTACGTTTATTAGACCCATCTATTTTATTTATTTTGTATAGCAGGTGTATTTTCATACTTAAATTACTCTATTTGGTAATTTCTATACAAACATTTTAATTCTAAATAGTCTAAATTTCAGAATGAATGTCGCATAATCTAAAAATACTATTGACATTTACTACTGTTTATATATTATGTATTTGTATAGACTGATCGTAAGCTATATTTTAAAAATTTAATTACTCATACCACAGTTTAGTTTTACAAAATATAATAAGGTAAATCGGTGATATAATTATTTTGTATTTCCCAATCTATAATATAAAAAATTGTTTAGTTACAACGTTTGTAAGAAAATAATAGTATTTTTGTATTTTCTATGTTTAATTTTTATTAGTTAAAACAACACCATGCTACTTGAGAAATAAATGATGGCATTAACAACATGGTTATTAGTCAGTTTTTACATTAAATCGATTTTATCTATTAAAATTTGTTATATTTATAATTATACATTGATTTATTTATGTTGGTAATTCTTTAAATTAGTTTACGGGATTCAGGTTCGTTGATAAAATTAATTATATTGTTAGATGTCCACAATGTAAGTACGAGGACCACATATTATAATGTTTTGAGTAATTAATTATACGACAGTTTATGACGTATTATAAATACTAAAATATAACAAATAAATACTAAATAGATATTATCAAGTTCATGAACATTATATCACTTAATATGCTAATATTAATGATTCGTGACAGATATTTGTATAATAGCTCAATAAATAATATGTCATTGTAGTGAGGTACGCATGATATGATATAGAAAACAATTCTATCAATCATTTTATATGACTGTTGAATTAGTATAAATATATATATATAAGTTGATATAGATTGGTTAAGTAACTGTAAATGTTATATAGATGTTAATTTTGTTTATTCTTAATATTATCGAAACAGTACGTGTAATTGACACGTGATTGATTGTTATCAATTGGTTATTGTATGAGAAATGATGCAAATATTATTTTTACAAGTAAAAATATCATTGATTTATATCACTATTTATTTAACCACTATAATTTCGAAAACATTATATTTATTGATCAGGTTTTTTTCCATGTTTATATACATGTTATCTATATAACAATGTTGTTATTAAAAATTGAAAAGTATATACTTCTGGTTGCATTTACTTCTTTTGAATATCGATCTAATGAATTACATATAAGAACTGTTAAAGAATATATGGTATAATATTCACTGTATGGTTTTTATTTTTTTTGCAATCAAAAAATGTAAAAAATGAAATATGAATACTTGAGTAATATAATGTAAGTAACGAAAAATCAATTACCAACATTACTATTTGGTTTTAATATTTTGAGCATTTTTTTTTCGGGGACAACAGCTATGTGTGTATATATACTTTGAATAATTTCAGTGTCGTTAAAAAGCTAAACTGTCGAAATTCTATTATTTTATAATGTTCACGTGAATCGATTAAATTACAAATGAGTAAACAAGTTTACGGTGGTAGAACAATAAATAATCCTGAATAAAATGCAGTCACTACAATTTTATCCACTATGTACAGTTATATTTTTACATCATTGAATTACGATGAACATAGTAAACGGATGAGTAAGTAAAATAAAGGGCCCGAATTATTTTAATACCATTATAAAGCACACTTTGCTAAAAACATATACATTTTATAGTTTAGTTTAAAAAAAAATTTAATTTCTTTTTTTTCCTTATCCAGCAATTCCGCATAATAACAAAAATATATTTTTTGATAAACAATGTATTTTTTGTTGAAATAACAAAAAAAAAAAGGAAGATAGATACTATGTATGACATATAACTATATTATATTATAATTATACATAGGGCATCGTTATATTTTATACTTAACACTATATAATATATAAAAGTACTATTTAACTTTTAGATTTTTCTCTTATAAATGGATTTTTACATCATTTTAAATATAATAAAAAGGTATCTAAGGTATATCGGATTTCTTATGCTCGTGCAATCTAAATATTTCTAATTCAATTAATTGTCTTATAATTAACTATTTAAACTATTAATTTAATGATTTTTCATATAGAACATTCTTCTACAAATATAATTTTAATTTTCTGTCGATACTTGCGTTGTTACTCGGTATACGACTAATATCGCGTTAATGTTTTAATATTTTCTTTCAAGTAATAGTATTATTATGATAAAATAACGCATATTGTGTATTCATATTCAAAAAGCAACATGAATAAGTGTTAAAAATCAACAGTATTTTTAGTGGAATCTAAAAGTGTAAAAACATGTAGGTTACTCGAAAACAACGATGCGCAAGCACAAAAATGAATAAATTATGCAAGAAACACTGAAGGAGCATTGTCATGAATTCTAGAGTTTCTCCTTTTTATTAAAAATGCAATAAAGTTGTATAATATCACTTTATTTTTCTACAGAAAATATAATAATATTATGTGGTTCAATGTTTAAAACTACATTCGTATGTATCTGACTATATGCAATTTGTATCAATGTTTTCCGTATCGTCATAAAGTAATTAAAAACTAAATTGCAACATCATAGTTTTCTTTCAAATGACGAGTTATAGTAGTAGAAATGGTATCAAACGGTTTATTTTATAGAAAATATAATTTTTTTCGGAATCAAAGTTGATAAAAGCACAAAATTAATAACAGTATGAAAAAATATCACCTTTCAAAAATCATAATATTATGACAACCAATTAAGAAAAATCAGTGCACTTATAATCAATATGTTAATTGCGAAAAAAAAAATAATAATTTGTATATTTATAAGATCTGAAGTATAGTAATTTCTTTAATAGCACAATTATGTTTTACAAAAGTCAAATTCTTTGGATAGCATCTGCGTGTTTTTTTTTTTTTGTATAATAAAAAATTATTGTGAATTCGAAAATTGAGGTCACCGAAAATTGTTTAAGAAATTATAGTGAACGAAACATACTTGGTTAAGCTACATATTTGACCGAAACGGGCTGCCAGAAAATTAGCTTTCTATATATTAGGTAAAATTCGAGCGGACTACGCGATATATTACGGTATACCTACTACATGTATATAGCTATATAACTGGTATTATTATTATTTAACCAAACGTGGCTAATCGGCTTGCTTTAGTTCCTATATATAATATTGTATAGGTACGCGGAGGAGGCACTTTTGTTTTTGCTCGGCTTGGCGTCGACGATTTGTCATCGAGTTATTAATGGACGTCGTCCGGTCATTGCTGAAGCGTAATGTCGATGTGTGTGTTTATATGTGTATGTGTGTGTCAAAAAACCAAAACTCCGTTTAAAGGTTCTATCACCGTCCTATAATCGCATTTTTTTTTTTTAATATCATACGTTCGCACAGGTGTCGAAGAATCGGTGAAGTATGCGCAGGATTATAAAAGGATTTTTTTTTCTTTGAGATTTCGATAAACATTGACAGAGCTGATCAAAGCACTACGAAACTTTTATTAACCGATAAGAGTTGATTATTTTGAGGTTGAAATGTGAAATTCTGCCGATGGAATTTCGCGTCAAAAGCATCCTATTACCATATGTTTAATAGATGACCAGGTAATAAAAAATATTACTGGTAGGTACAAAAGTTTTATATTTGTTTATTTTAATTAAAACTAATATTATTGTAAACTTTAAAAAAAATAGGTTAGGATTTGATTTTTATTTTAAAAACAAAAATTACACTTAAAATATTAAAAACAATATTATACGGGTATAAAAAAAAAAAAAAAAAAATTATATTATTTCCCACGAATCTATGCCACTATTGGCACTCCATAGATACATTATTATTATACTGCAGTCGTTGTCGGTATCCTACATTTGTGACCGATATTTATTGTTTCTGTTTTGAACTCCAAAACATAAGAATGTATAGAAGTACTCGTAATACATATTACTATCAGTGTAGATACGTTTTTGTACAGACACGTGAGATATCGCATTGTTATATCACACTGACAACGTAGAAATACATGTAGCACGGGCGCGGTTAGAGATAATTTATTTACGGCACACACTGTAGCCCTTATTTCCATCTTCCTCATTGTTTGATCATGTGTCACCAAAACAAACTTTATAGTCACAATTGTTTTTAGATGAGACAATATATTTATTTATATATATATATATATACGTGTACCATATATTATAGCTTTGGTGCGATTTTGGTGGGTAATAATATTATTTGACCTACCCCTTCGAAACAGCCTATTGTTTTTTTCGTGTATGTTTTTCTTCTCGCTATCATTACATTTTATATAAAAAGCTAAGAAGACGACTGTTGGGAAACGACGAGGGTTAACTCGGTCAAAATTCATTTTTCAAAAGCCGAAAATCCCACCTAACCCCGTAATCCGTAGTAAATAATAAATAACGAGTCGTCGTGACCTGACCTATCACTCTTTTTCATAAAATATTATAGTACAGTTGTAATTCATTCAATCTTTGACTATAGGGTAAGAACTCTGAGAGAAAAAAAATAAAATTAATACTGATCACAAATCTTAAATATCTTATAAAATAAGTAATCGAAGAATTAAATACTAAATTGTTTGCTAATTTGTTTGCTATAATTACTAATATCTGTGAATGTAGATTGTAAAGTAAAATGTTGTATATTTCTTTCAATTCTGAGTAGAGCACAGAAGTTAGCGATTTTAGAATTATATTTTTTTTTCTTTGAACACATTTTATTGAAATGCTTGTTCAAATTGGTATTCATGTACTTATTTTTAATTTTTAGATATTCGGACTTAATGATAAATTTAAAGAGAAAAACTTTTTAGACATTATAAAAAAATATATATAAACTCAATTCTATTGAATTCGTATACTATATATTCAATTATTATGTTATTTAAAAAAGTATATTTTATAATATGTCTAAAGACTCAGTAAATCATACTTATTTTTAAGTACTTTCTTTTTATGTATTGTAGTTTTATTAAAAATATTATAACCAACATAAATAGATATAAATATCACAGCGAAATTCCCCCCAAAATAATTTGATTGTATTTAATGCAATATATCCATTAAAATAATCTACTCAACATCTAAATACAATAAGGTACCTATTATACAACAAACTAAGTTTTTTGGTTTCCTTTTTTTATTTATTAATATTATTACAATTAAAACTAAATATATTGATTAAATTAAACGAAAAGTTTTCTTCTAAATTTATTTCGGCTGAAAGTATACCTAGCACTTTGGACTCTTTCGATGAATTTATTTTTATTTTTTTATTATTATCATTATTATTTCAGTTTGTAGTGGGCCATAGGAACAACTGGAAAATAAAATAAACTAAAAACCAATAAGGATTTTTTGGTAGTTTGTTAATAAAACCTTTTTTGTGATTAACCTGCATGTAATCAATATAAGAATAGGTATTTTTACGGTAATTTAACGTATTTGGACAGACGCTTAAAATGTATATGTCTACAATAAAATATAATAATATATTATAAGGATCAATATGAACCGTAATCAGAGCGACCCCGTTTATGTAGAACTTATATATAATACATGACGTCGAATCGACTTTGTTATTTCCGTTGCCATTGGATATGTGTACTGTAAAAAACAAAAATAGAAAACTTTTTACACACTTTAGAGCTAACGCACGTAATATAAGCGACCTGGATTATCGATAACTTGCAACAAAAAATAATAATAATATAAATATATTATTGGCATCAGGTATTTACATTTATACATTAACTTGGTCGCATTTTAATTTTGGAAATAATTAGATGAGAAACGACCTTTTTCTTTAAAATCAAAATATTAACATTAAAGATCAACATAATATTAAATATTTCACATAATTGGATACGACTTACTGTTTTCGTGATTAAGTTATAGCAAACGCTAACCGTAACTTGTTATTGCCTATCAGCAGCTTTTATTATTGACTATTATAATATTATTTTTTTCTCACGCGTATATAGTCACATAATGCAATTTTTAACTCAAAAAACCATTTCAAATGAGCGACGATCAAAAAACTTCAATAATTTATGATGGTATACATTCAATGTCTGTGATATCTTTCCGATTAAAAACATATAGTTCTAAAAATACTACTATTAGATTACACTACCAAACCTACATAGGCTACCTTAGTAATTGTCACGTTATATAGTCGTATTATATTTTTTATAAATATAATAATATTTTCTCAAAAAAAAAAAAAAAAAACAGATCCTGTCATATTTCGTTAAAATTCACCACCATTATTTTTATAATGAAGTTATTTATTTATTAACCAAATGTGCTTTTTATTTTTAAAAAGATATTCACGAATAATTTTAATTTTCAAAAAAAAAAAATCCAGAAATGTAATGATTTAAAATATTACTTACATTATGTATAAATAAACTGTGAATAATTTACTTAAGACAAACATGAAAACTATACTTTCCTTATTTGTGGAGGGACTAATGAAATATAATTTATCAAAAATAATATGATTAATAAAAAGTTGTAGGTGATAATCCTAACAGAAAAATTTACTTTCAAAATATTTTTTGAAGCTTACAAATAAATGTATTCTTTATGAAAATAATAACATACTATAATACATAATATATCATATGTTTTTAGACTATAATATAATGGAAATGACAATATATATTGAGGAAGTAAATAAAAAATAATGTTTAAGATAGTATTTTTTATGACCATTATGTAGAATGAAGTCAACAACAGTTTAAATCTTTTGTTTCGAAATAAATGTCAACAAAACTACAGTTTCGTCGATTGTATTATATTGAATTTCATTATTTTTATTGAAGTAATTTGAAAAAAAGATTTGTACGTTTTTGAGTAAAGCCGATATAACAGGGGCGAAAATATATTTCTATTTAAAGTTCTTAAACAATTTTAAATAAATATAATTTCACAGATTTTTTCAAAAATTACTATTAATAACAACACCTTTTTTTAACACTACAAGATTGTATGGGGTATAATATAAGGTTTTATTTTAAACGAACACAAAACATATTTTATGACCTATAGTGATAATGGGTGAAAACGGAAAGCTAATAAATTTACCGTATAATACAATTATCATTAAAGCGTTGAAAGTTTAATACAAATTATCATTGTTAAAGACAGTCTGTATAAACTATGGCCATAACTCTTTTCAACGGAAGAGTGATTGTTGTCGTATTCATTTCGCGTTTTCGATGCTGATGTAACACATTAGATCTCATCATGAACTAACCCATGAACGGGACAGAAAGAATTTTTCATAAACAAACACAGCATTTGAGATCACGGGGAGCAAAGGTATTATATCAGAACAAAGAAATGTCACTACAGCGTTATAGTATAAAACGTCCAAATCGATGTTCTTTCATTGCTCCCGTCGGCCGTTGCTATCATCAGCCAACTTTTGTTTTCACTTGAACTGTCTCCACTCAAATGTCGGAATACTGTTTCTATATTTACTGCAGTATTCCGAGATTTTACACTCTGCTCAGAGCATTCAGATAATGCGAATCACGACTTTTACCAAGACCAAAAATCTACACGTTTCGTTTCGCGCAAAGCCTTTATTTATTTCTAACGTGTATATTTCTCAAGTTTCTAACGAAAAAATAGCACGAATAATAATAATAATTGTCTTATTGTGTATATTATTTTATGTCGAAATAAATAACACAATTACATGAAACCCACATATTAGTAAAATGTGTACATCATACACACGCGTATTCGAAATTATTGGATTAGCTACACAAAAGAAGTTAATTAAAAGTTAATGATAAATTTTTATTAAATATGAAAGAAGTGAGACAAAAATATATTTATTTTTATTTAAGTAAAAAAAAAATTTTCATCTACACATATATGCTTTTAAATTAACCTTATCATTCTTCTTTTTTTTTTTTTGCTATCTTAACTGAATATTTAAATAGTATCGTAAGATACTAAAAAAACCTTGTAATATATTATACGAAATACAATATTTATTAATGGGTCAATATATCGAAATTTAGCTTTTGTGTAAAGCTGTTTTTAATTAAATATTTTAAGAACTATTTATTTATTTTTTAATAATTAATATAGGTATGCGCATTGAAAATTTAAAAAAAATTTTATCATTATTTCAACTGTTTAATTTTTTTAAGTAACTACGTAAATAATATTTATAATTAAAAAAATATATATATATTAAAAAAACAATTTAAAATCTTAATTTAAAAATGTTCAATTAAAAATGAATTCATATATACCGAACAAAGTAAAAATAATTAATAAAACACGATTATAAAAAATGAAACACACTTTAGGTCTTTATAATGCTTTAGAGTTATAAACAAATATGGATGAATGTATTTATCTTACGAAAAATTTCATATTTTATGACCATAGTTAAAAGTTAAATTATGTCAACGATGTGATTTGAATTAATTATATAATAAAGCACCGTTCACTTAAAAGTTTTTCTTTTCAATTAAAATGTAATTGAAAAATCATTTTATTTATTTAATGACTATTCAGTTTAAATTTTGTATAATTTGAACATTTTTGAACAACCACTGGATATAAATTATATTTAAACGATTATATTTCTTCATATAACCAAATGGGATTTAAATTTAATTAAAGTAGCAACTGGAATTTAAAACCACGCTAATTATTTTCGAACACATGCGCTAACAATACAAAATATGTAGTTAAAAAACGATAGAGATATTTAAATATAATACATATATTTATATATTAATTCTTATTACAATTGTTTTATTGTTATAAAATAGTACTTTAATATGATAGTGTAACCTAGTTCTTTTTGAAATATCAACAAATGTAAAAAAAAAAAAAAAAGGCAGATAAAAGAATTAAATAATATTTTGCAATAAAAATGGTTTAGTATAATTATATTTTTTCATATATATATATAATTTTTTTGTTTTATCATTATGCGTTTTTTATTTCATAAATTATAAAAAAAGATAAATAAAATATCTAGTTTTAAGATATTTTAGTTGACCTAATTTCAGTTTATGTTTATGTTATTCTTTCTTTGACGTTGCTCAGACAGTACAATTTTTTTTTAATAAGCATTGTTGGCAACTAAATATATATATATATATATATTAAAATGTTTGCGTGTTGGTAAATTATAGTATTTTCAAAAAATGTATGAATCAATAATTAACCTATAATTTATTATTTGTAATTATTTTTAGAGATCTTAATAATATAAATTATTTCACAAGTCATCCATTGTATGTTATAAATTAAAATATTTCTATTTATTATTATAAAATTTGGCTAAATAATTATTTGAAAACAAAAGCTTTTGTACTCCGCAATAATATAACTAATATTAGTAATATATCTTTGTATTCGATAAAAATACGTTTATAATCCAATTTTTTCTTCGATAGGTACTAGACTCCATATACCTATTATATTATACCCGTGCTGTTTTATATTGAATTTATAAAAAAAAAATTGAAATTAAAATGATCCAATTTACTAGCTTCATGTTAAAGATAAAATGGCAATTTTTGAGTTCAGTCTCTAGAGAATAGACGATGCCCGGAAAAAATAAATGAAAAATTTATTCTGGATGCACCAACATTAATAATTATTGCTTATTTGTCAATATTCATTTATAAGTAGATATTACTGAAAATTGTTGGGTTTTTCGTTTTAATGGAAAAGGACAGTCTAGTATAAATGTATCCTGGGGCTTTTATCTGAAATACGAGTGAGTTTTTTAAATGTTCTGAAAAAAATACCTTTAGAAAAATATAATAAGTACTTTGAAAATTGCGATTTTTTGGTGAAAAACGCACTCAAATCCAATTTTAGAAAAAATATGAAACATAAATATATATACATTATTATATGTCATTATACATTGTAAATTTATGATGTATATAATGCATATACACTATAATAGGTACTGAGTGCAGAATTCGTTTGCCACGGAATTGCAATTGCGAACGCATGGTCGTTATTATTACAGCATGAAAAAAATAATATTCTTAGATATACCTCGTACTTATGTTAGATTTCAGGATAGGTTACAAACTTATAACTAGATTGAATATTATATTTATTGCATTTATCAGCCATAAATAAATACAATTTTTTTAAATAAAAAAAAAAAAAATTGAAATTATTGTTACTTTAAACAACACTCATACTATATTTTATTTATATTTTTTATTGTTATTCATAGAAAATTCTTAAAAATTAAATAATTTAAAATTACGTTGGATATATGAAATATAATATATTAATTGCGAAATTAAAAATCACATTCGATCATACAAAAATTATTTTTTAAACCATTTGAGTTGATTACCTATACTCGTATTATTTTTTATTTTATTGTTAGAACATTTTTTTAGCAAAAATAAAATACTGACTTTTCAATCCTCTTCAAATAATATTTTATTTTCTATTTAAATATAATAATATAATATAATATCATATTATAATACATCATAAATTATACTTAATATTTAATACTATAAAATATCTATGATATTTGATTTTTTTTTTTTATATTATTATTATTCAATATTTAAAAATGTATTGCTTAATAAATATCCATGTCCATTTTTACGTTTAAGTATCTAAAATTACTTTTTAAGGCTCGTATAAAATTACATATTTTAACATTCTTTATCGTTTCTAAATTAAATAAGTATCAAAATCTAAGTTTATAATACTTTAACTGAGGTAACATGACTGCAATTGTAATTTTTTAATTTTTGGTTAATAAAAGTTTGTGTACACTATTTATTATTCTACCACAAATTAAAACGTATGTCGCAGGATAATAATACATGAAGTTACTTAGTACTAATATATATATATATATATATATATATATATTATATATATCTCAATTTAATACAACACCAATAAATTCATATTATTTAAAATAAAAATACATTGATATGTACAACTTACTCAATTTAAAAAAACGTATATATATCCTTATTTTGTAATGTAAGTATTAAATATATTTGTAACCAATTAGTTTAAATTATTAATACTGTTCTCAAAATAAACAATAAAAAAAAAAAAAAATTAATTATATATGAGTTGTGCAATTTTACTTAATTGATATTTAATTTAAATTTTAATACGCTATTATAGATATCGAGATATTTATCATTTCTTATGTGGAATAAAAGATTAAAATAAACCGATGCAAGTCAAAATATTGAATCTCTTTGGTTATTTAAATAGATTGAAAATAGAGTTTTAGTTTGTATTGGTTTGTGATCTACTTTAAAATACAATTTACTTTTCAAAGATTATTTGTAAGTTCTTTTTGTAATAGAATAATATGTAATATACTAATAAATATTTAATATGACCACGTGAATTTCATATCTTTTTTCACATAAAATATATTTAAAGATTTGATCGTTGCCATTTTATATAGCTTAAATAATTTACTGTAACGATAAAAAAATTAATTTTCTTTGTCAGGTTCATCAGTTTGACTACTTATAAGATTATTTTTGTCTTTATTTTTTAGTATTATAATTATAAGAGTGATGATTCGTAAACAAACATCACACATTATATTATAACATTTATTAGTTAATAATTATAACTCAGTACAAACGATAGGAGTTTTAATTAATGTAATTTCTAGGTGTAGTCAAAACCTAATCTAAATATTTATGAATATTTGTAATTACTAATTTGCACAACATTTTTTAAACTGCGTTTGTAATTTGCACCAAAGTAAATACATGTGATTTGTAAATTTCTGATAGTAAGAATTAGAAAATTAAATTTGCGAAAAAATTAAAATCGATTATTATAAGAAAGATACTATAAAAATAATAATTTTACACATTTCAATAGTAGAGTATATATTTTGAATAATGAGAAGCTAAAAACAAAGGGTATTCCGTTTATATATTCACACCGTTCTACATTACGCAGTCAGTGTTGATCTAAAAGCTATACTTTATAACTATAATTTAATAAATTACGAATATATTATTTAAAAATATAATATTATAATAATTGATATACATTTAAAATACGTTTAAAAATGATAGTAGTGTTTTATAACGCTATGTCATACGATTAAGATGGATGATTGTATGTCAATTTCGATATGATTACCAGATAAAGAAGTAGGTAGTTTAAAATTTTATAAATTATAATGATCATTTAGATCCGTGAGTCTAGTTTATTAATAGTTATCAATTTTTCTTACAAGATATAATTTGTATTCGAATATTTCAAACAGTATATAGCTCTAACTATCGATCACTATTCAATAGAGCCCATTAATATATATTTTAGTGCAAATTACATTATATCTTTGGCTACCTTCAAAGAGGCAAATTACAAACTACCTAATTTCTGTATTTATCGTAATTTATCCTTCATTTGCTTTCGGAAAGAAAATATACTTGCATTCTTGTTAAAAAGGTTCAGAAAAGGTCTTAGAAAATTGTATTAATCCTAACTTGCCCTTTTTGTGTAATTTATTTAAATTTCTGACCAAATATATAAAAGTACTAATAATTATTCATATAACAATTTAATATACATAATAATATTTAATATAATTTGTATTTACTAAAACTATAATTTCACTAAAATAATCATCATAACTACAATGTAACTTTCATAAAAATTTTTGAGAAAAGTTCATATTATGTTAATTTTAAGTACTTGCATAGTAGTTTAAATTCCATATAGCTATCTATTTAGTAGAGTATATTTACAGATTAAGCATTATTTATGTATTTATTATAAATTGAAGTTTAAATACAATTTTCATATTAACAAACAATAATCATAAATATAATAATATTTTCATGAAAAAATATTGATAAAACTAAATAACTTCTTATTTAGTTCAATAAAATTCAATTTTAGATAACAATATATGAGTGACGTTAAGTTCAATATTTTAAAAAACGATTTTGATCTAAGCTTATTTCAAAAAGAAAAAGGGGGAATTCAGGTTGAATAAAAATAATGAAGTTTAAATAGGTAAAAATAAAACTGATAAACTATTTTTAATCAATTATTCCTATGTGTCATTCTTGATACCTAGCACACAAAATATTGTATAAAACTGCATAATATTACAATTTCGATTTTCAAGTTATGGCTTATGAAAATCCAGAAATATTCAAACGCGTATTAATGTAAATATACATAAAACTTATATTACGTATAAATGTATAATAAACGATTATCGATGACTGAGCGCATTTATAATAATATTATAGCTTTGCACAGAAACCGAATTTTAAATTTAAATATATTTAAATTTCTTCAAAAAAAAAAAAAAAAATAATAATAATAATACATTTGATAATAATTGCACCACCGCGCCGACCGTATTTTATTGTTATCATGGTATATTATATACTTAATTAAATTAACAGCAATGGAGGAAAAGTGATAAAATACGACAGATCCCGTGCAAGTAGATTTGACAAGGAACGTTCAAACCCGTATAATAAATCGGGACACACACGCGTCAGCCGCACGGAAATTATAACATTCCGAGGCCCTAAGGGTGGTAGCGATGAGTAGTGAATACTATTAAAATATTACATATACTGTTACACATAACACGCCACACACACATACATAATATATATTATAATTTATTTGAGACTCGTGTAAATGTCATATTATAGCACATAAAATATTATATTGAGAATATATAATATACTATGCTCAAAGCTATTACAGAGGGTATTACACCATTATTGTATTATTATTATTATTATATCATAACGATGCCAAAAAAATATTATGTTTATAAGACACTGTACATAATATATGTCGTATATTATGTGAATGAGTGACATCAATGTTATTAAAATATAACGCTATCGAATGGTAGGTATTAACTATTTCATTCAAAAATGCTAATATATTATGTAATAATGAATTCAACATATTATTACATTTTTTTTTTTTTTTAATATAAAAATGCATATGTTTTAAAATAAATCTTGCAGAAGTACACTCAAAATATAAAATTGTTCCCTACATAATATACATTTATATTCAATAAATTTTGACAACCTATAGTTTGAGATATTTTTTTTATTATTATTCCTTTATTTTAGATAAATCTACTATCTCAACTCATTTTTAGCTAATAATCGATCAGTTTTTCTGTTTAGTATTTTTTTGTTATTATATAAATTATCCTATACCATACGGTTGAAAAAAGTGCAGCAAACGCTGTTGACTGAATACTGATACAGTTAATTATGACTTGCTAGAATAGGTGTGTCCAACCTTTGGCGAAGAATGGATCTCATCATATGCGTAGAAATTGTTGTAGACCACATGCATTGTGGTAACAATACATTCAAATTGAATGATTGATTTACAATAGAACAATATTTTTTTTATAATTTTACTATAGCGAATAATAAATAGAAATATTTTCAAAATATATTACATTTTAATTATAATTACTAGGAAAAATATATATATATATATATATATATATATATATTTTGAAAGTAATGAATAAGCATCCGGATCGATTGAAACTATTACGATCCTCATATAAATTTTAAGTTACTTATTTAATATAGTGAACCGGTTCTTACTATTGGTATTTTTCATTCCTAAAAATAATTGTTTGGAAATAAAAACACTACCAGAAAGCTAGAATATTAGTTATACTCCATATAGGTCCATACAGTATATCCAATAAAGATGACTGATTAATTTTTTCTTTGAATAGAATATCAGATCGAAACTCAATACATTCTATTTGAAAATTATTTTCCATTGCAGTAGGTAATATTAACCAAAAATAATATCGTGAAAATAGCAAAGAGTCTACTGTTCTTACGAAAATCTTGAAAACGGTTTTAAAATTAATTAATTAAAATTAAAACCAAAAAACCATATTTCTCACTATTCTTGGAATTGTATTTGCCCAATACAAGATAATGATAAAATGATTTACTTTGACTTGACTTTTTCATAGTTTAAGTTTCATTTCAAAAGCAGTTGTTATTATTTGAAACATATTACTAATGAGTTAATTTTTACCTTGAAAACGAAAGATTGACTCATTTAAATGAGGAATTATGTAAACTAAAAAAGCTAAATCCATAAGCCAATTTATATCTTCAAACTCTATGATATGTTTTTCTTTTGACTCTATGAAGGAATTTATTTCATTTTTCAAATCATAAAATTTGTTGAGCATTTTACCTTGACTAAGCTATTTTACTCCTGAAAAGTAAACAACGTCTCCAGAATCTGGTTATAAGAGTTTAAAGTACTCATAGTCTTAGAATTGGTGATAATTTAGTCCCTTAGCTCAAATAAATGTAAAATATTTGATAAAAATTTGCATTATGTTATCCATTTTCAAAGCTTTCGCACATAAATTATCTTGGTGAAATTGCAGTAATATCGCATCAAACGTTAGTTGCCAACTAAAACCGCATGGTCTTTTATTGATTTTGTAATTCCTTCTTTTTATCCTACATAATAGAGGAACTATCCATATCTAAACCTGATGTGTTAACCAAGTTCAAAGAAAATGTATTTAATGAAGTTTATACTACCTCAAACAAATCACGAGCTTATGTAGCGTCTTTCAGTGGTACTAAATAAGCAATTACTTCAGCAATATTTAATTCGATCTCAATACTTTTAACAAAAATATCAACTTGGGCCGTGACTATTACATCGATACTTTCATCAATAACCAAAGAATAATACTTGAAAGAATGAACTTTTTCCGCTAAAGCAGTTTATTGAGGAAAATCGTACTTTGATGAAAATTAAATACGATTTAAACAATTTTTATGAAATGTTTAACTGCGTAATATGTACTTAGAAAAAAAATTTTAAAAAAAAATTATGATATCAGTTTTGATTCTTTTTTGCTTTTGATCCCTATTTTTCTAATGATGTATAATTATACTTTAAGACAAGCTATGAGTTCTTCACAAAATATTTAAATAACAAAATAAAGGTTGCGCGGCGTATTGTTTAGGCAATTTAGGTACACAACTGTTGAGACATAATGATTTAAAATATCATTCACAAGTCGCACGAAAGTCAAAATTTGAACACGGTTCAAGTAACTATGAAATTCAATTCTAAATATTAAAATGCTTTCATGTTTGACCTAGTTAGTAGAAAGTTTGAAGAAGAAACATAACGATCTTGTATTCAGTGCAACTTCAGAAATATACCAGATGGCATGCGAATATACGTGGAAAAATACATTATGAATAATATAAGTGGCGATATTATGAATCATCAAATTTTAATCAAATATTCCGAAAATTTTAACCAGGAAAATAAGTTTTTAGGATTAATTTTTTTTATTAAATAACATTTAACGTATTTTTAAGGAGTTGTTTTTTCAAACCGTTCTGAGTTCTATCCTTATTTACAGCCCTTAAAAGATTAATTTACGTTATATTTTGTAATACAATACAATATCAGCTTATTTTTTGAATTAAATAAAATCATAAACATAATTTATGTATGATAATAGACCTTACTTAATAATGTTACGTTAAAATATTTTTTTTGTAAATCTCAAAAGCGTATCTAACTTTAATTTAATAGATCTCAAAATAGTGTAATTATTTTCTTAACGTGCATGTTTGCAGTTATAAGTACATTTTATTAACGTTTAAATAAATATATTGTATCAATTTCTTTGACCGTAATTTGTTATATTTTTTCTTTTAATGTCTAAACTGTTTCTCGTACACATATATTGTCAAACATCATAAAATATTACCAACCACCTGGATTAATTGATTTACTAGGAATACGTTCCTAATATCTAATTCATATGGGTAATAAAATAATAAAATTCCATTTTTTTTTTCATTTTTAAAACTATAAAATAAACAATTATTCTAAATATTAATATTTCTATCTTAAATATAAAACAAAATAATATGTAATTTGCTTTTAAATTTATATTAAAAATATAAATAACGACTTAAGTTAATTAAAATTAGTGCCTGATATTCAGTATCCGTATTTTAGCTATGTACTTTTCTCATTTTAGTAATCCAATCTTGTATACTTAGTGTTATTTTGAAATATAGTCTTTAAGAAATTTTATAAATGTAAAGTTTTAAGTTTTTATCCGAAAATAATGACAAAGTTTTAGAATATGATTATAAATAATAAATATACATTAATATATTATTATAAATATAAACATGCATATAAAATTAAAAATTTAATTTTTTTGTAAAAACACATAATGCTATCGATTAGTTTACTAGAGTAAACGGCATAAAAATCTACATAAAAAGTTCACACAAGAAAAAATCTTGGGAAAAATAAATTTTGCGAAAATATTTCCTGAAAATTATTTAACTTACTTTGTATAAAAAAATAAAATGTGAAATTGGAAAATCAGAAAATCCAAAACATTTAAACGATTATATTATATAAGATGTTTTTAATTATTATAATTAACGTATTCATTAAAATAAAACTATGAAAATAATGTACTTAATTTAAATTAATAATATTCATTTTAAAGAGTTACAAAAAAGAAATTATTAAGTATCAGTGAATTTTCGACAGCCATTTAAAACGAAATCTGCATGTGAATCAATTAATAATTTTTTTATGACTCATTAACTATCATAAAGTGTACATATTGTTTAAATATATATATATATATAATATAGATTAATTAATTTAAAGATTTAATACATTATTATTAATAATTTATGTAGAATTACTAGGTACTATTATTTTAACACGTCATACTGATAATAATTATGTCAACACTAAAAATTAGTGTCAATATTTTTTTATTTTTTAAGTAATTTTTTGCAAGATATATTATTCCCGAGAGAATTTTCAAGAAGATTTTTTTTCTTACGTTCGTTTTTTTACAAACGCAGTATTTATTTGTGCTGTTCATGAAATATTATTTTATGTCATGCCTACAGAGTGATTTCAAATAAACTTTCTTTTTTTTTATTTTAATGTGATGTAATAAACTGTATATTATTTATCAAACGGCGGCCAATACAACGAGTGAAAAATAAATGATTTCTCTGAAAAACACTTCGACTCAATTGTTATTAATTTCTAAGAGCATACGATACAAACCAGGGGTTAGACTTTGCGTTGAATTCTACGAGTTTGGGTCGTATGTTTTCTACTTAAGTATTCTAGTCGCGCGAGTCGTTGCCAATGTTAGGAGGACATTGCCACCACCACGCACGGTTTCAGACGGATACAGGGAAAATTCGTGCAGTTTAGTACATTCTTTCCATCCTAAAAGCAAGTTGAGTTTACACGAACGCAATAAAACGAAAACAATTTTTCATCCATTGTATATGAATGATCACAACACAAGGCACTAGAAGACTAGAATATTTCCGTATGTGCATAGTAGAGTAAAAATTATTCCACAAATTTTGTTCGAAAATAGTAAAAAAAATATATTCGAAATAGTCGTGTTTGATTTTTTACAAGGTGATTGTTGTATCATCTTAAGAGTAATTTTTACGATAAATTTATATATTTTTAAACCATTTTCATTCATCTCATCTTAAGCAGAATAGATAATCTGATATTAATATTTTCAAATGAAAATATACGTATTTATTCAATATTTTATATTCCAGCCTTAAATACTAACTTGTTTGATATACATTAGGCAAGCTTCATTACTAATTTATAATTGCTCTAAAATGCACACAGGTGTACTGTTGTTGTCAAATTAATATCAACATATTATTGTTATTATTATGAAAAATGTATATATCGAATCGAATCCAATATACACATTAATCAGTCACAAGTATTATACGAAACTGAATATAAATGTATAATTTTCATCCAGCTAGTTTAAACAGATGCTGTTTTTGAAACAATTTTAAAACACGATTTGAGATTTTTCAATAGGTACCTACTTTCAGTGATAATATCTGGCATTGTTTTAAATTAGTTTTTTTCGAACCTTGGTTTTTACTGCGTATATTATGAAGGTGTTTGGTTCGTTTGAAATCGCTACATAGTAACTCAAACATTACGTAAGAACTACCGATAAAATCAAATTAAAATCTATTTGAATAAGGTGTGTCAATGGTTATTTTACAATTGAAGTTTCTTTGAAGTTATACTTTTAACGAGGTTTATTTATCCTTATGCAATGGACAGGTATAGGTCTTCAAAGATGACATTTTAAGTTCACACTTTCATAATTATGACCTTTTTGCCAAATGATTGCACCAGCCAATTTGAATTTAACTAGTTTGTTTAAGAAGTAACTTTTTTTCACTCTAATATTGACATTATTAACTTCACAGCTTTTATTTTTCTTGAATTTTAATAGTATGATACTAAAATAACTGAAATCAAAAATATATCTATGATTAAAAAGTCATATATTTTATATAAAAAATATTCAATTGACTATTCTAAGGCAAATATATAATTATATGCAAACAACATGCAGCATGTATCAATCAAACCTTGACTTTTGTAGCACTACATATATATATATATATATATATATATATATATATATATATGTAGGAATGTAGATTTGTAGTTTAAATACTTAAAAATAAATAGACCAATTCTGACGAAAATTTTAGAAATATCAGAAAAGTGTATAATAAAAAATAGTCTTTGCCGAGTTTAAAAATTCCAAGCATCATATTGTATTTATTACGAAATAATTACCTATCTTAGTTGAATTAGTTCACAAATCGAGGTATATTGACGCTGATTTTGAATGTACTTTGGTATACCAAAACTATTGTGTCCCTGTATTTTATGTGAGTTAATTTGTTCCGAAGCAAAATTACACTAAGTTATAAAATTGGTTTTACTTATTATTTAACTCAAAATATTTATTAAAAAACGAAAATATCACTTAACTCAGTAACTATTTATTGAGTTTTTTACAATGTTTTTTAACTGTTAAACTAGACTTTTTTACTTAGATCTACCATTAAATTAAACATATTTTGCTTATAAATGTTATTGTTTAATCTTAATTTCATATTGACTATTATTATTATTATTCATTGTATAATATATTATGTTAACCACAATAATATTGTTTAAATTATTACAGTAGTAGTATTTATGTACTTTTTTTTATATTTATAGCACAGAGATACGCAAGAAACGCTCGCGGTTTTAGACCGGTTAGACTTAGATACAGAAAAGCCTAGTGATGAAGAAATGGCTCGAAAATTCGGTTTCGAAGAGGCGTTCTTTCAGGGTAGACTCACCTGGTGGCAGCGTTTCAAGCCCCAGCTGTGGTCCATGTTCGACGAACCGTACTCGTCGAATGCTGCCAAGGTATGTAATTTTAATTATTTTACAATACGACTAATGTTTATTGTTAATCATTTGTATCCACTCGAGATGATTCACCGTTGGTGGCTTGTTTCTATTTTTATTTATAGGTACTACAGCGTTTACAGTTTAGTTAATTTTATATCTAACAAATAAATCGAGAACAAAGAACATAAAATAATATCTTTATGTATTGTAGAACTAAATTTTTAAATGTATAATGGCTAGATGATGTAGACTGATTCTCAAATATAAAAATTTTAATAAATCGTATTATTTTGATTTCAACGTATTTCTTATCATTTAAATTATTAAAAATCTAAAATTTAAATAGAGCTAATTCCTCCTTACGTAAGAAATCTCATTCTTTTAAAATATTTTTCAAATTGAATTGATATTATTGATTATATAATAAGATTTAATAAGCGTTAATTTAGTTTTGAACATTCTCCCATATTGATCTAACAGTGATTGACTAATTCAATATTTATCTAAAAGGGTGCGAACTCCCTTATCAAGGTATTATACTATTGTCAACACTAAAATAGATTAAAACATAACGATGTTGATATAGCTAGTAATGAAAGGGTGTTGACATTTCCGTGGATCTTTGATTCATGGTGTATTATATTATTATATAATAGATATTAAATCCTGGTCCAAAAAAAATATGATGTATAATAAAATCGTTAAAGGGATACACCATAATAAAACTATAATATATTGTTTTTCCCAAACCAAGTGAGTCGTGATGAGGGAATAAGATTTTTAGTTAGACAAATAGCATTCAATACAAATGATGTTCACTTACTACCGATGCGATGTAGATTATTTGATAATGGTTAGAAATATCCGTATGAAACAAATAATATAATATCATATTAATAATACGAACATGAATGTACATAATATATGGTTACCCTATAATACTAATCTGTAAATTCCAATTCGTCACTGAATGAGCTTCACGTATCTATATTATTCTATGATTTCTGTATACATATCAGACATTGAAATTCCGTCCAGAGTTCAAAACATACAAAAAGAATATAATATAAATTATGTAAATTAACATGTATATCTTCATGAATATACTCGGTGTAAAAATGGCCAAAATTAAGTAAGATTTATGTTCTATATTGCTTAAAAACCATTTTGAGTTATCAGTATGTATAAAAATTAATGTTAGATTAATTTTTGTACTTTTAAGCTTAAATAATTTAATGTTTTTATTGTCTTTGGTATGGCGAATGCAAATACCGCCACTACTCGGTGAAGAGGGGACATTGCAGTTTATATATGATATTAAAATGTTATAATCAAACTGTTTGTGATTATCATTTTTTCTACATAGTCATACAAAGTGCCCTACATTCCTATTATCTTGTACATTATTTCGACCATTGTATAAATTCTCACAATATTTTCTCATTTTATTATTTAACTATATATTAATTTTTATCTAAACGAAGTTCAAAACCAACATATATTTATAAATATATACATCATGTTAAAAAATTTAGTATAATATTGTATAATAATATATATAGATTAATTTATGAGCGTCCAAACTTTAATAGTATTTTCTCATTTTATTAAAACAATATTCTTTATACTTCTTGTATACAATAAAAAATAACACTATTATTCTTAAAGGCCGTTTTAATAAAATTTGTTATAATTATTATTCTTCCGTCAAAGTTTATAATCCTCAATATTTCAATTAAATATTTTACACCATTTTTTTTCTTTTAATTAATAAATTCAATCATACGAGTTATAATGAGTTTAATTCAAATTATACAGTAAAAAAACGCCCATTAAACCACCACTTTTTGGCTTTAATCGTATCAAATTTTAAACTTATAAATCTTTTATCATAATATCACTATTTTTAAATAATGTATTTTACTATTGTATAAATTTCATATAATTTTTGTCTTTAGAATTACTTCGGTAAATCTATTTCAAATGAAAATATAAGGTTGGAACATAAATTTGACTTTTATTCATATGCATCTGTTTTCTGTCTATCATCTGTAGTTTTTGGCAATAAAATAAAATGAAACACACATATTTTAATCCAGACATTTGTTTCCTCACATCTTAAAAAAAAACTCGTAATCACATACAGATGCATAACATTTATACTTGTTTCTTTAAAGACCTATTTCTAAAAAAATAAATTACAAAATTACATTATACTATATTTCGTTTGGTTAACGAATCCATTCAATTAACTTGTTTGAAATCTTTGTTCTTGTAATAGAAACTAACAAACGTTTAAATTAAATTAAAATAATATATAGTTATCAAATAATTTTACTAAATTAAACTTTTATAGACGCATAAAAAACCAATTCAAAAACAATTATAAATAATAACTGTGAGACAACTGAAAACCACGAATAAAAGAAAAAATACTCTTGGCCTTTTCGACGATTTATAATATTCAATTATTTTTATATGAATAGAAACTATACAAAATTATAATTTCTATTCATTTTATGAGAACTATAACGTTTAAAATTCATTATTATTTTTTGAACGTCATAGTATAATATTTTCATGTGTATTTATTAACTAAAAAATTTTTACAAAATAAAATTGGTCGTGTTATATTATAGACATTATCTATATAGTATTATTTATAATTTATACATTTATACATTCAAACATTTTTTAAGGTGTGATCGAATAGCTCTCGTAAGCATATAATCTCGCAGTTTTTTTAACATTATCATGCCATTTTATTACGCCCTTTAGCGTATGATAAACAATTTATTAGAACTAACAAAATTGAAACGTTTAAAATATTATTATGTACAGATAATGTCTGTAGAATACTTCATAAAAACATACTTAACCATTGAAACAGATATAAATTAGACCCAATGAAAAGTATAAAATATGTTAACTATTATCCCATACATCAGAAGTATTAAAAATAGTCTAGAAATAAAGTGTACATCAAATTAGTAGTCAAAATATTTAATAAATAATTTATTCTGCAAACGATTTTTAAATATGTACAAGAAATGATTGTAGTTACAAGTATTCAAGGGTATTAACTGTCATTTTTTAAGTAGTTAAAACAAAACTGCAAATATGAATCTTGGACATTCTAATGTAAATTATGAAAGCCATTTAATCATTTTTTCATTATCCAGAGGATACCATTTTCACTATCCTCCAAAAAGTGATGAATGTTTTTTTTTTTTTTTTTACTATAATGAACTAAATAAATGTAAAATTATGTATATTATATTTATACAAAAGAACAATTATTAAAATAATATATATATTCAAAACTAAAATTAAATATTAAATAAAATATAATAACATATCAAATACGATATACATTATTTTTATTTACTTCATAGTTTTTGATTTCCACTATAGATTATTAATTATTGATTCAATAACTTACAACTTTCTGACCGTAGTGCATATTCTGATACGACCCAACAAAAAGCTGCAGCAACGTTAACAGATAAAAATTACAACCCACAAAACAGCTGCTACTCTAATGAGCCAAATACTTGCGTTGCTTTTTGTGAATTTATTAACTTCCCCTATGGTACGTAGTTTTATCAAATTATTAAAAACAACATTATATTGTCACGTTTATCGATAGGCAACAGTTGAATTATATTACTTTGTGAAATACGGATACAAGGTGCAAATATGATAGATAGTACTTATGTGACACGTGCATTACTCATAAAACGTTTAATATATTTTACAAACACGTACAGGTAGCTAGTATAGGTTTACTATCTAGTTTTGATTAAAACTATTTATATACACCCTATACACACGTGTGAAATCTTCGACAGTAACTACTTGTTTAAACGAATTAAAACTAATTATAATGCACGATGACAATGTAATATATTTAAACATTTCATCTCGTCAACAAGACAAGTTAAAAATTGATTTTTTAACTGTGACAAAATTATATTCCATTAAAAAGTTATAAACACTACATCACTACTACGTTTGTTATTAGAATCTTATACTCATAGCATCATTATTTATTTTTGCAGAGCTATTACAACGTTCTGTTATTAATAAATCAATATCTACTGATAAAATGTATCGCAATAATAATTATTAATACATTAATCCCACCTATAATATTTTAAGTCAATGGTTTAACTTCTAAAAACAACACTTAACAAATACAAGTAGTAATGCTTCATTTATTACTACAATATTATTCACTGTTATAACAGTGTTCTAAAGTGTACTTTTTTTTCTATTCAGTTTAATTGAAAAAGTTATATACATAAATATTTTTTTAATTTCAACGAACAGCTCAATTGTATTATAATATTCATGCTCACCGTTCAACATATTACATATAACACACAATAATATAATAGGTATATTGATTGGAATTTGGATTATTAGAATATATGTTATAACGAAAAATAAGTTATTCACCGTTCAATAACCACTTTTATACTTTTTAATCTCGACGGTCCCGTCTTTTTACGAAATTTCGCTTTTGTACTTCATGTGCGAAACTTTTACTCGAACGATATTTTTTATTATACAACGCCATTTTGATTTACGCTATCGGAGTGTGCCTCTGTTTTCGTCCACGCTCCACTGCACTCTGATAAATTATACGAATTGTGTATACAACTATTATATCTGTTTATATATATGGTTTTTTTGTTTATCGAACATTAATGTAGCCAACGTCGATCCATCCAAAATTGTATACAATAACTGCGGCGACTAACGGACGATTTATAATAAAAGTATCAAAAATAACGGATATAATGGCTAAGTAATCGAGTGGATTACGTTCATCGTCGATCTCGCAAAAATATTTTTACATAAAATATAATAATTTAAGTTGGATCTTATTAACCCATCAATAATAACAATATCAATACGATTATATACACTGTGTAATATAGTATTCATTCGTTTTTAATTCAAATAACATCCTTAAAATAACTTTTTAAAACTCTATACTAGTCTATACATTATTCTATAAGAATAATTGATTGGACGAATAATAATCGACCACGTAATTATCGTATTCCAACCAGTTGATGATTATTTGATTATATTTATAAACTGACGGTTAGAAATAAATACATAGTGTTCAATATATTATTCAGCTTTCAAAAATTAAATATAAATAAAACAATAACGTATTATTAGATATTATCAATGAGATTATATTATACTCGTATTATGTTAAAAATATATATAGTAAATAATATTTAATATCGCATTTATTTATAGATGGGGATATAGATGATTAAATTGTGTTTATTATAAGCTAATCTATAAAAGTATGCCATTATAGTTACATGACTAAAAGAATATTACAGCTTGGTATAATAAAGAGAGCCGGTAGCCATGAAACTATTATAAGGGTATACTTATATGGAGCCCACTGTGAGGGACATTCAATTAAAAGATGAAAATAAAAATGACGATACAAAAGATTTAAAAGATGTGCTGTATTGGCTTGTTATATTAACACTGAGTATTTAATCTTTTACAACAAATAACTATAACTATTTTAAAAATATATTAAGTATAATGATTCTATTACGTATTATGTATTATATTATGTCTATAAAAATAAATACATAATTTGTATTTAATTATTATTAATAGAATTATATAAGTGTATAAACTAATACATCTTTACTAATACGTACTTTTATTATTTATTTATACAATTATTGTAATATACTATTAATATTAAAAAAATAAAAAATAAATATTGTTATTATTATTAGCAATAGTAGTAGTATTATATTTTACATGAATATAAAAAGAAGGTATAAAAATATGTTTTGTATTAAATAAAGTATGCAGAATGTTTACTGGTAAATCTTACTCTTTTCTTTCTTCTTCATTAGATTTTCATTCAAAATATTACATCAAATACACCGCAATGTGATGGATAAAATAATGTGGTATTTAATTTTAACTGGAATTTTCGACTTTATACTTGGGTAAGAAGTGTATTAGTTCATTGATGGAATTTTTTTATTAAGTTTAAATTGTTATATATTGTTTGGATTTACGTTTAACTGAATTACTATTTTCGGAATTAAATTGTTTACTGAATTTAGTAATATAATAATTGAAACTGCTACTGCTACTGCTTTTTTGGAAGTATATATCTAATTTATGTTATGCTACTTCTTGTTTCGGTACTATATAATTTATTGCTCAGCATACATATATATATATTACGCGATGGTTTATGCACTAAATTTGAGTTGAATTTCCATTTTGATCTTTTTATTCTACATTTGGCTAATAATTATTTGTATATTGGGTGATTGATTTTTTAATAATATTCAAAACTAAATTTGTGAAAAATTTGACTAGTTTATTGAGTTTTTTTATTTACATTTATTATTCTATTATGTCAGTATATAATTTCTAATCATTTTTTTTTTCATATTCCTTCTTGTACTAGGGTTATTTTTAGTGTTATATATTATTATTATAATTCAAATGTTAATTAAAAATCAATTTCCTAAAAAAACGATAACCTAAGGCTACATTAGAACTTTATATATATATACATAGTTGATACATTTAATTAAATGGATTTAGTCATGTAAATTTAGAAGAACTATACTATCATCTTTTAATATTCTTTCTTATTTCTTTCCTCAATGATTTATTATTGAAAAGAAAAAAATGGCAATGTGGTTCTTAAGCTCGTCTTTTTATTTAATACAATTAACGTTAATAGCGTTAATTATTTAAGCAAAGACATTGTCATTAAAGTACATTTGATTTAATGAGTAATATATTTTAAACGGTAATTGGTTTTTTTCCGCAAATTTAAACTTATGTATTGAAGATAGTATCAGATATGTAACACTGCTGGATCATAGGTTATTTATTTGTTTTTATGGTAATCGGTATATGTTGAGATAATTACAATTAAATTGTACTAAAACTTGTTTCTTAAAGACACATTGTATTTATTAATTTTTTTTTTTGTGTTTTTAAGCAATGAATTCACTATACATATTGTTCACAAAATCCGTTAAGATTCTTTTGTGTTTAATAAATATTTTATGTCATATTTATTTTGAAATTGTATGTTTGTGGATTAGTGTTTACTTAGACGATTCAATAATTTAGACTGCCAGATTTTTTTATCGATTGTTGTAATCATAATATCTAGTTTGAGACATAATAAAATATAAGCTTTCATTTTATTCATTTCTATACATGGTGGTGTGAATTTTTGTGATTTGATTTTAAAGAACCGTGGATTATGATTATAATGATTGAGCCGTACACGCGAACTATTTATTTTATTTTAATTTTTAAACACAAAAAATAGTAAAAACGAAATTATTGAATTAAATAGGAAACTACTAAATTATTACACACAATAAATATTATGCACACCGTATACATCATAATAAAATACATAGTTGTGTTGATGTTAAACGTCAAATAATAAAAAGCATAGTCACCTGTGATTTTTTTTTTTTTTTTTTAAATCCAGGAACAAATAATAAATATTAAAATATCACGCATTTATTTTGTACGTATTTTATTGTACGATAAAAGTAGGTATTATTATGATAGTATCGTTTGAAAAAAAAATGATCTCAACTCGGAAATCAAACATGTCGGTAGGTACGCGTTCGTGAAAATACACGCGGTATAAAAGCCAATACCGCGAGTGTTGGACGTCCGGCAGTATTTTAACAGGCCTTTGCCGTGACAAAACGAAAACGCTGGGCCGGGTGAAAAACGTCACCGCCCAATCGTGTTTCCAACAGTGTCACCGAATATTACGTATATTAGCAAATATAACTATCGTTACTAATTGCACCGTTGTCGTTTGTTTGGGTTGCAGATCATCGGCATCGTGTCCGTGTTCTTCATATGCGTGTCGATCCTGTCGTTTTGCCTGAAAACGCACCCGAACATGCGGGTGCCGATCATCAAGAACATCACGGTGAACACGTCGCACAACACGACCGCCTGGGTGCTGGACAAGACGCAGACGAACGCGCACGAGGCGTTCTTCTACGTGGAGTGCCTGTGCAACGCGTGGTTCACGTTCGAGATCCTGGTGCGGTTCATCGCGTCGCCGAACAAGTGCGAGTTCGTCAAGGCGTCGGTGAACATCATCGACTACATCGCCACGCTGTCGTTCTACATCGACCTGATACTGCAGAAGTTCGCGTCGCACCTGGAGAACGCCGACATACTCGAGTTCTTCTCCATCATCCGGATAATGAGGCTGTTCAAGCTCACCCGCCACTCGTCCGGGCTCAAGATACTGATGCAGACGTTCCGGGCGTCCGCCAAGGAGCTGACGCTGCTGGTGTTCTTCCTGGTGCTGGGCATCGTCATATTCGCCAGCCTGGTGTACTACGCGGAGCGCATCCAGGCCAACCCGCACAACGACTTCAACAGCATACCGCTGGGCCTGTGGTGGGCCCTGGTCACGATGACCACCGTCGGTTACGGCGACATGGCCCCCAAGACGTACGTGGGCATGTTCGTCGGGGCCCTGTGCGCCCTGGCCGGCGTGCTCACCATCGCCCTGCCCGTTCCCGTCATCGTGTCCAACTTCGCCATGTACTACTCGCACACGCAGGCCCGGGCCAAGCTGCCGAAGAAGCGGCGCCGGGTGCTGCCCGTCGAACAGCCCCGGGGGCCCAGGCTGCTGGGCCCGGGACAGCCGCCCCAGCAGCAGATCAACCAGCCCGGGTGCGGTTCGGGCGGCACGGGCGTCGGCGGCGGCCTACCGCCGAACGTGGCCGGAGCGCCGGTCAACACGACGGGCGTGCCGGCCGTCAACCGGCGGATGAACGCCATCAAGAGCAATCATCCCAAAGACGGAGCGGCACCCAAAGTCGGTGAGATATCTAACGCGCGGCGACGGCGACACTCGCGCGACATCTGACACGACGCGTTTTTATCGTCGTCGTGTCGTTGGCGTCGCTTTTATCGCGCCATTTTTTTTTTTTTTTGCTATTTTTTTTACTACCGTACCTGTAATTTATTATACGCGTTTCCCGCTGTTCCCGTCTTGGGGCGCTTTGGCTTTTGCGCAAAAGCTTTTATGTGTGTGCGTTTTAGTTTTTTCCACGTTGTGATACGTCATTTACACGTGGACTGGCACAACACTGGCGAACTTACGAGAATTCTGTAAGGTCTTTTTTTTTCTTATACTATATAATATCATGTTCCCCGTCGTTCTATTATTTTTATTGTGGCAAAACGTGTTTGGACCGGTCAGAAACAATATTTGTCAGGAAATTAATTGTTTTTATCAAACCATTAATTAACAATATTTAATTATTCGTTTACTATTAAAATTATTTTTTTTTAAAGGTGACTCTTATAATATTTTATGTAGCATTGTTTGAGTGTGGTAACAATACGAAAATACCAAATTATTTTATTACAATAAATAAAAAATAAATATTTTAAATCGGCTTATGCTTCTCTACCATATACCATAGTATATTTTATCATGTACACAATTATAAGATCAGCCTTTTGAGTGCAAAATTTACATCCTACACAAGTTGTTAACTACGAAAATACAGTCATGCTTAAAGTCATGCTTATAATAAATTATTAAGAAGTTTAAGTAATAAGTATATCTATTAAATTAGATGCATGTACAAGTAATTATTTACTATATTTACAATCTATCCGCTACTCAAACAATAAATAAATTTTTTATTATTGAATTATTTTTTAATCAATCTAAACGTGCCTTGCCCATTTTATTTATATACATTTATCGCTATACTACAGTGACTATATTTATGGTGAAAAAGCAATCCCTCCACTAATCCCACATAATTAAATTATTTTTGCGTTCTGCGTATTTTTTAGATAGGTTATTAAAAACTCTAGAAAAATTAAAATTAAATATAATTAAAATTTATATATTTATAAAGGTATTATTAAATATTTTGTATCATAAAATTTAATTTAATAATGATTTAACATTTCCAAAACAATTCATATATTCCGTCATAAGTAAAATAAGTATAGCCTATTGACTAATATAAATAGTTTAATACAAGTTTTTTACATTTGTCATGTTATAATATTTTAACTTTAAATAAAATAAATTGTTTAAAAATACCCTCTCGAAATTTTTATAGACGAAATATTAAGAATTAATTGGTGGTAACCTTCCTAATCAAACTGTCTTAATGACCGTTTTGCCATTTATGCGCTTAAAATTTAGTATTATATAGTATAATTTGTGTAATGGTTCATAAACTCGTGTTTCACAACTTAGTGATTTTAAATCACAGCGATGATTAATGAAGCTCGTAAGACGTTAGGTTTGCCAGTGTCATTGCTTTTTGCATTAATTATTGAACGGACACCGCGAGTTTAAAAACACTTTTCGTCCAAACTATAGATTATTGAAACAAGAGCATAACGTCTTGATAATAATTTTATAATTTATTACGCGTAAAATTTAAAATGAAAAATAAAATCTTCTAATTTATGGATTTCATAATTATATGCATTAATACGACTTTAGAAACTGACGAAAAATGGGTTTTTAAGCGAGCAATGTTAAATCAAATTACTTTACTGCTAATCATGCGCTTATAATTATGTGTAATGCTTACAGAAACAGAACCCGCCACGAGATACTAATCAATAACACATTCTGAACATATTAAAAACAAAACAAATCTACAACGGTATACATAATACAAACACTATACAATAACACATTAATTTTAATTTTTTTTTTCCTATTCGCACTTTGGTGATTTATTTGGTATTTTTAAATTCAATTTTAACATTAATAAGTATAATAATATAATTATCTTAGTTTTGACTGCAAAGTAGGATCACAGTAAAAAAAAAAACGTATATCCATTACCGCACTATGTTATTAAAGTGATTTCATTCACGATAAATTAAATAATATTATTATATTAATTCATCTAATAACTGATTTTTTCACCTATAATCAATGCAGTAAAATTTAGTGAAAATAAATGTGTTTTGAATGTATGATTACATATCACTAAACTAATTACATATAAATATAACAATAAATTAGTTTTTATAAGCAATTTATATGAATATAATATATATGTGTATAAGTGATACAGTATATTTTAGTTCAAAGATAAAGATAATAATATGGTTTAAGATATTTTGTTTAAAGATATTATTTTGACCTTAAATCTAAACTTATACCGTCATCATAATGTTTGAATTTATGTCAGACAGTTATTATTATTAGAAGTG
The DNA here is from genome assembly GCF_002803265.2 of Melanaphis sacchari. Lineage (NCBI taxonomy): Eukaryota > Metazoa > Arthropoda > Insecta > Hemiptera > Aphididae > Melanaphis > Melanaphis sacchari. The sequence continues at coordinate 1,915,332 of NW_020271371.1, forward strand.
GTATTTTATTTTAAAGAAATATAATAAGTTTGAACCATATCCGTCGTATAATAAGATGATTTGACGTGGAGAAAAATATTTTTGATTTTCCAATTTTCCACTTTTCTAGACATATCTATGACATAATAATATAATGTCCTGTACTTCAATATACGATTTGACGATGAAATCTTATTCTACTCCAATTGGCTGACGGCACCAAAATCATAAAAAGACATGCCATCTAATTTTAAAAATATTAATAGAGAGCATGGGATAAAATCGAAAATAAGATCACCACATCAACTGCAACGTCTTAAAGTGGATTGTCTCGGGGGCATTAATACCAGAGTGATTATGTGATAGTATATCTTATTTCTCGTAAACCAACATTCAATGACTAAAACAACTTATTTTCGTATATTATTATTTTAATAACCAGTAGTTATGACGTCTTTGGTTATTAATCGGTTAATGGTAACGTGACAGTTTATGAAAGAAATTTAACAAAAATGAAAAATCGTATATATTACCATTGTATATATATATATATATACTGAATGGTATTACTTACATAATTATTATCAAAAATAAAATAACTAGCTGGCTCATAATTATTCAGTATTTAACTATAAATATCGGAATATAATACCAGCATAACGTTATTTTTTTGTTATTTAGTACTTGGTTTAGTGGTTGTACAATGTGTATTTACACCAAATATTTTTTGTTATTTTTTGGGATCATCTGCAAATGTTTAATATTATATTTACATTAAATTTTTGAATACCTATTTGGTTTCGTCATTTCATCGTTGTTTAAATATTGCAAGGTCATCGTATACATAAATGTGTTTTTGTAATATTCTTTTGAGTTTCAACGAGAAGTATTGGTAACACGTACTGACAGATTTATTTCAACTTAAAGATATCATAGTTAGAGTTAAGGATATACGATACAGTAAAGACACGTCTTTGTCGTATATCAACTCACTTAAAGTCTTATTGCATGTATATATTTATGACTAAACGCGTATCTTTTGAAGACGTCATGTCTATTTACAAGATACATCAATAATCGCTGATATCATGTATTCATGTGACATAACATAATTTTATTAGGTCACGGTCAAAGTATGAAATCGGAGGTTGTAAGAGAATTTATTTTATTTTATTTTATTATATATAAGTATTTTAAATTTTTGTATAAACAAAAGACACCTCGATCTTTATCTAAACATAATGAATTTTCATAACATGTTATTATATGAAAGTATACTAGTACACGCTGTCTAGGGTCGAACCTAAACATACCTAGTGGAACGTACAAATTTACAACTTTCAGATTTACTATCTTTGGAATTTTATCGACATTAGAGCAAATATTATAAAATATATAAATGGACAATTTTATAAGAAACGCATGTATACAGCGATATAAACCGATGTTTGTTTTAGTGTTTTGAATTTGAAAAAAAAGAGTTATTACGCTTATAATATACGTCCCACTGCCAACGCATATCTCTGTCGATCGAAATACGTCGTTTAAAAATAAATGAAAACAAAATGCAGATGAGACTTATAGAAAGTATTTAGAAGTGCAAAACACAACACAATAAAATAATATAATACATAAAAGTATGAGTGCATAAAAATTTAACTTCTAACAGTCGTAAAAATGTCAAATCAATTTTGCGTATCGTCTGCGCCAATAGTGGCGGTGGAATTCTGTTTGTTATAAATTATAATTATTGTAAATTATAAAAAGATAAACGCAATATTCGTGTATTATACTATAAAAATATATTTTATGATCTATAAGTTATTAAGTTTGAATTAACAGTTTCGCCACGAAATATATTTTTAGTCCATGGTGTGATCCAACAATAGTGGCACAGTTCTAAAAACGATTTATAACCAATAGACTTTCATTCACGTAGTGGTCAACAGTGATCCGTATGACTGAAAAATCATTATTGTCATTATCGAGTTACTTTTTATGCGTTTTTATTTTTTTATTATTAATACGCATTTATTATTTACGTATTTTTTTATTTTTCAATATAGGTATTTTTTTAACGTTTTTCTACAACATGATATAAGGTGACCTTCAAGCACTACTAAATTTGAAAAATATGTAATAACATTTTAAAACGATGAACACAATTTACCTTTTAAATCAGGTTTAGAATATTTAAGTCATTAAAATTATACATATTATAATTCAATAAAAAAAAAGACTATTGTCGTTAATTTCACAAGATAAAAGTTAAATCCATACAATAATATACTATCATATAAAAAACATTCAGAAAAATAGAACTGCTTTTTCAATCAGCATTTGCGTAAAATAAATAAGGAAAATTGCTTAAGGACTCGAAGGAAAGTCATTGTTGGCCTGAAAAGTTTTTCTTAAAGTTTCCTAGGAGAAAAACCGCACTTAACTTCTGAATCCGATAAAAATATTTTTCCACGTGTTTAGTGACATTAACCGTCAGCCTTTATTATTTTTTGTGACGTGTGTATTGTATTTATTATAATAATGCAAATATCATAAATTATGATATGATATATATATTTTATTACGAAGAATATAATTTTGATACAGTGAAAAATGATGTCGAACCGGCAACCTTTGTGCACTATTTATAATTCAACGCGTTTTAAGCGTACGTATAAAATTCTGTTTAAACAACGCTATTCATCTTGATCGGGTAATTGACAATTCAATTAAATATTCATGTTGAAAATCGTGGAGATAAATAATTTATGTGAAAACGTTCGACATTAATATGTACTTACATAGTTATTGCAATTATCTCACGACCTAAAACATGAGGAAATTTTAGTTATTGCGCTCAACATTTTTACTTAATGTATCCAATATTTATTCTTGCTTTTCGTTTAATTACGAAAAACTCGTCGAGAAGAATTGAATTGACTTTTTTCTTGCTAGAAATGGAGTATTTAGTTTGAACACAATTGCATGTTTAACTCGTGACTGTTGTTTCTTTTTTTCATTTATTTGAAACGCAATAATAATAATAATAATATAATCCACATGGCGTGCGTGTAAATGTGTAATAATGTGATAGGTATCCTAAAAATAGGCCACCATACTTACTAGTTTAAAACTTTATGTTTTTAAAGTATTCAAGTCACATACTAATAATATGTTCCATTGTGTAATACAAACATGTGTGCAATTGGTTCATAAAATACTATTGCATGGTGCTAAATTGTATTGTCCCGTATTTTAGTCGACATTGTATGTACTTGCATAATGTTACTTTGAAAAATATTTGATACTATTAAAAAACTACTGAAGTTGCGAAGTTGTGTTGAAATAAAATCATAAAGGTTTTACAAAAAATACGAGTTTCTATCTATCTACTGTCCTAATAAAATTTGAAACAGAATTAAAACATTTATAAATATACAGATACCTCATATTTTATTCGTATAAAATCTTGATTTAACTAGCTTCTATTCAGTTTAATTTTCCGCTCGTAATCGATTGATTCTATACTCAACACAATCAACTTTATTTTTAATTGTTGTTTTCCAATATTGTGTAGGCATTTTTACCTATTTTGAACTTAATGATAAATATTTAAAACAATTTTTTTAACTAATTATTTTGTTACGATTTTTGCAAATTTAATATTAAAGATTTTGAATTTAGCTAACGTGACAAGTCATCGAACGTGGAAAATGGCATTTCAAAACTCTCATAAAATTTTCACAGACATTTATATCTGAAAGTGACGTGTTCTTTGAAAACGTTCGATTGAACGAAATGTTTAACAAGCGATTCAATCGTGGCTTAAGTTTAAAAAAATACCAATTATTAGCTTCGTAGATTCGATGTATTTTTTATCAATGACTAAACTGTAAAACGGTAGAAAAACTATTTTGACACTAATATATTGAAAATAATTGATTCAATTTAAAAATTCAAAGACTTTTATAAATACAGTGATAAATCACTACAACTGTTACCGATATCGCAGCATCTGCAACTAGGACGGCGTAGCAATCGGCGTACGTTGACAAACAATAGTGATGGAACTCAGACTTTCGTCCATTGTTTACGGTTGGAAGTGCATTTCGTCAAAAAGTGGTAACGGGACAACATGGTTTACGATGTGGTAAGGGTCATGAAATCCCCCGGTCGAATACAAAAACAAAGCCATTCTCTGACTTCAAAAACAAACCCTCCTCCCATCACAAAAACCACAATAACCGCAACCACGATAATGATATTATATTATTGTTATATAATATAAAATTAATTAATTAACTTTCACTTATACGCTCACATACATATAAAATAGGTACACACACATACACTTACTCACACAGCGCATGCGCACACGTGAAGTTAAGTAGGCGATTTCGTCTGTATGAACTATACAATGTGCTGTTGATTACTGTGTTTTTGAACGCGGTCGATGTGAAGGGTATATACGTATATGTATATTATGTGCACACATATACTATTATTATTATGTGAAGTACTCTGGAGACTTTTGAAAAGACACTACATCTGCTATTGTCTCAAATAAACGTTGTGTCACCAGGCGCCGAGTCGACAAATGAACCGTCAAAAGCACTACAAAGACTGCATACGCTCCGCGCCTCATCCGTGGAGATTTATTATCCACCAACTGACGTCCAGACAACTTCATTTTTTTGTTTTGGTCGTTGATAGGAGAGGGTGAAAAACATTTTTAAACTTTTGGTGAGCGAACGACCGATGACGAAGCAAAAACTCGATAGTATTCCGGGGAAAAAACATACCTCGAACCGTCAGCCAGCAGTGACTATATTTGCGGTTCAGTTGATTACTTACTATTGTGACGTCACTCGTCCAGTATGCCGAAAAATTCCTGTTCTGAATTCTCCCACCACTACTCTTCACCCCTTCCCCCACACCACCCCATTATCAAACAAAATAATAAAAATAAAATAAAATGTCTTTAGAAATTAATAATTATACCTAATGATAAACTTAACAATAAAATACTCGTACATAATATTATATACCTATATACCTAACTTTTAGAATAAATAATTCTTTTTACCAGATTTATTTTTTAAATAAATGTCTGAGTACACAAACCTCACAACATAATTTTCGCTTGTATATCACTCAATTTTATAATATAATATAAGGAAAGTTTGCATTGAACAAACATTAAACTAGAAATAGGGTTTTAAAGATAATTAAATGTTAACAAAACTACGAATAACTGAAGTTCTAAACAGAAATCTGACAAAAATACGTCTTTAGAAGTTATATTAATTTCATCCTTACTTCTCTGCTGTTCAAGGGAATAGTACCAACTGAAGTATATTATACTACACAACACTCGCCAGAGATTAAGTATATAATTATCTTAAATATGCAGAAAGTTATATAAAATTAAAAATGTTAGTATAAGCTAGGTAATTTTAGTGAACTAAAAAGAACAAAGCCCTATACGTTTGATTTTCGTTTTAATACTATATTGATATCTATGTAACAAAAATGTGTATACCCTGTACACAATTTTACGAGAGAGCTATTTTAAACAAATTTTTATAATATCTTAATTCATTTTTTTCAATCTAAACTGATTTATTTTATTATGAATATATTATTGATATTATGAATATTATTAATTAATACGTTTAAAGATAATTTTTTTTTTTTTATGAATTCGGTTGTAAAACAATATGGACATTTTATTTATTAGTGAACAACTTACAAAGTCATATATTACATTTCATATAATTTACGTATAGGTAGTTATTTATTTTATAAAATACAAGCATTACAATATTATGAATTAGGTGTTATAATTTATTAATATACACAATAAATGCGTTAGTTTTAAGTTTAATAAGTTATACAAGTAGTATAATATAATATTAATAATGTAACCAAGTAAAATAAGAGCAAAGTGCTTTTACTAAAGTAATTATTTAAAATTGATTAACAGTGTGAGTAATAATTTCATAAAATGCATTATATTTTTGATTTAAAAATGTGTGTGTTAGCTCAAAATATAATATAAACATTTAATTCAGTAAAAAAAAAAAAAAAAAAAGAGTGATTATGCGATTATGTGGTAAGATAATAAAATCATCTACGGGCTCTCCTAGTAGAATGATTTTAAGAAAGACTGAAAATAATATGTTGGATACTTAACCATCGATAGAGCTACATAATATATATGATGCGATTTACATAAGGTTAACTAAGAATTTTTACATGGAACTGGAAGATATGGACCTTACTTTAATAAGATCAGATTTTCAAAATACCTGTCACGTTCCGTTCATCTAGTTTTATAACATACTATTGTATTGGTAAATTGCTATTAATACATCATACATGTTTAAAAGATCAAAGTTTCAACCATACGAATACTCCCATAAAATATTTTATCATTTGATCACATTTATTATAGTTCTATAATTGTCGGTTGTCCTTTTAGAAACTAGTAGTTCATAAACCTTTTGAAGAAACTGAAAAACTTTCTCTAAGTAGTACTAACTGAACTTGATTTTCGATTAATATAGGCTGCAAATTTCGAAACTTTTTCACAACTTGCAAATAATACACACTACTTGTGCCTAAACTCCATAAAGAAAGATAAATAATTAAACATCGTTAAACAAATACAAATAGCTTGTTGTTCTAATTAAAATCTAATATACATTTGTTCTCTTAGTCTAATATATTTTAATAACATAATTTACCAACCAATAGTCGACTAACGTGAGCGGGAAGTTTAATCTAATTAGATACCCTTATCCCTTGACTACGCCCCTAAAATGTATATAAACGTCATGTTATACACATTAGATATAGATAATTTTACTAACAATTGCAGGATGCAATTATATTAAAATGCAAATAACATTAACCTACTGTCAGTTATTTAGCAACGGTAAACACATAAAACATTGGTTAACATTTTTCGGATATCTATTGGATAATGTTCCAACAGAGGCGGATTTATGAAGGTGACATGGTGATTATCCACCATTAGGCTTTTTATTTAATTAGTTAATTTATAAATTAATACTTTTGAATAATGAATTTTTACATTACACTATAATTAAATAAAAGCACTTACAGTCAATTATAACTTATAACTATTATACTTATTTTTCATAAATTGCCTAAATTACGGTCAAGTCTTCATTGTACTTTATATATCACTCAAAAATATCTCTACTCACCCCCCTTTTAAAAGCTTCATATCCACTCCTGTAGTTCAAATAGCTTTAAAATTAATTAACATTAAAATCTTAAAGCAAACACAATTGTGAATCACAAAGTTGCAAAAATGTTTTCGTGTTTTTGGTTAGTTTGAATTAATATGCTCTGGGAAACAGAATTTAAAAATTGATTATTTTATAATTGTCATAGCTTATAAATCGACTAAACATTTTGTTAATGAATATGACGTAATAACAGTAAGCCACTTATCTTCAATGTAAAAAATAAAATAAAATTAATTTTTTTTTATATATCCTAGTTCTATAAAATAGTGTTTATTTTATACTAAACTAGGAATGACAGGCCAACTTAGAAATATCGTAAGTTATTATAGTATTAATTTACGAGGTTAGAATAAAGATAAGCTTTATATATTAAATAACTATAACGTATATATTACTTTGTAGTTTAATAAATTTCATACGTGAATTTAAATCAAAATTCCTTGTTTTCCAAAGTTTACAGAAAAATTAAAGAAAAAAAAAGGTCATATTTCAAATTCCTAAACTTTAAATTTTAAATTTCACCTTGTAAATTAGATACCAATAAAATACCTTATTTTTAAGACTCAATGGGTTTGAGTTGATGTTTAAAAAGCTAAATATGTATATTAGATTAAATTTCAATTAACTCGAATTTTATAAAATTTAATGTGATACAGCTACTGATAAATATAACAAAAATTGTCATATTATCTTTCTAGTACACCCTGTATGCTGGGACTTTGAATTTATACACAGATTTTTGGAAATTGAAACTATTTTCATCTCCTATTGTTTCCATGTGACTTAATTTGATTTCCCTCGACGACTTGGGTACATATTTGAAAATACGTCGTTAAGGAATACAATAGCGAAAACGGACAGTCACATCGAACGGGTTCAACTATATTATGATATAGAGCCACCGGGTATATTTTTGAATTCGTTTAATTGTACGTTTCATGAATAATTAACAACTATACCGTCTATATTTTACTTATATTTAGGTGTATATAAACTAAAACACTGCATTCAATTAGGATATACATATAGTAGGTGCAAGGTAACATGAACTAAGATTATAATGATCAAATTATTGTTTTCTATCTCTTTAAAAGTAAATTATTTATAGGTAGGTATAATAGGTGCATGACACGTATTATATCATAGATTAAGTTAACTTTCACTGGACATAGCCAGATAAATAAAAATAAAATTGAATAATTATATATTTTCAACTGGGTGAACGTTAACCACATTATTCTATTGAAATATTTTTTCTAAAATGATTCCTCGTGTACAAAAATATAATCAACTAGTATGTGTATAATTAAATTAATTGAGAATACAAATGTTTTTCTTTTCAATTAAATAAAATAGTTGAGAAGTAATTGTTTAATACACATGTATTGGTATTATTTACGTTTTGTAAGTATGAATGTAGACTTCAAACTTTGGTTGTCAGATGTTAAATTATATTTACCATCAAACTAAAATATGAGTACAACAAAACTAAGTTTCAAAGTAACTTTTAAACACAGAAACATTCACTAACAATTCTTATGAAACATACGATACTTTCAAAATTAATTGACGCCATGTCACCATAACATATATAAATTACATATCTGTGATATTTTTATACTGCGTGACGTGTATGATATAAACATTATAAAAGAAACCAACCAAGTAGTAACTATTAGTAAAGCACCTATATACATATTATAAATAAAGCAAAGGCGCAGAGTTCGTGAGTAGAATATATTTCGCCATTTCCTACTAAAGAAATTGTTTTCATTAACAATTATTCCGGAAACTATCCCGATCCAAATCTCTTTTCACGAACACAAACTTTGACAGTATATTATTTTTTTCTCTTTTCCGACATTCGGCGGAACCCGCTCAAATCGTGTGTTATATATATATATATATATAACATATAATTCTTTACAATTTTAAAACTCAAAATGGCTTTCGACAATTTTACCTATCATTTGTCAGGTGCAGAATTATTTCATTCTAAAAAAAAGGATCGAATACACCAGCAATTTCAGTATGCGGTACAATAAACGTCAAGTGTATCACATTATTGAGTAGGTCACTGTAATGGATGTGATAAATTTGAATTTAATGATAAATCATTCTGTACAAAAAAAGTTCTGAACGGACACTGTCAGTCATTATAAACTTCTAAGGATACTTTATTTTATATTTGAATTAAAAATAGAAGTTTCAATTAGAAATACGATAGATTAGCCAAATTTTTAATAAATAAAAATTGTACATATTTTATACTATGTAATTATTAAAATGCTATTTTATATAATATATCACTTGTTAGTATTAACGTAAAAGTCAGTAACAACGTTCAATAGAATAGAATGAATAAGTTCATGGTACAAATTGCTTAAAATTAATTTAATTATATTTTATAGAATTACATTATGTGTAGAGTTTAATAAGTATGATACATAGTGTCAAAAAGTTGCAAGTTCAGCAAATTATAATTTTTTAAATTACAATAAAGTAACTACTAAACTCGTTATTTTTTGTTTAAAAATCAAAATTTGTCGAAATTTTAACTCAAGACTTATAATTTTAAGATTTAAGTAGACTTAAACCTCAGTACATTAAAAATTGTATTCTGTATAAAAAAAAAATATTTTTTAATTACCAGTAAAATGTTCCAAGTTTCTATAGCTAATAGTTTTTTAATTACAACAAAATATCTAAAATTATTGTTTGAAAAGAGTTATTATTATTTTTTTTTTTAATTTTAGCTAGTAGAACTTTTGGAGTTCCTAGTATTTAATTTTGAAACTTTATACGATAAAATAAAAATAAAAATATTACAAATTATAATTATCTACAGTAATGTATTTTTGAATCACAAAAATGAACATATAAACTGTTTTGAATTTATCAAAAACTTGTTTAACGTGAAGTCTCGTTTTAGGTTTTACTCAATTATTTTTAAAAATATTGAGAATTTTAAATTTTTTAGTAAAAAAAAACCAAAGCATCCTTTTCTTATATTTTTCAAAACTAAAATGTCGACATAAATGTATAAATATTTTTTTCCAAACAATTTCAAAAGACCGAAAAAAAATTAATATAACTTTTTTTTAATTTTTTTGATTTTTCATGAAGTTTTTGTTAATTACATTTCCTTTTTACAACTGTATAATATGCATCAAAACATATATCGAAGTTTAAAAAACGTAGGAACTATTCATACAAATATACCTAAGTTAGTAGTTTTTTATATTAAAAAGAAAAATATAATAATTAGCATTAATTATCTACCCAACAATTTAGTTGTTTTGAAGAGTATTTATCCAGTTCAATTAAAAATAAATTAAATATATAATGTATTAAACTATATTAATAATAATAATAATTGGGTACGTACATACATAAATCCCAAAACAAAATTCTTTCTGTATCATTCTTGGTTTCATTATAACTCAGCAGATATACATATTAAATACTATTTCACACTAGTTCTAGACTCTTATTGATTTATGCCACCGATATGTAATATAAATAAACTATTACATAGTTTTTAAATGCCTGTTAAAAATTCAGTAACACATTATATGAATGTATTATAATATAATACGGGTAGGTTGATGCTTAGATACAGCATGTTGAATGCAAATACGATACATATAAATAATAAATAACTACAATATACTCGTAATAATTTATAATGTATATAATTAAATTTTCATACGTAAGAATAATAACAACCATTTCAAATTAATTTGATTTTGAAAAAAAAAAATAAAATAAAAATAGATTTGATCTAGAAACTTAAAGTACATCAATACAAGAAATTTTAAAAATCTTGAAGAACATATCCTAAACTCTAAATATAATTAATTATTACTATGTAAACCTTAATGAAACATAAACAATACTATCTTTATTAAAATCCAAATAAAACATTATTTTAATTAAATTTAAAGTAATAATAAAAAAGTTATCAAAAACCAAAGCCGAAATTTAGTTAAAAATAAAATATTTATATATTGTTTTAATTAACATAATTATTAGTGCAATAATGTCATAGTAGATTAATTTTTTACATTTTAAATCACTACTAATTGAATAAGTGTCAATGAATTAATACAGCACGCGTATTGTTGGGAAAAATGTATTAATTGTATGAAGATTCAAGTCTATTACGAAATAGCTTGGCTAAATTGTAGCAGTCGATAAATTCACATAGAATGTCATCTGATAAATATTTATGTATATAGGTAATCTAATTTATTATTTTGTTGTATACAATCTGTACATGTACAGTAAATTTATTTCACAAATTTTAATCATCTTTTAGTATTAATGACTTTTTATAGCTTCCGTGAAATTAATTTTTATTTAGATATTATTTTTTGCAAGTCACGTAGCTTATTTATTCATATTTGTATGTAAATTATTTTCTTATGACTCAATATTTTTCATTAATCTATATCATTACCTAAAATGAACCAACAACGCAATAGTCTAGAAATAAAAATTTACTATGTTCCAACACTCAGTAAAACTACTCGTCATCTAATGTGATCACCTTAATTTAAAAACTATTTAAATTGTAATAATTACATCTAATATAAAATCTCATACAAATACCAGATTTTATAGGAGAGATGTATTAAATTTTCAAATTTTTACTATATTTATTTTATTATTTTTTTTTTTATTATTATTAACAGTTTATCTGTACTAATTTGATACGTACTTAATTAATAGTTATAATAGTACACTAAGAGAACATAATATGATATACTTCTTAAGTTTGATTATTAAAAACAATTTCGTGGGTGAAAAACTACTGGAGATATAATATTACTATAGAATATAGTTCTAATTGATAAATAAAATTGACATCATAAAGTTTGACTAATATATGCACCAATATCAGTTAAAAATATAATAGAAATAATGCTAAAAAAAAAA